>NC_090265.1:1619010862-1619375862 GCF_040414725.1 Anabrus simplex | reverse complement strand
TTAACCAATGATGGTTAAAATTTCCGAGACTGCTGGGAATTGAACACGGGGCCACTGTGAACAAAGACCAGCACGCTATTTAACCATAGAACCGGACTGGAAAAGGGAAATAAGTTGATTCAATTTTAATTAATTTCGATTTAATTATAATTCCATAACTCTATAATTCTATTTTAATTAAGTTTTCAAGTATAATTTACTACATGCTTTCTTTTGTCCGCCTCTGTGGTGTAGTGGTTAGCGTGATAACCTGCCAACCCCGAGGCGCGGGTTCGATTCTCGGTTCTGCCACGAAATTTGAAAAAAAGTGCTATGAGGGCTGGAGTGGGGCCCACTCAGCCTCGGGAGGTCAACTGAGTACAGGGGGTGACTGAAATGGGACTGGAGATAAAAAAACTTTGAATCTTGTGAAGGCTACTCTAACGAACGCCATGTCCAAAGTCAAATTCAGAGGGGTATTATCAAAAAGCTTCGAGATCAAAACAGATGTTAGACAGGGAGATGGTTTGTCTCCCATCCTGTTTAACTGTCTGCTGGAGAAGGTCATTCGGGAATGGACGAACACACTAGCGGACAACTATGGATTAAAAATCGGCTACAAAAAAGGCAAGTCACTTGCTTAGCCTTCGCAGATGACCTCACACTCTTAGCTTCAAGTATGGAAGAATACGTATCAGCTATCCTCCCTCGAAAGCATAGCAGCTGAAGTAGGGCTGAAGATCGCTGTCAACAAAACAGCTGACCAACATCAGAGAAACACCCAACTTCATTTCTTTGGGGGACAAAATAATACACAAAGCCAACTCATTCAAATATCTTGGAGAATGGATAACCCCAAATGTTAATGAGGACCTTGCAATGAAGAGTAGATGCACTAAGTTAGAAAAAGCTTATCATATTTGTAAAAACATATACAAGTCTATATCCTTCTTCTTGAATCTTAAACTTAGACTCTACAACAACGTATTAAGACCATCTGTACTGTTCGCCTCAGAAAGCCTAAACATGACCCGGAAAGGACAACTCGGAGAACTGGAACTGAAAGAGCGAAAGATCCTCAGAAGGATTATGGGTCCCATTCAAGATGGAGATGGGTACAGATTCAGGCACAACAAGGAACTGTACAGTAAAATAGAGGGCATTGCAACAGCTAAGAGGAAGAGAAGGCTAATGCTCTGTGGTCACGTAGTCAGGATGGACAGCCAGAGACTCACTTCAAGGATCTTCAACACTGTATCTAGAGAGAAAGCTATAAATGCCAAATGGACGAATTTAGTTCGGAAAGACCTACAACACCTAAACATTGATCACATTGACATTTACAACAGAGATAAGTTCAGAAAGTTAATCAAGACATCTGACTCTGTCCGGTCATTAACAGCTATATCACTGCGTCCAGTTGTAGGAGTGAAATGGACTCAATAAAGAAAAGACATCCATAGCGCTAGAATGAAGGAATACTGGGCTAAGAGGAAAAAAAAAAGCTTACGAGAGTTAAGAACCACGTGGTCCATCGTAGGCCTAAACGAAGAAGAATGTAAGATAAGATACGATAAGATAAGGTAAGATAACCATCCAAATGAAAAGGAAAACACAAGGAAAAATAATAAGAGAAAACGGAGTCATGGAGGTGAAATTGAAAAACTTCCTTGATCTCGGATGTCATATCGGTGACACTCATCGCTTACCTCGTGGTGTAGGGGCAGCGAGCCTGCATCTTACCTGGATATCCCGTTCAATACCTGGCCAGGTCAGGGAACTTTACCTGGATCTGAGAGTTGGTTCGAGGTCCACCCTGCCTACATGATTACAACTGACTAGCTATCTGGCAGTGAGATATCGATCACGGTCTATAAAGCAAAGAATAACGGCCGAGAAGATTCACCGTGCCGGCCACACCCTCGTAATCTTCAGTTCTTAGGGCTGAGCAGCGGTCGCTTGGAAGTCCACGGCCCTTTATGGTTTGCTTAAGGTTTATGATTTACTTTTACAAACGGGAAGTATCTTCCATTTTACTAATTGTTTTACGTCGGATCGACTCAGAGAATTTTTATGGCAACGATGGGATGGGACAAGGCTAAGAATGGGAAAATATCAACCGCGGGAAGTTGAGGGAGGACTCTCTGCCGGATGAGCTCAGGTGATTTGGTAAACACCCAAGGGGGAAGGATTTCTACCATACAGTTAGTTTCTACAGTGTACTGGTTTCTCTGGTGTGAAACCATGGAAAACGACCCTCAAGGTTACGGACACTGGCGATCAAATTCCCCATCTCCCGAATGCAAGCTCACAGCTACGTCACCCAACTAGCTCGGTGAAACTGATTCTACCGCCTCTGTGGTGTAGTGGTTAGTGGAGGCCCTTATTCGATTGCCAGCTCTGCCACGAAATTTGAAAAATGGTACGAGGGCTGGGGCGGGATCCACTCAGCTTCGGGAGATCAACTGAGTAGAGGTGGATTCGATTCCCACCTCAGCCATCCTGGAAGTGGTTTTCTGTGGTCTCTTACTTCTCCTCCAGGCAAATACCGGGATAGTACCTAACTTAAGGCCAAGGCCGCTTCCTTCCCTTTCCTTGCCTATCCCTTCCAATCTTCCCATCCCCCCACAAGGCTCCTGTTCAGCATAACAGGCGAGGGCGCCTGGGCGAAGTACTGGTCATTTTCCCGAGTTTCATCCCTCGATCCAATGTCTCACGCTCCAGGACGCTGCCCTCGAGCCGGTAGAGGTGGGATCCCTCGCTGAGTCCGACGGAGGAACCAACCCTGGTGGGTAAACAGATTAAGAAAGAAAGAAAACTGATTCTAATTGATGTAGTGAAATTTGTTCAGATTATTTTATCTTATAAATTATATAGAAGTTCTAAAACTACCTACTGATTAGTTTGTGACATAAAGGTACATGTTTAGTTTCAAATATAAATGCTGGAAACCGTAAGTGAAGTACCGACTTGTCCGGCTCCATGGTTAAATGGTTAGCGTGCATAGTCTTTGCTTCAGGGGGCTCGAGTTCGATTTCCGGCCGGGTCTGTTATTTTAACTTTTATTGGTCAATTCTGGTGGCTCGGGGGCTGGACGTGTGTGCCTTCCTCAGGATTATAATTCATCATAGGTAGGGCCCCATCCTTACGAATGCATAAGTCGCCTATACGGCACGAACTCGAAAGACCTTCCACACGCCATTCAAACAGAACACTGAATTACAAAGCAAGAACCACATTCCAGGTGGCCATAACGTTTATGACAATACGTTACTAGTAACCTAATGAATAAAGCTCTCTTAACAACCAAACTACAGCCTTCTAAGCCGACTGGTTTTGAAAATGGATAAGTTTCAATGCAGCCATTTGAAATCGGAGATCACACCGGATGTGTGTGGCATAATATTTGGCTACTAATAAACTTCTTGGGCCGATGACCTAGATGTTAGGCTCAGATGTTGAGGCGCTGGCCTTCTGATCCCAACTTGAGAGGTTCGATCCTGGCTCAGTCTGGTGGTATGTGATGGTGCTCAAGTACGCGTGTCGGTAGCTTTCCTGGCACGTAAAAGAACTCAAGCGGGACTAAATTCCCGCACCTCGGCGTCTCCGAAAACCGAAACCGTAAAAGTAGATTGTGAGACTTTAAGCCGATAACATTATTATTATAATTATTGTTAATAAACTTCTTCGCGGTTCTCCCTTTTGCAACATCCATCACAAAATCCTGGTCAACCCTGTCCAGCAGGGCTAAGAGGAACTGTAGACAGCCCCGCTCGGAAGCAAACAGATCCTCATTTGCTTGCATGAGTGAAACGTGGAATCAATTGCTGACACTGGAGTAGCAGCGGACATTGGGATGTGTTCACAGCGTTACCAGACGATCCAGCACAGGCAAAGAATTTATACGTAGTGGCATAGACTGCACATATTTGAACATGAAGATTGTATAAATTTGCTCCCTTATACCACAATCCAGTTGAATGTGTAGTAGAGTTTTGTAGCGGCTAATAGCAGTAGTCATGGGGCAGAGCCAATCTTAGGTCTGTTGACTCGCCGCTCTAAACACAACCAGTAGAGGTAATTGCTGTTGTGTTGCCGCAGGCATTGCCGATTGTATTGCGTCATTATTAGTTCTGGCCAACAAACATGTTATCAGCGGGGAGGTTAGGGAGCATTCTCTTCCGGATGAGTACAGGTGATTTGGTACACACCCAAAGGGGAGGGATTTTTACCATACAATTGGTTTTCTAAAGTTTACCAGTTTGGAGAGATGAGAGAATCTTGTTTGAATGTTTGCATAACGCTACACTTCATATAGCTGAGCTTCATCTACCAACGTGATATGAATATTTGCACGGATTTCAATATATTTAACAGCAGTTGATTGTTATTTAATAAACTCACTGACAATTTAGTACATTCATTCCTCAGATGTGATTCCGGAATTTTCACTGTTTTAAATTACTTCTAAAATCTCTCTGCTAACAATGATGAATAAATGGTTACAAGTAAATAATGAAACAGGAAATAAATTTACAAATTAAATAGAAAGTCTTCCATGTACTTCATCTATCTGCCTGTTGAAAAATATGAGAGATATCTCGTTGGAATCATGTAACATGCTTATGAGCATGTATGCATGTTTATTTCTAAGTTTGTTTGTTTGTTTGTTTGGACTTCAGCCTGAAGGCACGTCGGATCCTCAACTGCTCCGTCATCACATGCCAGAGAGCTTAGGCTACACTGAAGAGGCGTAGGCTGCTAAGTAAATGAAATGTTGTTCCCGTCGGTTTCCTCACTGAACCAGAAGTTGTTACAAATCAGTCTGCCTAATGCAACGAAGTATATAAATTAAACTAACAGGCGAGTGACATTTTCACACTATTCTCATCAGGGTTTAGGTGCATAAGGAACAGCTTATATCTCATACTTCTGCCACGTTCATGTTGTGAAGCCAATAATAATACTGAAACGAGTCAGTGAAAGCAACAAATTGGTTCGAGCGCACTCCAGAAAAGAAATGAAATGGCGTATGACTTTTAGTGTCGGGAGTGTCCGAGGACACCCGCGCGTCATGACGAGGATGAAATGATGATGAAGACGACACATACACCCAGCCCGCATGCCAGAGGAATTAAACAATTATGGTTAAAATTCACGCCAACCATTTAGCCATTTAGTCAGGAATCCGTCTTGACTGAAGCATGCGTGTTGGAATGTAAGTAGTACCAGAGTTACATAATGCTTCTTTCCGTATGGAGCAGGTCTATTTGTTTGCAATGTCAGAGGTTTCACCCCTACTGGGATGTGGGATTTTCAGTGACAATGATGTCCGTGTCGTTGGCTGAATGGTCAGCGTACTGGCCTTCGGTTCAGAGGGTTCCGGGTTCGAATCCCAGCCAGGTCGGGGATTTTAACCTTAATTGGTTAATTCCAATGGTCCGGGGGCTGTTGTGCTGTCCTCAACATCCCTGCAACTCACACACCACACATAACACTATCCTCCACCACAATAACACGCAGTAACCTACACGTGGCAGATGCCTCCCACCCTCATCGGAGGGTCTGCCTTACAAGGGCTGCACTCGGCTAGAAATAGCTACACGAAATTACGAAAAAGTGACAATGATATAACAACAGCCTGGCAACATAAACAAATTGAAGCAGTCCGCACCTGAAGAAGCATCAGATAATAATATCGATAGTGTAAGCCTACGGAATAAGATATTTCCAACATTGATAGATGGTGATGATGGCGACGTTGTTGGCTTTACGTTCCATTGACTACGTTTACGGTTTTCCGAGACGCGGAAATTTTTCCCGCCGGAGTTCTTCATTGTGCCGATAAATCTGCCAAAACCTTCAAATACCACCGGACTAAGCGATCGAATGTACCAACAACCTATTCATTCCAGCTATTTGAAGTACAATTCGATCATGAAAAATAGTGGTATTCTATTAGACTAGCCCACAGTGGGCAACTAGCGCACTCTACAAGTGTGTTGGTACCAACTAAGGTCTTAACCAAGAGAGCAGAAATAGCAAGGTCGTCCTAGCACAATCGGTAGACCATTGGACGTGATATACGAAGGCTTTGGTTCGACTGGTATCGGACTGGTCAATTTTCACAATCATATTTTTTGCAACTACCATGTGGCACTTCTAAGGGTATGGAAACGCATTCAACAGAATCCAGAGCTACTCATACACCAAGATATTGCACAAACAGAACATCATCATCATCATCTGTATCTGTTTACCCTCCAGGGTCGGCTTTTCCCTCGGACACAGCGAGGGATCCCACCTCTATCGCCTCAAGGGCAGTGTCCTGGAGCTTCAGACTCTCGGTCGGGGATAAAACTGGGGAGAATGACCAGTACCTCGCCCAGGCGGCCTCACCTGCTATGCTGAACATGGGCCTTGTGGAGGGATGGGAAGATTGGAAGGGATAGGCAAGGAAGAGGGAAGGAAGCGGCCGTGGCCTTATGTTAGGTACCATCCCGGCATTCGCCTGGAGGAGAAGTGGGAAACCACGGAAAACCACTTCCAGGATGGCTGAGGTGGGAATCGAACCCACCTCTACTCAGTTGACCTCCCGAGGCTGAGTGGACCCCGTTCCAGCCCTCATACCACTTTTCAAATTTCGTGGCAGAGCCGGGAATCGAACCCGGGCCTCTGGGGGTGGCAGCTAATCACGCTAACCACTACACCACAGAGGCGGACACAAACAGAGCATCAACGCTTGAAATGGAGGAAACCACCGTCGCGCACAGCAGTTAACCTAGAAAGATCCTCCTTCATAGTTAAGTTCACCGAAAATCCAGTGCAAGTAGTCTTCAGTAATATACATACATCTAATTGAACACCGTTCTAAATGAATACTAGGATTCCAACTTCCCAGATGTCAGTGCAGGAACATCAACCGGATCCGAACCGGACAAGGCAGATGTGGATATCTGCTACACAAACGGGGATTTCCATACAGTTATCCGTTTCAGGTGTAATAATGAACATCTGCATACTTTTTAGCTGTGGTGTCTGTTTGTTTGTTTGTTTGTTTGCCTGTTTGTTTATTTGTTTGTTTGTTTGTTTGTTTGTTTGTTTGTTTGTTTGTTTGTTTGTTTGAGTTCTTATAACGTGAAATCTACTGGTATATTTCCACCAAACTTGATATTTAGAATCCACCTGTCCTTGGGTAGGTTTTAGGGCCAATATTATTTCTGAATACCTAAATTTAGAGGGGGTGTATTTGGAACTGAAACCATGATTTTGCACTCCCACAAAATATGCACATACAAAATTAATGGAAATCTACAATCTCTAATGGATATTAATTCCTAAAACTTTTTCTCATGTGCATCATTTCGATAGGAGGATCACGAAGGGAGATATCATTAATGGACAGTTTTCAGCAGAATTCGCAACGGATTTAACTCGAAAGCGGATGCGTGTAAAGCGTATGTCTTATAACTTTAAAACTAATGAAGATATTTCAACCAAACTTTACATTAAGCATCAGCCTGTCGAAAGGTAGGTTTTAAGGCCCATACTATTTCAAATTCCCGGAATGGACTGGGATTTTATAAAGAACCGATACAGTGATTTTACTCTCCCACAATATATACAAGACCAACCTGACTGGAAATCGACCATCCTTGATGGAAATACATTTCTAAAAGTATTTTGCTCGTGCGCAGCTTTTCGACAGGAGGATTAATAAGGTTGATATCATGAACGATTGGTTTTTCAGGCTAAGTCCAGCGGACATAGCATAAAAGGTGTTGTACGCGGAGTAGATTCATAATGTATATCTATATAAATAAATCTTAACGCCCCTGTGTCTGTACATTGACTAAATTTGTGAACATTTTGAACAGCTATCCGTTTAAGGGGTAATAATGGCCATCTTCGTATTTAGTAGCTTTTGTTTCCTGAAAGGCCTTATTTTTACTCCCACCACAACAACCACCAAATAAGATTGGGGCACAATCTGCCAGACGAGCTAGAAAATTGATATTAGGTAAACCAAAGGTTTAGGTAAGCCTGTAACCAAATGAAAACTTTCAAGATCTTTCACATTTTTCACTTTTTATCCTCGAGGAATATCGAAATATGGAGTCAATTTCAGGGACGGTGTAGACCTTCAGTTTGAGGTATTTATTTGCTAAACGGCAAGTTCTATCACAAAACGGATGGTATAACCTCCGTTCAATTTGGAGTGATCTACAAGTTTGGTCCCATGACTTTTGTTGTCTCTCTCTCTCTCCCCGATTTCTTGATTGTACGTACATTTTGTGCTTTTCACATGAATATTTCATAGTTGGACACACATATAGGAAAGGCAGAGTCATCGAATTTGGCACGCACATTACACGATAAATGGCTATACGCGAGCCAAATTTCATGTCTCTAGCTTCCATATAAATATGCGAAAAATAATGTAAAATGTTAAACATGTACGCAAATTTCTCCCCCATTCAAATGCCCTAACTCAATCGAACCCATAAATATGTGAGATACGAGAAAATGTTTGAGGACCAAACATATGGGGCGATAAAAGTAGCGTCTGATGGTGCAAACCGTTTGTTGATGTACCGTTTAGGAGCAGTAAATCTCGAAATGAAGGACTGGACTTACAAACGTGCCCATGCTTATCTGTCATCTATATAAATAATATTGTAACGGCCGTGTGCTTGTACTTTGACTATTTTGTCAAACTTTCCATACAGTTATCCGTTTCAGGTGTAATAATGACCATCTGCATATTTTTTAGCTTTGGTGTATGTTCGTTTGCTTTTCTGTTTGTTTGAGTTCATATAACTTGAAAACTACTCCATATATTTCTACCAAACTTGATATTTAGAATCCGCCTGTCCTTGGGTAGGTATTAATAACTTTGTGTGGCCATTACTAGCCAGGTTCAGCCCTTGTAAGGCAGACCCTCCGATGAGGTTGGGCGGCATCTGTCATGTGTAGGTAACTGCGTGTTATTGTGGTAGAAGATAGTGTTATGTGTGATGTGTGAGTAGCAGGGATGTTGGGACAGTACAAACACCCAGCCCCCGAGCCACTGAAATTAAACAATGAAGGTTAAAATCCCCAACCCGGCCAGGAATCAAACCAGGGACCCTCTGAACCGAAGGCCAGTACGCTGACCATTCAGCCAACGAGTCGGACGTTGGGTAGGTTATGGGGTCGATACTATTTCTGAATACCTAAATTTAGTGGGGGCTTAACCGAAAGCGAAACCATGATTTTGCACTCCCGACAAACATACACATCCAGAATTAATGGAAATCTACCATCCTTAATAGAAATCAATTTCTAAAACTTTCTTCTCATGTGCATCATGTGTATAGGACGATTAATAAGGGAGATATCATTAACGGACGGTTTTTCAGCACAAGTCTCAATGGACTTAACTCACAAGCGGGTGCGTAAAAAGCGTATTTCTTATAACTTGAAAACTACTGAAGATATTTCAACCAAACTTTACATTTAGCATCTACCTGTTCAATGGTATGTTTTAAGGTCCATACCCTTTCAAATTCCCGGAACGTACAGGGATATTGTAGAGAACCGAAACAGTGATTTTACTCTCTCACAATGTATACAAGACCAGCCTAACTGGATATCGACGAATCTTGTTGGAAATCCATTTTTAAACTTTCTGATGTACATTTTTTGGACACTAGGATTGATAAGGAAGATGTTATGAATGGTCGGTTTTGCAGGCTAAGTCCAGGTGTTATACGTGGAGAAGATTCCTTATCAGTGTATATAAATAAAATCGTAACGCCCGTGTATCTATACATTCACTACTTTTGCGAAATTTTCGTACAACTATCCGTTAAAGAGTAATAGTGACAATCTGCATACTTTGTAGCTTTAGCTACCTGAAAGTCCTAATTGTTATCCTCCTCTCCCAAAATAAAGATTGCGGCACAATCTGCCAGAGGAGCTAGAAAATTGAAATTTGGCAAAGTTATACGTTTTAGCCTGTAACTGATGGAAACCTTCCATGATCTTCAAGTTTTGCAATTTTTATCCCCGAAAAAACAACAACATCGAAATATGGAGTCAATTTTAATGACGATGCAGGCCTTCGTTTCGAGACCTACCTGTGTCGGTGTGACGTAAAGCCAATTCCCGTTTCGAGTTATTTTGTATGTCCTATCACTAAACGAATGGCACAATCTCAGTTCAATTTGGAGTGATCTACAACTTTGGTCCTAAAACATTTTGTCGTATCACTATCCCTTATACGTTAGATTTGTCCCTATTTCTCGATTATAGGTATGTTTTGCAAATTTTACACACACATTATTCATACTATGCATCACTTGTAGGAAAGAATCATCAAGTTCTACACGGACATTGGCCCACCCAGTAGACATAGGCCTATGTGAGCCTGTTTGTAGCTGTCATATAATTATCCGAAAAGTAATGCACTGGGAGACAATCTTACCCAAATTTCACCCTATTCAACGTTTCTAACTCTAACTCAATCTGACCCATGAATGTATGAGATACAATAAAATGTCATAGGACCAGCCATTTAGACCGCTAAATACGGCGTGTTATGGTACAGTCCGTTTTTCGATATGACGCACCGTTTAGCAGCAGTTCATCTGTAAAAGAAGGTCTGCAGTATTGTAAACATGCATATACTTTTGTATCGATCTATATATATATATACATTGATGTCGATTTGTAGTGACCGAGAAGGGGTGAGTCTTCTATTGTAATTAGTACTCCCCACATCGACTTTGAGTGGCAGTAGGAATGGGGTGCTTCTCCAACTCCTGTGTAACAGGCATTAATAAGGAGGGCCTACCATTGTAATGCATAATTGCCTTCTCGATTTGACTTGCAGAAGGCAAGGGAGCATGCAGTTTTGTTCAAAACTCGCCTATCGGATTTTGTTTGGCTGTGGGCAAGGGTGCCCGCCATTATAAAAATATTAGGCTATGTACCCATCTAAAATGTGACTGGCATTAGGCAGTGTGACCTACCTACTATTTTAATGGAAACTCACAAATTTGATGTGACTGGCAGTGAGTTGACGGACAGTACGAAAATGAGCCTGTCATCATGATAACAACACAATTCAATTTCCACTGGCAATAGGGAAGTTGCCTGCTAATATAATAAAAGGTCATCAACCGTAATCTGTCTGGAAGTAGGAGAGCGGGCCTCTCATTGTAACGAAAACTCCCCTTATCAATCGTGACTGCACAGTAGGCATTAGGTCCTGCCATTATAATGTAAACTTCCCAACTCGATTGTGAATGGCAGTAGGCAAGTGAGCTTTCCGTTATAATCACAACTTCGCAACTCACACTTTACATTGGAAGCAATGTATGGGGACCTGCCCATACTGTTTCTCGGATAACGCTAAGAGACATGCAATTTTAAAAATATCTTATTCACTGCATGTACAGTAATTTACTTCGGTATTCGTATACAATGTAGAATACCGTAGCGAAGCACGGGTACAATTGCTAGTATATAAATAACTTAGATTCATCATACGGTAAATAATATAAAATAAATAAATCTCTAAATCAACCAGCAGCTAGTTTAACCATCCTTACACACGGTATTGCTCGTTTAACATAATTTAGGACTAGTTTTTTTATTATTTTTCTTTTTGCTTAATCCTTTACCCGTAGAGGCTTGGTTTTCCCTCGAACTCATCGAGGGATCCCACATCTGCAGGAACGTGAGACTTTGGTCGGTGATACAACTGCGAGACGGATCTATGCCTCACCTGCTATGCTGAACAGGAGCCTTGTGGGGGGTGGATGGGAAATTTGGAAGGGATAGAGAAGGAAGTGGGAAGGTAGCGGCGGTGGTCCTAAGTTAGGTACCATCCCGGCATTTGTCTGGAGGAGAATTGGGATGTCATGGAAAACCTCTCCGAGGATGGCTGAGGTGGAAATCGAAGGCCTCTCTAATCAGTTGAGACCCTCCCCCATCCCGCGAGGCAGAGTGGACCGCGTTCCACTCCTCGTACCGCTTTTCAAATTTGTTGGCAGAGCTGGGAATCAAACCCGGGCTAATCACACTAACCTCTACACCACCACTTCTGATGGGAAAATGTTAGGTATGGTCATGAATTTCCTTGAATATTCTTCATTCTATTTTCTCATTCCGTTCTTACACCTAGGTAACTGCGAAAAGGCCAGGAAGAAGTACTGATGGTGGTGATTATAGTTTTATGAGCAGGTGTAAATGGGCAACCATCCTCTATTAATAGGATAGAAGATAGAAAGGGAGAGCTCCGAGAAATTGAAGAATAAAGGTATTCGTCAAAAGAAAAGGAAAGACCCAGAAGGGCGCCAAAATGAATGGCTCACTAGGCCTCGCAAACGTAATAGTGTCGGGTTCTGAAATGAACAAGAGTTGACCAAGGGAGGTCGGATAGGTAAGTTTAAAGTGGGGAGCCTGACGCAAGTAATTAGAAGCAATGCCAGACTCAGCTAGGAAAACCGTGGTCGCCAACCCACGCTCCGAAATTCAGAGCCCTTGTCCTCCCTCTTAGTCGAATTGTACGGCAGGCAGAGGATACCTTGGATGTATTCATCAACACCGGATGGCCTGTAGGAAGAAAACCCACTTTACCCTTTGGGAAAATCAAATCATCAAACATATGTCTCCAGTCATGGCCATCCATCAACGGCTGCTAATTTCACATGGCAACCAGCCATAATGCATAGCCTGCACGGTTGCTATGGCTGCACATCCGTCATACAACCTGTCGCGTCACGTTGCACACATTTCGGATCACCCCAAGGCATAAGGCATATTTATGCCAAAAAAATATTATTATTATTATTATTATTATTATTATTATTATTATTATTATTATTATTATTATTATTATTATTATATTGAACCCGGAAACCCAGCAAAAAATTGCAGATATTCCAATATAAGATGGTCCAAGTAGGTCAGCTGTCCGATAATTAGGGTTATTATTAGGTAAATTTTACCAGAGCCACCGTGCCAGCGTAGAGTGAGTGTCCCTTATCCGAAGGCTCTGAGTTTGATCCCCGGTTAGTCCAATATTCTTAATCGTGAATAGGTTCCTCTTAACATTAATGTGTTCGACTCAGGAGCTCGCTGATATGAGAAGTTGTTAAGTCAGTCATATAAGCCAAGCGATACTCCAGAGCAAGTTGTCAGTTTGACCACGTCGCTCTCCAATGTGGTTGCAGGTCATCTGGCTGAACACCAATGGTGTGGCCAGGCCAAAGTCCTTACTGGGATGTATAAGTGTAGCATGGTTATTGTTTTTAATGTGTACGTCTTAGTGGATCAGTGGTAGAGTGATCCTTATTTGATGGATGAGATCCCAATCAGGCACTTGATTTTAGAAGATCTATCAAAAATCTTGGCTCTCTTTGTCATTGTTCGTAAGTCAGAGATCACTGGCCGAATGAGTTGGTTATGCATACGGACCACGTAGCTGTAAGCTTGGATTCGGGAGATAGTGACGGGAGATGGTGGGTTCGAATTCCATTATTATTCTTTTCTTGATTCATTATGCTCAATTAAGGAGCGCATTTGAACTTATTAGCACTTTTTTGGTTTTTCTTCTTGTCTTGCCTAAATCTCTTCAACCTCGCGCTGTGTTCCCTTTTACGTTGTTAAGTTCATCCTGTATTTAGTCGGGTGGGCTTTACAGAAAATGTGTTTGTGAATTAAGATTCTGAATTTTATTTTACCTTCAATGGTTTCTTCCTTAATGCCAGTTTCATTTAGGTATTCACTGATTTATTTTAGCCAATTATTGTTATATTTTATTGATAAGGTTAAGTTTAAAATTTTCTTTGTGAGCCTGTTATTATCCATTCTATATAAGTGACCATAAAATTGCAATCGTTGTTTCCTGATTGTACCTGTGATTTCTTCTGAAACTTGATAGGTTTTATGTGATTTCTTTTTCATCCAAATTCAATTTTCGCAATTTGTTCCTAAGATTTTCCTGAGGATTTTTCTTTCTTGTTTCCCGACCATCTTTTATGGAGATCTTCCACCAATTATAATACTTTCAGATGCATAAAGTGTTTCTGTTTTAACCACTGTTTTATAACAAATTTGCCTTTTTTGATAAAGTTCTTTTATTTTATCTGTTCCAAATTTATATGCTCTTTGAAGTGTTTCAATTCTTTCTTTGTTAGATTATTATTATTATTATTATTATTATTATTATTATTATTATTATTATTATTATTATTATTATTTTCGTTTCAGCCATCTATGGGCTGCGATTACGCAACTTCCATTGCTTTCTCAAGTTCTTTCTCCTTCCTCTTTCGCCAGTATTCCTTCATCCGTTGGCTTGCTCGTGCTCGTTCTTCTGCCGAGAATACTCTATTCTTCCTCGTTTTCTCATCAGCTAGGTCCTTCTCCTCCGCAACTCTCTGCCTGAAGATTTTTCTGTTTGTTATATCTTCTGCCGTGATCCCACATTTTTCTAAATCTCGGTGGACTTTTTTCACCCATGGGACTTGTGTCTTCCTGTTCTCCTGGAAGGTGAGGATCCTGTTGGCGAGTCTCTCTGATCCCATCCTTTTAATATATCCGTATAACGTCAATCTCCTCTTTTTCATTGTGGTGGTGTTTTCAAATTGTTGGTATAGTTCTTGATTTGTTCTCATGCGAAATGTAAACTTGTCTGATGATTTTATGAGTCCAAGAATCTTTCTAAGGAACATCCTTTCTTTCTTTTCCAAGTCTGAGAGTCCCTTCGTAGCTATTGTCTCAGCTGCGTATAAATATTCAGGTTTGACTACCGTGCTGTAGTCCTTGAATTTGGCCTGGTAGGAGAGTGACTGAGATTTGTAGCTGTTCTGACATTATCTAAATGCAGTTTCCATCTTTCTTGCACGTTCTTGAATATCTGCTTTCTCATTCATGTTTGGAGTCAAAATCTCTCCTAGGTACTTGCATTTTGTACCTCTTTTGATGTCACCGTACTTCGTCCTTATTGTCCAGGTTGGGTCACTGGTATTTATGTTCATGCACTCCGCCTTATCAAAAGATATTTGCAATCCTGTTTTGTCTGCTGTTTCTTTGAAGACTTCAATCTGCTTAGTTGCAATTTGCAAATTCTCTGCAAAAAAAGACTATGTCATCTGCAAATGCGAGGCATTCAAATTTAAACCCAGTTCCCTTGTGACCTAATCTAATTCCATTTGGAAAGTTGAACTTGCTCATTTCTTTTCGCCATTCTCTGATAACTTTCTCTAAAACACAGTTGAACAAAATTGGAGAGAGGCCATCCCCTTGTCTCAAACCTGTTTTGATTTCAAAGGGCTCTGACAGTTATCCTAAAAATGTTATCTGCGACAGTGTGTTTTTAGTGTTTGATGGAGTCGTATGATTTTTTGAAATCCACAAATGTCATTATCACTTTCTTATCTGCTGCTAATGTCTTAGTTTTGATTAAGGTCTTGATGGGAAAAATCTGTTCTGTACATGACCGCCTCTTTCGAAAGCCAGCGTGATATTCTCCTAATTGTTTATCTATATGTCCTTCTATCCTACGCTTGAGTGCTATAGGAATTATCTTGTAGACTACTGGCAAATGTGATATCCCTCTATAGCTATTGACATTCGTTCTGTCTCCTTTCTTGTGCAGGGGGTGGATGATAGCCTTCCTCCATTCTTCTGGGATCTCTCCTGTGGACCAAATCTGTTCAAAGAGTGTTTCAAGTTGTTCCAGGAAGTTATTCCCTGCATATTTCAGAAGTTCAGCAACAATTGAGTTATTGCCAGATGCTTGGTTATTTTTCAAGCTCTTGACGATTTCCTTTATTTCGTTCTTATCTGGTGGGGGTGATTAATGCAGTGTGCTCTCTGGTTTCTGGAACGTCAATTTTTCTTGAGATTGAACACAATTGAGTAGTTCTTTGAAATATTTAGTCAAGTGTTCACAGTTATTTTTGTTGCTCATAATCAGCTTACCTTGATCATTTCTGAAACAAATGTTGGGTGACGAGTAACCTCAAAGTTTTGTCATAAACGTCTGATAGAAGTTCCTCTTGAAAGTATCTTCTATCTCTTTCAGCTGGTCCAATTAGAATCTTCCTTTGGCATTCTTGAACACCTTTATTATTATTTAACTCATATTTGTTGAGTAATATTAGCACTGATATTCTGTCCGGCTCCATGGATAAATGGTTAGCGTGCTGGCCTTTGGCCACAGGGGTCCCGGGTTTGATTCCCAGCAGGGTCGAGAATTTTAACCTTAATTGGTTAATTTCGCTGGCATGGGAGCTGAGTGTATGTGTCGTCTTCATCATCATTTCATCCTCATCACGACGCGCAGATCGCCTACGGGAGTCGAATCAAAATACCTGCATCTGGCTAGCCGAACTTGTCCTCGGACACTCCCGGCACTGAAAGCCATGTGCCATTTTCACTGATATTCTGAAACTTAATAAGGGAAAATTCTGGGGAAAATACGTCAGAATATGATCAGAACAGACGTGAATCGTAAAAATAATCACTAAGCGGAACATAAGAGAGGTAACAATAGGTGGCGATAAAATAAGAAATGTGTATAAAGACCCTAAAAATAACAGTTTACAAACACGCATAGAGGCTCATGTTAAGGTGGCCGGCGTAATTTTACCAGTACATGACGTCGTATCATCAAAGCGAGCGTATCCACATTACATTTCCAGCGAGACCGAAATAGTGACGGAAGTAATGAACACCGGCGTTAATAAATTAATCACTGTGTGCTCCACCTGATCAGCATGCTGAAAGTTATGTAGAACAAAGGCGGTGTTCATTAGGCTCAGTATATAATTGAGCTGACCTCTGCTTGTGAGGCTCCAATGGCGAGGGTCAAGGTTTCTGACATCTGACCCTCAAAGTGTGTGCACGCTATCACTCGACCTGCGAGCTTTATTACGAGCAGTACCAACAATTACTGCATGTAGGTCATTAGCACTTCCAGCTGCCTATAGTTTCAGCGCCCAAAGTAAATATTGTGTGAGGCATGCTATTGTGTTTTTAAACTAGAAGTTATTCTGAAGTAAACGTCGTTCTGAACTCAACACTAGAATTGTGGCCGAGAATATGGTTTTCTTAAGCTACGTAGAAGGATGAAAACAAAGAAAACACCTGCAGTTTAATTGCGACATATTTGATATTCCACCGAGCAAGCTGCCTGCGTGGTTCGTGTCGCGTAACTGTCAGACTGCGTTCGGGAAATAGTGGGTGAGGTGAGAATCCCATTAGCAAACCTGAACATGGTTTTCTCTGGTATCTCATTTTCACTCCAATGTGTACCTTAGTTAAGGCCGCAGCCACTAATTTTGGAGTCCAAATTATTATTTAATCAATGTTCCTCTAATTTCAAACATGCAAACGATGGCAGGGTATATTCAGAATTTCCAATTATATCATTTTATCTGTGTGTGATCCTCTGAATGGATAACGAATTGCTCAATATTTACCATAATGAAAGACATCCTCAAAATATAATTACAACAAGCTCAAGCTTCCTACGCATTGCACTTCTTTATGGAGTAACTGGAGGAAATTCTCGATATTTGAAGTCGGTTTTGTGATTACAGACTCGTTCAAACTACTATGTACTGTACAAGTCTCGAAGTAATTAGTGTGAGCTGCTCATATTGAAAATAGTACTTAAGAGAAAAGAGATGAATTATACCGATGGTAAGGTGAAATGGAAATGGTCGTACAAAGAAATAAACGTCGATGTTCATGAAGTAATTAATTTTAAATAAAAAAAGCCATTTTTTACAGGTGATGAAGGCTCCTGGCACAGTGAAAGGTAAATGCTATCCTCAAAACTAGTGCACATTTTAATAATCACGTTATGTAAACGTGTGTTGGATAACTAGCTTACTTCTGAGGCTTTACGAGTTAAAACTACTGCAGGCGACGGAGACTTGTGAGTACTGCAGTGCAGCTGGAACAGTGTATGTCGACGACTGCATGGTTATGTTCGAATCTAAAACTCCCTAATATATATATTTTTCAATAAATGCAGTCATAGGACAACCAGGTTAGGGAAAGTCAAGTAATCGTATATATATGCATGTTCTACTTATTTTTCCTGGCCTTAACTCAATTACCTGAGGTCAGCAATAATGCAGGTTAAGTCAAAGTTTACGATCGGATGCCCTTCCTGACGCCAAACCCAATGTAGAGTGATGTAGTTCACTATTTCGTGTTTGTTAACAATATTTTGCTTTACGTCGCACCAACACAGATAGATCTTATGGTGACGATGGGGTAGGAAAAGACTAGGAGTGGGAAGGAAACGGTCGTGGCCGTAATAGGTAAGCCCTACAGCCGCAACATTAGCATGGTGTTAAAATGGAAAAACACGGAAAACCGTCTTCAGGGCTGCCGACAGTGGGGTTTGAATCCACAATGTCCCCAATTCAAGCTCACAGCTGCGTGATCCTAACTTTCGTTTTTGTGTGATAGTTTCTAATGTTATGTCTTGTGTCTAAATGAATTTGTGTATTTAAACGATAAAAAACACACACCCTCCGAGCTAAAGGAATTGACTAAACGCTGCTAAAATACCCCGCCCGGCCGGAAATCGAACCCCAGGTCCACTGAATCGAAGGCCACTAAACTGACCATTCAACTAAACAACCGGACTTGGCATTTTTCCGTCAGGATTCTGACTCAGTCCGATGGTATTTGAAGGTGCTCATTTATGTCAGCCTCGTGTCGGTAGATTTACTGGCACGTAAATCAACTCCTGCGAGACTAAATTCCGACACCTCGGCGTCTCCAAAATCCGTAGAAATAGTTTCCCTTTCTTCAGCCGTTCAGTCGAATACGACTCTCTGATATCCCATGGATCATGTGCCTCCATTCAGCTCTCCTTCTATGAGCTTCCTTCAGTTTGGCAATAGACACCGGTGTCGCGTTTGATGTCATCTTGGCCGTCCAGATCTTCTTTTACTGCCCAACATTATTAGTATGACAGGGAAGTGCTTCTCATTACGTGGCCCAAGTTGGATACTCTTCGCCTCTCCACCACGCCTTCAGGCGAGACTTTTGGCTTCAGGTGGTTTTAGATGCTCTTATTACTGGCTGTCCATGGTATTTTCAGCATACGTCGCCAGCGCCAAAGCTCAAGAGCATCAGTCCTTCTCCTGTCAGATTGCTTTAGCGTCCATGTTTCGCATACGTAGGTGGAACACTAGACGCTGACCAGACTGCATTTAGTTGTTTTACTGATGCCTCTGTTTTTTCCAGATTTTAATCATACTGATCGTTGCGTTCCTTCTAAGTGCCAACCGCCACCTGATACCAGGGGAACAGTCGCTTTCTCGATCAATTTTAGAGCAAAGGTAAGGTAAGGGTTACTCTGCCCGAAGGCAGGTCCGAACCTCCACAGAGGTGTTCCTGAGCCGCAGTTTACGTGCGGTAGGGTGGCCAGTTCCTTTCCGCTCCTCCATTCCCTTACCCCCACCAACAGCGCGTGGCAACCCATCCAACTCCTGACCACGCCCAATGTTGCTTAACTTCGGAGATCTCACGGGATCCGGTGTTTCAACACGGCTACGGCCGTTGGCTTAGAGCAAAGGAAGATAAAATAATATTGACTACGTCAATTTCCTCGTCATTACTTTTAATCTCAATATCCGAGTTTTCTGCTGCCCCCAAGATCATTGTATTGTTGATATTTAAAAACCATCCAGCCTTTTCGCTTTCGTTCCTCACATTGTATACCAAATAATGAAGCTCCTCCTTACTTTCTGCCAAAAGGGTGTTATCATCAGCTTATCGTTACTGCGCGAGAAAAACCTTGAAGCCCATAATACTTTTCCTACCTATTATTCTCCTGAAGGCTCGTCGTGCCTGCCAGCCACATATGGATATGCAGTCTGTCAGAACAGTTTTCGTTGTATTCATTTTCCCATGCCAACGTGTAAAAGAAACTGAACATTAAAGTACCTACTATAGGAAGGTATGTTTGCATGACGTATTTACGCACTCCTGCAGTATAACGCATTTAAGGTCCACTTTCCTTTTCACGTTAGTATAGGAAAATGAACACAAGTAACATTGTTCTGATTGTATATCAATATGTGGCTAGACGGCGTGATCCCAGGCTCATTCAGACCAATTTCCTCATGACAGCTTCTTGGTATGTATCAAAAAGTGAAGCCGATAAGATACAACCTTGACGTGTTCCTTTTTGGATGTGGAATCAATCCGTGTCTCCACATGGTGTTCTAACGGTTGCTTTAGGTTTGGTGTAAAGCAATCTAATTAATCTGATTCTCATTTTTTCAAACAGCACCATAGTTCGTCATGTTCAATTACATCGAAAGTTTTTCGAGCAATTAACGAAGCGTATATAAATATATATCCGATATTCTCTGGCTTTCTCAGTTATCCGTCGAAGGTTTGCAACATGGTCTCTTGTACCTCGGCCTTGTCGTAAATCAGCTTGTACTTCTGGCATTTCCCTATCATTAATTGTTGTCAAACGCTTCTGTATGATTTTCGGGAGAAATTCACTGACATGAGGTATAAGAGCAATTGCACGATTGTTGGAACAGTGTTTGAAATGGGTATGAGCACCGATTGTTTCCATTCTCTCGGCCACTCACAGGTTTTCTAGATAAATTGGCACAACGTTGTCGGTACGGATGGTCGTATTAGCTTCAATTATTCTGCAGGAATTTCATCAGTCTCTGGTTCTTTGTGATTGGCTAGTTGTTTCATTTCCCATAAAACTTCTTCTTCAAGGATATTTCTTCAAGATATGAGACATGAGATGGCGACGGTCAAAGGTTTAAAACCGAAGTATATATGAAGACCACATAGTGACATTCAAATGGTGCAATGCCATTTGCAACTTGGAGCTAAGTTTGAGTGCTCCGAGTTGGATTAGTCTGTATGTTATTTCATTTCACATGAAATGCTTGGCTCGTTCCCCAAGTTATAATGAGTTCGGACACATAAGTCGACCAACAGGGACAGGAGTGAGGAGCAACGAACCTGTTGCTGGAGCATCTGCCACCTCATGTCATATCAGTCTTACATTAATGACATTTGAGTTTGTAATCTCTGATAAACAAATGTTTATTTCATATGTACTGAAATGTTATTTACTGATGAATGGTGATAGATCACATATTATACATTCACGGGATCAGGCTTACGATTGTGCAACAGTAATGGTGTACAGCTCATTTAGTATACTACCGGGCGAGTTGGCTGTGCGGTTAGGGGCACCCAGCTGTGAGGTTGCATCAGGGAGTTGGTGGGTTCGAACATCATGGCCGCTTCTTTCCCATTCCTAGGCTTTTCCTATCCCATCGTCGTCATAAGACCTATCTTTGTCGGTGTGACTTAGAGCAAATTCTAACGAAAAAGAAGTTTACCAAATGGTTACATATTATAAGGAACAAATTGCTGAAATTTTATCGTGAAAAGTTTTTTTAAAAAAAATAAACCAGTGAATCCGTTATCACAAGCTTCTAGTATTTGAATATCGACTAATGCCAGCCATATATGCAGAGCTTCGATGTGACTACCATGAGAATCTAGCGTCTAAAAAACTACAGCACATAGCCAATATGAGCAATATGTAATTGTGGTGGTGGTAGTGGAGGTGCGTCATATTTTGAGGAGGCAAGTTGAGCTGAGTGGCTAAGAGATTAGAGCGCGGGCCTTTCTGAGTCCAAGTTGGCGAGTTCGCTCGTGGTTCATTCCGAAGGTGCTCAGACTCACGCGGATAGATAAAAGGGCTCATAAATACGGGACAAAGGCCCAGCACTTTGAAGTTACCAAAATTATTTAAGGGGATGTAAATTATTATTATTATTATTATTATTATTATTATTATTATTATTATTATTATTATTATTATTATTATTATTATTATTATTATTATTTCAGGAGACACAGGTACATGAAAAGCAGTATATTTTGTCCCTAATAATAGGAGAAAGAAGAAGTCGTCCAACTATTCAATGAATGAAGGCATGAAGAAGGAAGCAGCCAATTTTAGATCTGAAGTACTTATTTGATTATTGTTTTTTCGGAGAAGCTATACCAGATAAATGGAGAGTTGCTATAGTAGGCCCTCTGTATAAAGGAAAGGGTGATAGACATAAAGCTGAAAATTACAGGCCAGTAAGTTTGACATGCATTGTATGTAAGCTTTGGGAAGGCATTCTTTCTTATTATATTAGACGTTTGTGAAATTAATAACTTGTTCGATACAAGGCAGTTCGGTTTTAGGAAAGTTTATTTTTTTTTTTAGTTGCTTTACGTCGCACCGACACAGATAGGTCTTATGGCGACGATGGGACAAGGAAGGGCTAGGAGTGGGAAGGAAGCGGCCGTGGCCTTAATTAAGGTACAGCCCCAGCATTTGCCTGGTGTGAAAATGGGAAACCACGGAAAACCATTTTCAGGGCTGCCGACAGTGGGGGAAAGGTTATTCCACTGAAGCTTAACTTGTAGGATTCCAGCAAGATATAGCAGATATCTTGGATTCACGAGGTCAAATGGACTGTATCGCGATTGACCTGTCTAAAGCATTTGATAGGGTGGATCATGGGAAACTACTTTCAAAAATGAGTGCAATTGGACTAAACAAAAGAGTGACTGAATGGGTTGCTATATTTCTAGAAAATAGATCTCAGAGAATTAGAGTAGGCGAAGCTTTATCTGACCCTGTAATAATTAAGAGGGGAATTCCTCAAGGCAGTATTGTCGGACCTTTATGTTTTCTTATATATATAAATAATATGAGTAAAGGAGTAGAATCACAGGCAAGGCTTTTTGCGGATGATGTTATTCTCTATAGAGTAATAAATAAGTTACAATATTGTGAAAAACTGCAACGTGACCTCGAAAAATGTTGTGAGATGGACAGCAGGCAATGGTATGTTGATAAACGGGGTTAAAAGTCAGGTTGTGAGTTCCACAAATAGGAAAAGTCCTCTTAGTTTTAATTACTGCGTTGATGGGGAGAAAGTTCCTTTTGGGGATCATTGTAAGTATCTAGGTGTTAATATAAGGAAAGATCTTCAAGGGGCAATCACATAAATGGGATTGTAAATAAAGGGTACAGATCTCTGCACATGGTTATGAGGGTGTTTAGGGGTTGTAGTGAGGATGTAAAGGAGATTGCATATAAGTCTCTGGTAAGACCTCAACTAGAGTATGGTTCCAGTGTATGGGTCCCTCACCAGGATTACCTGATTCAAGAACTGGGAAAAATCCAAAGAAAAGCAGCTCGATTTGTTCTGGGTGATTTCCGACAAAAGAGTAACGCTACAAAAATGTTGCAAAGTTTGGGCTGGGTAGAATTGAGAGAAAGAAGTCGAGCTGTTCGACTAAGTGGTATGTTTCGAGTTGTCAGCGGAGAGATGGCGTGGAATGGCATTAGTAGACGAATGAGTGTCGTTTATAAAAGTAGGAAAGATCACAATATGAAGATAAAGTTGGAATTCAAGAGGACGAACTGGGGCAAATATTTTTTTATAGGAAGGGGAGTTAGGGATTGGAATAATTTACCACGGGAGATGTTCAATAAATTTCCAATTTCTTTGAAATCATTTAGGAAAAGGCTAAAAAAACAACAGATAGGGAATCTGCCACCTGGGCGACGGCCCTAAATGCAGATCAGTATTGATTGATTGATTGATTGATTGATTGATTGATTGATTGATTGATTGATTGATTGATTGACATGTTCTGCTAGCTTGGTGCAAGTCTTTCCTTTTGACACTTATGGATGACCTGCACGTCTGGATATGGGATGATCGTGATAACAGCGCAGGGAAAGTTTGAAATCCGGTGTCAAGGTTTAACGTCTCCATCCAGTGGACGAATCACCATCAGAAGCATCATAAATTCCCTCAATCCATATGAGCATTTTTGGAAGGTTGCAATGGAATCCAGGCTTTTGGCAGGCAATCTAGTGATTAGAAATTGTACCTCAGCACCTCTCCTACCGGCTGACTACGGTGTCAGACCATACGGGCTTGACGCGTTTAACTATCATTTCCACGAGACAGCCTTTCTATGAAGCATCAATGACCAAGAGGTATAAGGAAACAAAACCTTCTCAGCAGAATTACAATCTTTTATTGATGTTTCGGGGTAACGAATGTAGTTCAAACTAACTCCCCAAATAGTCTACGAGAATTATTAATCGATCGTGGGAAGCTTAGCCTACTCTTCGACCCATGTTCTGAGAAACTCTGTCTTATCAACTGACCCGGCCGGGAATCGAACTCAGGACCCTATGAACCCAAGGCCAGTATGCTGACCATTCAACCAATGAGTCGGACGTTTGTGACTGATAAAAGCGAAATACTAGTTTCTCGATGCTAGGAGAACAACGCTATCCATGAGCAGAAAGTTCACAATGTGCTCAACAGAGCATGTACCATGTCAGCAGATGGAGACAGCGAAATAACTGGAGGGAAATTCACAACGACCAGACGTAAGAAAGTAGGTACTTCTCCACAAATGTGAAATAAACCTCCAAATACATAAGACTGTATCCTATAGGCTTCTTAAATATGATATTTCATTTAAGATGTTACTAGAGTGGGAACAAGCATTGATATTCTAATTACAGCAATTCTTATTCATGGTCTTTTATCAGTTTCGTGCGGTCGATACATGGTGACGATTTAGCCGGATGCCCTTCCTGACGCCAAAAGTGTGTGGAGGGATATGTTCACTATTGAGTGTTTCACTGATGGTTGGTAGCGTGGTATATTGATCACAAACGAAGAGATTTAAATATTAAGACGAGAACCATTACCCAACTGCTAAGACCGGGGAATAAACATATGAAGATAATCACAACTTGGTCCGGGATCGAACCCGATGTTGTCTGAACCGAAAGCCACAACGCTAACCATTCAGCCAACGAGATGGACTAACTAGGGTAAGAACTTACTAATCCTTTTAAGGGGTTATCTTGATTGAGGTCATCAACTCAAGTAAGCAAAGCAAAACTACATCCGTAAAGGTCTTCAAGGCCCATGGAGGAGTGGAATTTTTTTGCAAGTTGCTTTACGTCGCACCGACACAGACAGGTCTTATGGCGACGATGGGACAGGAAGGAGCTAGGAGTGGGAAGGAAGCAGCCGTGGCCTTAATTAGGTACAGCCCCAGCATTTGCCTGGTGTGAAAATGTGAAACCACGGAAAATCATCTTCAGGGCTGTCGACAGTGGGGTTCGAACCCACTATCTCCCGAATACTGGATACTGGCCGCAATTAAGCGACTACAGCTATCGAGCCCGTAACTTGGGATAGAGATGTTAGTTCTATGCACGGATACCTCTGCCCCCAGCAATTAACTTGGTACTCATTTCTGGTGTACGCTGAGTGAACCTCAAGGCCATGTGCCACTTCAGAAGAATCTCGTTTCGTAAGTTTTTCGTCTTCCTGGTGGGGTATCGAACAGACGTTATTCCGGATGAACCAAGCACGCCTTTGTCACCACGGTTAGCAGCCTCTCGTCAATTCAAGTACTGAAGAATAGAGGGAGATAATTTGCAATTCTTCGAAGAATCAGGATATCAGGAAAAGATTGGAAAGCGACGTATAATAAAAAAATGAAGTAAATATAGTACGTCTGGTTGGGACGAGAAGAAGTGTTAGCTGAGGAATATAACATGACACTGACTCCAAGCGAACATAAAACAATGGAAACAATACCAGGGTTACTTGGGGTTCTATGTCTGTAAAGTATACCTTCAAATTCAAACTTCCTAATGGGAAAGAAAGAAGTTACCTTCCGATTATCACTAACCTAATATGTACTACAGATACTGCTAAATATTTACGGCATTTAGCATTGGTTCTAATACGCAGTATGGCATTATATCAATGTCGAAAGTTCACTGGTTTGGATGGTGTCTTTACATTGCACGTATTATTATTATTATTATTATTATTATTATTATTATTATTATTATTATTATTATTATTATTTTGATTCGTTGTGTCCAACTGTGGAGAGCGTTTGAACTTATTTTGCACAATGCTTCTTCTTCTTTTCTTCCCAATATCTCTTCATTTTTTCACTGTTTTCCTTGCTGCGTGTTTCTATTCAGCCTGTATTTTTTTTGTTGGTTTCTCTGCAAATTTATGTTTGTTTACTAGGCTTCTAAATTTCATTCTATTTTGAATGATTTCATCCTCAATACCCATTTTTTGTAGATCTTCATGAATTTCTGCTAACCAATTGTTGCGGGTTATTATTGGCTCCATGGCTAAATTGTTAGCATGCTGGCCTTTGGCCTTGTGGGGTCCCGGATTCGATTTCAGGCCGGGTCGGGGATTTTAACCTTCCTTGGTTAATTCCGTTTGCTCGGGACTGGGTGTGTGTACCGTCTTCCTCATTAAAATTAATTATAGGTAGGGCCTCATACTCATAGACGCGCAGGTCACCTATACGGCGTCAAATCGACCGATCTGCACCAGCCCTCTTCGGAGGCCGCACTCCATTATTATTATTATTATTATTATTATTATTATTATTATTATTATTATTATTATTATTATTATTCGGTTACGTGGAGTTGAGGCCTGCGGTTCAGAGGGTCTCAGGTTCGATTCCCGGCCGGGTCGGGGATTTTAATTGCGTCCGATTAATTCTTCTGGCTGGGGGACCGGGTTTTTGGATTCATCCCAACACTTTCCTCTTCATATTCAGGCAACACACTACAGTACACTACCAACCACCAGAGAAGTACGCAATAGTGTTTATAAACCTTCATATAGGGTTGGAGTCAAGAAGGGCATCCTGTCGTAAAACTGGGACAAATCCACATTCAAAATGGTCTCACCTGTTCTACCAATACAGCATTTGGAAATATTTCTTCACTACAAGGCAAGGCGCGGGTCGGACGGAGGAAACCGTTCGCCTCTTTGCGTGACGTCATCGGAGCTACAGTACGCCCAGTAGGCCTACATCACGAAGGCAGTAATTTTATAGACAGCTCTGAAGAATTCTCTAAACATATACAAGATGACGTTACTGTTGCTCAATAATAAGTTTAACGCACGAGCTTTATCATTATTTCTAGCGCTACTTAACAGAGTTCGTAAAAAATGCCTCTTCGATGTACCGTAATCTGTTCAGAAAGAGATTTACATTATTGCAGTATAGAAAAGTAATATATCCCTTCTTCTGCACCTACATAGATACGCATTTAAAATTCCTTCTACTATATCCCTGTTGAAGCTCTAAGAACACTAAGCACCACTTAAATTTATAAAACGTGCCAAGAGAACAAACAACTGCAGGCGCAAGGCATTACTTGCGTACAATCCATTAAGTATGGTGGCATTATAGACCATCATAGCCAAAGAGAAAACTGAGGTACATAATCTCCCTGTAGTTCCTATGAAAACATAAATCTTCCGCACCAAAGCAGAAAATCTCCAGCCAGCCACTGGATGTGAAAATACTGTTAACTACGGTTGAAGCGAAAGAAGATTTACATTTGTATCACCATTTTTCATAGGTTACAGATAGGTAGTAGGAAACAGGAACACTTGTGATTATTCAATTCTTCAAAACAGTCACCTTTCATTGTTAAAGATAATAAGGGGGATAAACAATCTTTTGAAAATCGTTTGATGTAAAGGAGACAATTTCAGAGCAATTTTAAGTAACGTATCAAACATCCAAAAACAGTGAGTTGTAGCTGGCACCCGTCAAATATTGTATGTGTACGTAATCAGGTAAGAACTAAGTGTGAGTACATAGTCCGACGACTGAATACTTTATTTCATGAGTATGTTAATATTTTTCATTTTAATTCAATGTCATATTTTTAAATTAAATGAGGATAAGTCGCATGTATACGTGTTGAACTTCCTACCAACTAAAGTAATGACCTCAGGCAAATACACAAGTTACCACCATATGCGGCATGGCGTATACATCCCCTTATTACAAAATAAATTAATAAATATATTCATATTCTGGACACTTTCGCCCTCTTCCATCTTTGGTCTTCATTTAATCATATAAACCTTGTTTCAAATAGTCTTCCACCTTAACGTCGTTATTATTGCAAATTAAATTATCGGCCACAAAATGCAATCTTCTGATTAAAACAAACAATAAATGTTTGGAGTATATTTAACATAGACCATTATTTATTAAGAACGATAGCGTTCGTAACTGGTAACTTCAGTGAAATTATTTGAAACTATCGATTAATAATAATTTAAAGCAGAAAACACATACGTTAAACAGTTGCTGTGATATTTAACGGGCAATGCGGCTTAAGCCCTTCTTAAGTTATCTTACCACATACGAATACTGGATTCAGATAGTGATACAAGTTCTCCCGAAGAAGGGACTGATGAATTATAGTTGCTATCACTGCCACATAAATATTAAATTCGAATGGCCCACAGAGGATGACTGGTTGTGCTGGCCGTAGTGCCAGATGTGTGGCTCGGATCTCAGCGAATATAAGAGAGATAACCAGGCAACCCTAGGGCAGTCTCAACGTAGAAACCGAACATTGTGGGTTAGGTTTCCATTGATTAGTTTTTCTCCTGTTTGGTCTGGCTCCTTGGCTGAATTGTCTTCGGTTCAGAGGGCCTCAAGCTCGACTCCGGGCCTGGTCGGAGATTTTAATTGCATATAGTTCATTCCTCTATCTTTGGGGTTCGTCTTAAAACACATCTTCATTAGCACACAGCGCATTGCACTATGAACCAGATCAGAAACATTCCTCTATGCAGGACTGGTGCCAGAATGGGCATCTAGCCGTAAAACGGTGTTAAATAAATACAAAGTGCCATGTGAGAAAAGGATACGAGGAAGAAGACATTTGACATGTACCGGAACTACATGTACCCGAAATAACAAATTGAAAATATATCTGAAGTACATTTATTTATTTAACGTATGGATTTTAGTACCGGCAGTGTCCAAGGACATGTCAACCTCACCTTCTTTCTATTTGATGCCCATGGACGGCCTACGCATCCGGGTGTGAGATTATGATAATGAGGTAGAGGGATGTTTGGAACTGAATCCAGGCTTTTACATTTATTTACATTTACATTTATTTTCAAAGAGTCTATACAGAGCTCACATCCAACTTAGATCCTGTGTTGTTAGTAGCGAACAAATCAATCTAATATACAGTTATAAGTAACAAACATGATGTGATAGGTATAGTGGCCTTCCACGCAGTGATCACTTCCCGGTGGAGCCTGGTGTTTACTATCACTTCGGCGATTGCCAGGGATTCGCGAGGAAACTCACGATAATACTGAGAGTTTGTAAAAATATAGATAACAACTCCCTCCTGCAGTGATAACGGCTGGATGGAGCCTGACTATTAACACAAGAATGAACTGTAATAGGGATAGTGGGCCCTCCACGCAATGATCACTGCGTATTGGAGTCTGGTGTTTACTAGATATTAGGCGCTTGCCAGGAATCGCGAGGCTACTCACGATACTAAAGGAATTTTGGAATAATAGTAATAATTGCTCCCACCAGTAGTGCTAACTGCTGGATGGGGGAATCCAGGCTTTTAGCACGCAATCTAGATCTAGTAATTAGAAATTGTATACCACTACCCCCTCTACCATGTTAGTCAATAGTCCGATGGTGTAAACTTCTCCCACCGACATGATTCGAATCGGCTTACCATGGTGTCAGACCATTAAAGACTTGACGTCTTAACGATTTTGGCTACCAGGTGCTCTTTCTGAAGTACAGTATGGTCACCAAACCAAAATTTTCAACTTGATTGCATAAATGAAATGAAATGGTGTACGGCTTTTAGTGCCGGGAGTGTCCGAGGGCAAGTTCGACTCGCCCAGATGCAGGTCTTTTGATTCGACTCCCGTAGGCGACCTGCGCGTCGTGATGAGGATGGAATGATGATGAAGACGACACATACACCCAGCCTCCGTGTCAGAGAAATTAACCAATGATGGTTAAAATTCCCGACCCAGCAGGGAATCGAACGCGGGATCCCTGTAACCAAAGGCCAGCGCGCTATCCATTTAGCCATGGAGCCGGACACTGCATACAATCTCTTTCATGATCAGTTTCCTTGTCCAAAATATCACTCGGGAGAAATTGGGTTTCTCTCGGTTCGCCGTTCTACTCAATATTTCAGTCAGAATCATCACAACATCCTTCATTGCTTCCCTATTTCATATGCCTTAGGGGCTTAGTACCTTCTTCATTTCATCCTTTCTTGATATTTCTCTACTTTTAAGCCGCACGATAGTTCATCTCGGTAATTTCAGAACACATACCGGTACTTTCCTTTGTTTCGTTACGTTGTTTTAATACAGCATTTCTTGTATTCTACCATTTATAATCCTCCCCATTACCAATTCTTTTTGGCGTGCTATGTCACTAGTTTATCGCCAAAGCGACTAGGTTCGAATATCGGTCAAAGTTTCTGAGAATATTGAATGTGAAAATCATATCCTTGCTCTTCGCAATATACCAGAACTTAGGCACAGAAATTTACAGACACAAAATTAGCAGTTACATAGAAATATAATGAGAGATAGTCCTCATAACAGATGGAAGGACTCTGTTATCTCGGGTCTCAAAAAACTGGAGTTGGAGGAGGGCCAAGTATTCAATACCGTAGAAATGAACGGAGGGGACAGATTTGCATCAGCGACCCCGCGTGTAAGCGGGACTAATCCTGCTGGAGAAGAGCAAGAAGAAAAAGAAGAAGAAGAAGAATAAGAAGAAAAAGAAGAAGAATAAAAGGATGATAAAACACACGACTGTCATCTCATCTCTTCCAACGAGACTTCACCCGGCGATTGAGTGAGGGACTCGTTGTTTCTCGTACTAGTTTAAAAAGCAGTGTATTGGAGATTGTGGCCACTTCATTCGGAATACGGTAAGTATAGAGACACAGGATAAGCCAATTTTTCTGCAAGGGTTAGAAGAATGAGGTTGGGGGTGTGGGTGGTTACGAAAAGGAATTGAGAAGGAAGCATCTGTGAATGTTCAGTTAAGTACATTGCTGACGTTCGTCCGGAGTTCAAAATGAGAAACTTCAGGAAAATAATACAATTAAGGGCGTTCAACAGCAAGTGTAGAACTACAAATCTCGTGAGTGTGACAAGTCTGACAATTGAGAAACGTTTATTTAACACCGTAAACTATACGGATTGCTCTTTGAATAATAAAGCCACTAGCATAATAATAATAATAATAATAATAATAATAATAATAATAATAATAATAATAATAATAATAATAATAATAATAATAATTACATACATACATTATCATTATAGACTGTTATACCTTTCAGCGTTCAGTTTGCAAGCCTCTGTGAATTTACTAAACGTCGTCACAATCCTCGATTTTCAACTAGTGTTGTGGCCTCATTTAGTTCTATACCTCTTATCTTTAAATCGTTAGAAACCGAGTCTAACCATCGTCGTCTTGCTCTACCTCTACTTCTCTTACCCTCCATAGCAGAGTCCATTATTCTCCTAGGTAACCTATCCTCCTCCATTCGCCTCACATGACCCCACCACCGAAGCCGGTTTATGCGTACAGCTTCATCCATCGAGTTCATTCCTAAATTAGCCTTTATTTCCTCATCCCGAGTACCATCCTGCCATTGTTCCCACCTGTTTGTACCAGCAATCATTATTGCTACTTTCATGTCTGTTACTTCTAAGTTATGAATAAGATATCCTGAGTCCAACCAGCTTTCGCTCCCGTAAAGCAAAGTTGGTCTGAAAACAGACCGATGTAAAGATAATAATAATAATAATAATAATAATAATAATAATAATAATAATAATAATAATAATAATAATAATAATATGTAGCCTATATTGTCCACCCGATTACTAATGGTACTGAGCAAGTGCCTGAGCGATTTGGGTTACGTACCTGTCAGCTTGAATTTGGGAGAATGCGGGTTCGAAACCTACTGTTGGCAGCCCAGAATATGGTTTTCGCGGTTTCACATTTTCACAGAGGCAAATAATAGGCTGTACCTTAATTAAAGCTACAGTCGCTTCCTTCACAGTCCTTTCCTACCTTATCGCCACCATAATACCTATATGGGTCGGCGCAACGTATGTCATAAAAGAAAAGTCTGTGTCAGAGCGACGTAATACAAATAAGTAGAAACACTAATCAGACACGACTGAAATCCCCGACCCGGCCGCGAATCGAACCCGAGTTCTTCTGAACTGAATGCCTCAGCACTGACCATTCAGCCAAGGAAGTTGGACTGCAAGGATATACCATATTGTGTGCGTGTGTTTTGTTTTGGATCTTTTACCATAGGGAAGTTACAGTAGGTGGCTATCATCAGAAGTGAGACTAAGCATTATACGAGTACCTTGGAAATATTGTACTGACATTATCCAATAATTTTTATTTTAGTTAGTGACGTCTGGCGTTTCAAATAATTTTCCGTCTTTTTACAAAAAATAAAAAAATCGCTTTGCGAAAATCAAGTAATCATCAAACTCGAGTAGATAACACTTTATTTTATATTATTCTATTGAAATGTACTAATGCCTCCTATTTCTACATGCACTATTTATACAGATCCTACATAAATATTTATACAAATCTAGAGCCCATGCACCTCTCAAGGTCACGGTTACTATGTGTTATTTTATTTTACGATTGGCTTTACGTTGCACGGACACAGATAGGTCTTACGGTGGCGATGGGACAGGAAGGGGCTAGGAGTGGGAAGAAAGCGGCCGTCGTCTTCATTAAGTTGCAGCCCCAACATTTGCCTGGTGTGAAAATGGGAAACCACGGAAAATCATTTTCAGGGTTGCCGACAGTCGGGTTCGAACCCACTATGTCCCGAATCTGTTATTCAGTAAAACATCAACGGCTGCTTTATAATTTCAAGTGACAGACAGCCATAAGACATAGCCTAAACAGAAGGCTGTGGATTTACATGTTAGTTCGACAGCGTGTACCGTAAGAAGCAGGCCATTGATCTGAATGTTAGTACTACCACGGCCGACTTGATGCAGTGTAGATCTAGTTGGCCGTGGCATTACACTGCGTATCTTAAACTAGTGCCTTCTATTTCTACCCACTCTGTTTATACAAATCTACAGCCCGTGCACCTTTCAGGGTCAATGTTGCTAGGTAAAACACTTTGTGACGTCATTTCCGTTACACATTTTGTTGCTTTACGTCACCTCACCTCACGAAATTTTTCATAGGATCCCCGGCCCTATGATATATTCATGTCAAAATAATCACGGTGTTGGACATTCTTACTTCTTAGGTGTGAGCTGCTTTTGGTCAGTCATACTGCTGATGGTGAAACGAAACGTTAGAATACACTGCAAACAGTTGAACTGGATAGTCTATGAATAGCGATAAAACGTATTGCCACGGCAACGAGAATCAAACTCCACTTGAAATTCACACAACATAAACTGGGTTTGGGAATGTTCATTCACTACAACTACTTCATTCGAGAGGAATGCTGTTGATTAATATGGTGGCCAATCGATGGGATACCCTCAATCAAAACGCACGTTTCATATCAGCAGGAGAATACATAGTCTACTGTTACAATACATCATGATATAGTTCATATTAAGATATGTATGTTTAACCGGGCGAGTTGGTCGTACGGTTAGGGGTGCGAGTCTGTGAGCTTGCATCCGAGGGATAGTGGGTTCGAATGCCACTGTCGGCACCCCTGAAGATGGTTATCCGTGGTTTCCCCATTTACACACCATGCAAATGATGGGACTGTACCTCAATTAAGGCCACGGCCGCTTCCATCCAACTCCTGGGCCTTTCCTATCGCATCGTCGCCATAAGGTCTATCTGTGTCAGTGCGACGTAAAGCCACTAGCAAAACAAGATATGTTTGTAACTTCAGTAACGATGTAAGATTTTAGTCTTGCGCATTCAGAATTTTTTTGGTAAAACATATAACTATAATTTATGGAGGCTGGGGAGGTTTTCCTGAAACAATTAGGTTTTAGGAAGGAGAAAGATGTCCTGGGCCTTGATAAAACGTGCTATTCTAGCATATCTTTGAAACAAATACGAGGGCAAGTTAATAAGTATCTGTAATCAATTTTTTATAATTTATTACAAAAAGAGTACACACTTTTTATTGATATTATTTTTCAACGTAGTCACTCTGATTTTCAATACGCATGGTCCACCGTTTCACAAGCTTTTCGGATATCCTCTGCAAGAAAAGTTTTTCGTTGCGCAGCAAACCACGTATTCACCACTTCCTTCACGTGTTGATCGGAGCTGATGTTCAAATGGTTTGCCACATCATCAACAGTCACTCGTATGTATTGAGGATCATATCACGCACTTGTTAAATACTGGCATCAGTTACGGATGCAGATGGACGCCCGGATCTTTCCTCATCCTTCACGCTCGTGCGACCCCTTTTGAACTGTTCAATCCACTGGTAAATACTGCGCTGTGACGAAACATTGTCCCCGTATTGTGCTAAAAGTCGTCTATGAATTTCCGCTCCTGGTAAACCCTCAGACCCCAAAAAACGGATTACGGAACGCTGTCCTTCCTTGGTGCAAACAAAGAGCTGCCCGGCCATCTTCACGTCGCAACAGAGCAAGCTGCACTGATCTGATAATGCTGAAACCTACCACAGACGTAGACAACGGTGCCATCTAGCGGCTCGTGGGCACACAACGCCATAGAGCCAACCTGAAGACAATTCGAACAATGTTGCAGATAACTATTGAACCATTCTGTTCATGACTTAATAGGCGATATTTAACGCATGCGATGCAGTACAGAACGCGGGAGCTTGGAGGTGGTTCCCTAGATAGAGTGTGACCAACAAACAGAAGATATGTTGGAGAAGGAAAGAGAGATAAGAATTTTGTTTTGGGAAGTACCATGCCACCTTAACAATTTTTAAAGCGGCAAGAGTCAGGTTCACCGAAGGACTTTCTAACCGGTTCATTTGTTCATCCATCAGCACGTCGACATAATTTTATTTTTATCCTTTTAAAGTATAAAGGACAGCCGTCTATGGCATTTTGTTTTCGCACCATGAGTGCATACTATTGTAAATAAGTATTGTCATCATTGAATTGACTCTGCTTTTGTCAGTTAAAAAGTTAAAAATTCATGGAGTTCCTCATTTCAGGTTGGTAATGAAAATATTGTAATATACCTGTCCTATCACACTCTCGTCACAAGGACCCGTTAAGCCCACTTTCCGGCTGCTGCTAGTTAGGTGCACTTTTATTTTTAAGGACAGGTAAGTAGGGAAGTTATGTCTTTTTTTGCTATTTGTTTTACGTCGCACCGACACAGATATGTCTTATGGCGACGATGGGACAGGAAAGGCCTAGGAATGGGAAGGAGGCGTCCGTGGCCTTTGTTAAGGTACAGCCCCAGCATTTGCCTGGTGTGAAAATGGGAAACCACGGAAAACCATCTTCAGGGCTGCCGACAGTGAGGTTCGAACCCACTATCTCCCGAATACTGGATACTGGCCGCACTTAAAAGCGACTGCAGCTATCGAGCTCGGTGGTAAGTTATGTAACCCACTATTGTTTTATATGTTTGATCCATCGATGTATGCCCTAAAGGGTATACTATTGACTTGTCTACGTACAATTAATAATTAGGCTACATTTTACAAGTCCGTCTCCTGTTCTGAGATTCCTTTCGTGAGACTGCCCAATAAACCAGTTTCCCTTACGCCGAAAGATCTATGGGATGTAAGTGCCAGTAAAGTCAGTTATTGAGTGTTTCTGAGATGGCTGATTGTGGTGGGTCCTGAGAAAATGACGATGTCAGTTAAAGAGTGTAATCGATAATGAAATATAAGAGATTGAAAAATATCCTATGACATGGATCTCAGGGATCTGAGAGAACAACTGTTGACCAAACGAGGTTGATGAAAGAGATTAGTCTAGTGCAAGTACAGTATGTGGTCGTATTTCCCAAGTTCATCTGACAGAAAAAGAGTAAACACCTACGAGATCAACCCAAAGAAAGAGGTAAAACAAGTAATAGAGAGTCAAACTGAGTAAATAAGAATGTGTCGTAAAATGTGTGCTAAATATTAGCGTGACGGGAAGTAGTCGGCTATCAGTCTGGCGCTGATAACGCGAGGAGTGGGGTGGGCACTCCATTAGCTGGCGCCAGGTTAGCTCCTTGCGGCTAATGAGGCATCTTGTCCCCGCTACCCGCATAACAATGTAACCTAATGAGTCGTAATGTGGTCTAATCTGTCTCTTCCCTCACTCGGCAATAATAATAATAATAATAATAATAATAATAATAATAATAATAATAATATCCAGGTGTCTTTCGATAAAAACAGAATGCATACTTTCAAGAAAAGAAGCACCAAAATACATGGAAGCGAAATAGGTAAACATCAACAGAGCCCCATAATTTAAATATATTCGTGAAACGATTCCGGAAACCGGAATTGAAACAATAGCAATAAAGTTAGATGCCAAAAAGTGGAAACAGCATATCGATCGACCCAAAATATCTAGAGCAAAAGAGATTTCCAAACACACAAAAGCAAGACGTTATAATATGGACATTAAATCAGAACGTCTCTGTGGACTGGAAACACAGGAACAGGAAAGTACCTAGACATCGGAAACATTGACAAAGAAAGAACGCAAATTCGTAAGGAAAATTGTTTATTTTGAAGATTAACAAAGTTATCCATCATAGCTCCTGTACTAATAAAATCACATAACAAAAATATTATGGATTTTACATCCCACTAACTACTTTTACGGTTTTAGGAAATGCCGAGGTGCCGGAAGTTTGTCCCGTAGGAGTTTATTATAACTAGGCAGTAAATCTACCAACATGAGGCTGACGTGTTTGAAATAACACCGGACCTTGCCAGGATCGACCCTGCCAAGATGGGGTCAGAAGTCAAGCGCTCTATCGTCTGAGCTTCTCCGCCCGGCGTACTAATAATAAGACAGCTTTTCCCTATTTAACTCATTAAGAGTCATGGTCAAACCAAACATCACCGATCGACGTCTATTGAGCAACGTTGTTGGGTCTCCACGTTCAGGGTCACTTGTTCGTATCGGAACATTTGAACTGACTCCTCAGAGGAATGAACTTCCGTGGCTCAGGCGGCAACGCACCGGCCTCTCGCCGCTGAGTTCCATCGTTCAAATCTCGGTCATTTCATGCTAGATTTGAGCTGGACAAAGCGGAGGCAGGGCAGGTTTTTCTCGGGTACTTCGCGTCTCCCTGTCATCTTTCATTCCATCAACACTCGCCAACGTCATTTCATTTCATCTGTCAATCATTGCAGCAGAGGAGTGCGACACAAATCTTATCCTCGCCACTAGATGAGGCTTCATTTATTCCATAGTCGATCCGGTCGAATGACTGGAAACATGCTGTGGATTATTTTCCCTTAGAGGAATCCCACTCCAGCTCTCCGTTCCAAATTACAATTTATGAACGAGCCGGAAATTCTTAACGAGAAATTTTGGTTAAGAGATTCGTTACCCACACAAAACAGAACTAGATACGACAACGTTTCCTTAAATTAAGTAAGTGAGCAATTGAGCTTCTCAAAGTAATTTCGTATTTTGAATATATAAACCAGGAGACGTCGGGGACTGAAAAACAAAGAACGGACATCAACAGAGGATGCCATTGTTGATAAGTTAGATTCATAAAATGACGAAACTCTTGTAACGGATGTCATAATATTGGTAAATGATGGTGTTAGTTACACTACGTGATAAAACAACGGGATTACCAGCTATGAAGCAGCCACCAATTGAACAAACAGAAGTGTTCATGTTACATATTCTGCTTCTGTTAAAACGGTGCTGCAACATTGCTTCTACCAGAAAAGGCAAATAAAATCTAACAGTCAATAGAACAACTCCTCTTACGGAAATTTTAGCTCATCAAAATTACTACGTTTCCGCCTCTGTGGTGTAGTGCTTAGTGTGGTTAGCTGCCACCCCCGGAGGCCCGGGTTCGATTCCTGACTCTGCCACGAGGTTTGAAAAGAGGTACAAGGGCTGGAACGGGGTCCACTCAGTCTCGGAAGATCAATTGAGTGGACAGGGGTTCGATTCCCACCTCAACCATCCCCGAAGTGGTTTTCCGTGGTTTCCCATTTATCCTCCTGACAAATGCCGGGATGGTACCTAACTTATGACCACGGCCGCTTCCTTCCCTCTTCCTTGTCTATCCCTTCGAATCTTCCCATCCCTCCACACGGCCCCTGTACAGCATAGCAGGCGAGGCCGCGTGGCCGAAGTACTGGTCTTCTACCCTAGTTGTATCCCCCGACCCAAAGTGCCATTCTTCAGGACACTGGGTATGAGGCGGTAGAGGCTGGATCCCTCGCCGGGTCCGAGGGGAAAACGAACCCTGGAAGGTAAACGGATTAAGAAGGAAAATTTCTATGTTGATATACTGCAATAGTCCATATAACACCCATCTAATTCTCTTTAAAGCCGTGCTGAATGACTCAGATGGTAGAGCGCTAGCTTTCTTATCCTAAGATGGCTCACTTGATCACGGCTTAGCCGGATGGTGTTTGAAGATGCTCAGATACGCCAACCTCGTGTTGGTATTCTAGTACTTAAAACGAAAGTGCGCCTCTGTGGTGTAGTGGCTAGCGTGAATAGCTTCCATCCCCGGAGGCCTGGGTTCGATTCCCGGCTCTGCTACGAAATTTCAAAAGAGGTACGAAGGCTGAAATGGGGTCCACTCAGCCTCGGGAGGTCAACTAAGTAGAGGTGTTTTTCGAAATGTTTTTCCAAGGTTTCCCACTTCTCCTACAGGCTAATGCCGGGATGGTACCTAACTAAAGGCCACGGCCGCTTCCTTCCCCCATATTTGCCCGGCCCTTCCAACCTTCCCATCCCTCCACATGGCTCCAGTTCAGCATAGCCGGTGAGGCCGCCTGGGCGAGGTATGGGTCCTCCTTTCCAGTTGTATCCCCAGCCTAAAATCTCGCGCACTAGGAAAGTGACCTTGAGGCGGTAGAGGTAGGATCCCTGGCTGAGTCCGAGGGAAAAACCGACCCTGTAGGGTAAACAGATTAAGAAAGAATGAAAGACTTAAAAATAAATAAGAATATTATTTGTAAATAGCAAATGTACCCGTGCTTCGCTACGGTATTCTACATTGTATACGGATATCGAAGTAAATTACTGTAGATGAAGTGAATAAGGTTTTTTACATTGCATGTCTCTTGACGTTATCCGAGAAACGGCCTAGGGAGGTCCGCAGACGTTGTTTCCAATATAAAGTGCGAGTTGCGGAGTTGTGATGATAACGACAGGTTCACTTGTATACCGCAATTCACTATGGGTAATTTTTTTTAATAATCGGAGGCACCCTTGCAAGGGGGCACCTATTTCTAATGATAACGAGAATCAGCTAAAAGAGATTTGAAAATATGCACGCTCCCTTGCCGTCTGCCAGTCAAATCGAGAAGGGAATTGTTCATTACAATGGCACATAGGCGTTGGAGGAGGACCCCATTCCTACTGCCAGTTAAAGTCGATGTGGGGAGTGTTGATTACAAGAGCAGACACCCTCCAGCTGACATTCACTATTGATTTGTAAAATATTAATTACAACCTCTTCTAGATCGCTACAAATCGACTTCAATGAATAAACGTAGATCGACATATGGAAGTGTATGCATGTTCACCTACATTTACAGAATATCTGCTGCTAAACGGTAACCGGATTGTACGGTAAGACACCTCTGGCCTCATATTTCCTCGTATATCATCTATTTAAAGGTATGGTTGAGCAGAAACATTGAATAGGGTGAAATTTGTGTATGATTTTCACACAGTGAATTACTTTTCATACAGCATCAAACATAGAATTTGGCTCACATATGGCTACTGGGTGGGCCAATATTCGTGTAGAAGTTGATGATTCCATCTTTCCTATAAGTGAATCAAACCATCAATTATACGTGTACAAAGTGGAAAATTTAGGTAAATACAGAAATACAGCCAAATTTAACATACAAATAGCTATCATTTTGCCAAATTTCAATTTTCTAACTTGTCTGCGAGATTGTGCCGCCATCTTCATATGGAGGAGGGGGTTAAAATAAGGACTTTCAGGAAACTTTTAAGCCCATGAAACCTATAAGTTATCGTTCTGGAGAAATATCACTGACTGTGTTCTTATGCAGATTTGAAACTCTCAGCGTGTCTCCCTCAGATAATTTTTGAGAATTTTAGATTTTTCTAGGGATCCTGAAATCATCAGCTTGTCCGGTACCAAGTTTTAAGTTTCTAAGATTCCTAGAATGGTCTCATTAATTCACGTCTGTTTTCATTTGTATGCCTTAATTTATATATATATATATACATATACATATTTCATCCGCTTCCCTAGTGGTTCTAAGGGCGTCTTACTCCCAAAGTATGTTTTCCAGGTAGTAAGTAATACTTGAAAGTCATACTGAAACATACACACGTTCACTATCTAGGTCATTTTTGACAATTTATTTTCTCACCTTCTCACCCCCTATGCCGAAGGGGATGATGTTGGACTTCAAAAATCCGGAATGTTACTATTCATCTCAGCGACCCGGAAAACTATGGATTCGGCAGTATATTCGATTATTTTTACATTTCACTCCCCGCTCCCCCACCCTAAAGGAGGCTAAACTTTGATTCTTAAAAAAAAGGGAGTGTTAGTATTCATCTCAGCGACTCCGATAACTATGGATTCGACACTATTTTCGATTATTTTTATGTCGCAATCCCCCTCGCCGCCCACCACAAAGGGGAATGAACGTGGATTTATAAAATATCCGGAGTCTCACTATTCATCTCAGCGACCCCGACAACTCTGAATTCGACACTATTTTGGATTATTTTTATGTATCACTCTCCCATCGCCCCCCCCCCCCACAGCACGAAGAGGGCTGAACTTTGAAAAATTCCGGAGTTTCACTATTCATCTCAGCTACCCCAAAACGTTTGGATTTGACGCTACTTTCGATTAATTTTATATCTCAGCCCCTCGCCCCCCGCCCCTAAGGGTTCCTGGGGGTGTCCTACACCCACGTGGTTTATCTCCTGATACTAAAAATCCGGAGTGTACAATTCAACCTCGGCGCCCCCGAAAACTATGTATTCGACAATATTTTCGTTTAATTTTTTATATCATTCCCCCCTCGCCCCTATCCATAAAGGAGCTGAACTTTGACTTTTTAAAAATCGGGAGTGTTACTATTCATCTCAGTGACCCCGAGAACTGTGGATTCGGTACTTTTTTCAATTATTTTTACACCTTGCCCCCCCTAACCCCCCACTCCTAAGGGAGCTACGGATGGCTTACCCCCACAGTGCTCGCCTCAGTGCTCGTCTCCTGATAGTAAGTCATACGTGTACCAAGTTTGGTTGAAATTGCTCCAGTGGTTTAGGAGGAGATGTGTTATTTACACACATACAACCATTTTTATATATAGTAAGATTATTATTTATTTGAATATAACTTTAAAGACTTCAGACAGTGGTGGAAACTAATTATAACCCATATAACTTCGTAACATCTCTGTAATGAGGAAAAATGCCCGCTAATTTGTAAGTGTGCAATTTTTTTTGTTTCTTCAAGTTAATTGCTGACGTTACATTTCAATCAGGACGGATTTACATCTGATAAGTGTATACAGAGCAATATATTTTACAATATGAGCTAGAACAGGTACGTCCTTTACCTTAATCGATTGATCTCTATTTTATCTTTGGCTTTGACAGTAAGAAAACAGGAAATATATCTGACCACCATTCTTTATACAGTCAGTCCGAGTGATGAATTCTGTGAGTGTATTCCTTGCTCTGGGTATTTGAAGGTGTTCAAATACTTCAGCTTAGTGTCGGTACATTTATTGGAACGTAAAAGAACTTATACGGAACTAAATTCCGGCACCTCGGCGTCTCCGAAAACCGTAAAAGTGGTTAGTGGCACGTAAAACAATAACATTATTACTATGGTATCCTTTGTTTGTTCGTCTGGTAAACTCGTGTACTCGTCCTGACGTGGCGTAGCTCTTTTCAGGCACATCCCCGATGGAGGTGAGCTGCATGTACCATTTTTGTCATATACGAGCCCTCCTGCCTTTCTAAAATTTCTGACACTACCGGTAATCGAACCCGGATGGTGCTAACCGTTACGCTGGTAATGAAATGGCGTATGGCTTTTAGTGCCGGTAGTGTCCGAAGATATGCTCGGCTCGCCAGGTGCAGCCTTTTGATTTGAATCCCATAGGCGACCTGCGCGTCATGATGAGGATGAAATGATGATGAAGGAGACATATACACCCAGCCCCCAAGCCAGCGAAATTAACCAATGCTGGTTAAATTCCCGACCCTGTTGGGAATCGAACCCAGGATCTCTGTGACCAAAGGCCAGCACGCTAACCATTTAGCCATGGAGCCGGACATTACGCTAGTGTGTGCTTGGTACACCGGTAATAAAGAGCTCCGTGTAGTTTTGATGAAGAAGGTAACAGAAGAGTACCGTATCTCAATGTCTTTGCTTTCTGCGACAGTTGATGATGAATATTTTGGGATTGAACATCCTTAGACTTGACGACGGCGTAGATACACATACAAATGTATGAGATGCTTTAATATACCGTACCATGTGGGTTTTCCAGTGCTGATGTTTCAGTAATCCACTGCAAATAACATAAAAATTTCTCTAGAAAGCAATACGTTTCAGAAATAATAATAATAATAATAATAATAATAATAATAATAATAATAATAATAATAATAATAATAATAATAATAATAATAATAATAATAATGAAATGAAATGGCGTATAGCTTTTAGTGCCGGGAGTGTCCGAGGACAAGTTCGGCTCACCAGATGCAGGTCTTTTTGATGTGACTCGCGTAGACGACCTGCGCTTCGTGATGAGGATGAAATGATGATGAAGACGACACATACACCCAGTCCCCGTGCCAGTGAAATTAACCAATTAAGGTTAAAATTCCCGAACATGCCGGGAATCGAACCCGGGACCCCTATGGCCAAAGGCCAGCACGCTAACCGTTTAGCCATGGAGCCAGACAATAATAATAATAAAAATGAAAACCTACAACCTGTTTTCCAGGCTTAGGCCGCATCAGGGATGTATGAATGTAACATATATAGGCTGTTATTACAATGGGGTCGCCACTGCCAAGGTAATTTATTAATGACTTATAAATGCTATGTAATGATAATGGAGAGTGTTGCGGGAATGAAAGATGACAGAAAAAAGCGGAGTGCCCGGAGAAAAACCTGTCCCGCCTCCGCTTTGTCCAGCACAAATCTCACATGGAGTGACCGGGATTTGAACCACAGTGTCCAGCGGCGAGAGGCCGACGCGCTGCCGTCTGAGACTCCAATAATAATAATAATAATAATAATAATAATAATAATAATAATAATAATAATAATAATAATAATAATAATAATAATAGTATACAGTACTGTATATCACTAGCGTCTTCTTGCTAAAGAATTTTTCACTAGTCGACTAGGTCTACTAATTGACGGGGGTTGGATTCTATACTCCTCTGCAACTCTGTCTTCTCCCCAGGGTAGAATCCCGGTTGGACTTAGTCCGACGAGATGCCTTCCCGGAGGACTAACCGACACATCTGGGACATCAACTAATGGATCACACTTAGTGCTGTACCTCATACCACCTTCTATGTCATTCAGACGAAAACAATTGGTTAATTCTGAATTAGTTTCCGAAAATTCTTTCAAACATGGTTTACGTAAGGAGAGTTTACGTAATATTACCATACTACTGATTTTTTTACAACTTGCTTTACGTTGCACCGACACAGATAGATCATATGGCGAATATGGGACATGAAAGGGCTGGGTGTAGGAAGGAAATGGCCGTGGCCTTAATTCAGGTACAGCCCCAGAATTTGTCTGGTGTGAAAATGTGAAACCACGGAAAACCATCTTCAGGGCTGCCGACAATAGGGTTCGAACCCACTATATCCGGAATACTGGATACTGGCCACACTTATGTGAATGCAGCTATCGAGCTCGGTAATTATTATTATTGTTGTTTTTGTTTGGACATCAGTCCATAGACTGGTTTGAGACGGCTCTCCATTCCACTCTATCCCGTGGTAAAATTTTTATTTCTACATAACTACTACATCCTACGTACATCTATTCTAATCTGCCATATTCATACTTTGGTCTACCCCTCGCATTTTTACCGCCTACACTTCCATCAAAAACTAATTAAACAAGTGCTGGGTGTCTTGACATCCATCCTGGTATGTCAGATTTTGCCAAATCGTTCTCTTCTCACTAATTCGTCTCAATATATCTTCTTTTGTGAATCGATGTACCCGCCTCTCCTTCAGTATTTTTGTGCAACACCACATTTCAAAACCTTCTATTCTCTTTCTTTCTGAGCTAGTTATCGTCCATATTTTACTTCCATACATGCCACACTCCAGACGGAAATTCTTCAAAAATATATGTCTGATTCCTATATGAACTTTCGAAGTGAGCAAATTTATTTTCATAAGGTAGGCCTTCCTTGCTTTTGCTAGTCTGCATTTTATGTCCTTCCATCATTAGTTAATCTACTACAGAAGTAACAATATTTATCTACTTCCTTTAAGACTTCTTAAGATTTGTTAATCTAATTTCCCGCATCATCAGATTTCATTCGAACGTTCCCAATACTTTTGTTTTCGATTAATTAATTAATTAATTAATTAATTAATTAATTAATTTATTTTTCAATTTGTATTTTTCTTCTCGAAGACTGTGTCCATATTGAACCCGTGACCTTTGTGCCCTAAGAACATTATGCATAAATTAACAATCATTTAAAAGTTGGATTCTTGATAGCATGGATTTGACACCTGACGAGGGGGTGATTACCTTCGGTCCCACGCTCTGGCGTACGTGACGTCAGCCACACGTGTCGATGGCGGAAGAATCTCAAGTCATTTTTGTGAACTATTTCAAAGTGCGTGTACATGGCGTGATCCAAGCCAAGTCAAAAAAATATAGTGCCTATCAAAGGAGGTCAATCATATCACAAATCGAACCCGTAAAAATTTTAAATGTCCATGAACACTACCGCCAGAAATGTAGCAAGCATGTAGTCACTTTCAAAACTCTTGAAATTACAGTTTAATTAAGTCAGAAAATTTATAGAAATTTTCTTGGCGGCAAAGGGAGATATCTGAAGAGAGGGGGTAACTGCTATAAATATGAAGGGACGCCATGACGAAGTCTCCTTCTCCGGCATTTGTGATACAAAGCGGACGAAAAATTGTTGAGCTGCTCTGCGAAATCAAACCAACGAAAGTAGACTGAGTTCAACTGCAGATTTTAGCCATTGTGGCTAGGTCTTGTCTCCATGAGGAGATAGTTTTCTTGAGTGAAATAATTGTACCAGATAGGACGATCAAAGTACTGAATAAATTCTAATGTGATTAAGTAATTCGTGTGCGGAAAAAAGTATAGTCCATCGTGTGCGCGCAGCAAACAAGTGAAGGGTATTTTCTTTTTTTTAATGCTCTATTCCAGGAAACCTGAAGAAACATAATGATCTGTACAGCCATGAATGTAAAAATGGCTAAATAAAATGCCAGGGTCGCAGGTGAGCCCTATGACGAACAATGGTGTGACTACATGAGGTAGGTGACTTTCCATCTTACTACCTCTTATATCTTGTCTCATGATCTCTAAAAGTGTATTTGAATGGGGATATACGACGCAGTGGTCACCCCTACTAAGTTTTGTAAATGTGAGAATACGACTAAAAGAGTCATTTGTTTTATTTTCCACTTGAATACATTTTTGAAGTCTTGCGAGTGCCGTATAATGTTGTAAAAGTTATTGAATAGGGTTCCGAAGTGATATCACGTCCAATGTAGATCGTCATCCGTGTGAGTGTACTGCCTATATTTTGTGATGCCAAATTAAGATGTTCAGTCGACGTAAATTTTTCCTGTCTGCAATTTGAGTTAATAATGTAGAAATCCAGGGTCACTCATTTTCAATCGAGTGGAAGCGCGCTGTCGGGTGAGAACCTAGGGTGATGAATTTGGTCACGGAGAGAAACGTTTTTCTAGGCCCATTTTAAACTGTGTCTGACTGACAATAAAAAGATCTAGTAGAATGTTTCAGTCATTTTGTTCGTAAAAATCAAGTTATTAAATACGATATCATTTATGCGAAGTTATTCATGATTAATGCATTGTGCGATATTAGACGTCGAGATTTCTAGTAAGGATTTTTTTTCAGTTCTTTGTCGATGATAATTGTGGAGCTGGGAAACAGGGGTAGGTTTTGTTGATATCAGATTTGTGAATCAGGTTGGACCTGTCATTGAAGCCGGGACACGGAAGCCCGAGGAATGTTTTATATGAGTTGAGATGAGATGTGCGAATCAGGTTAGAGTCCTGTCATTGAAGCCGGGACACGATAGCCCGAGGTATATTTTATAATGTTGGGAATGGAAAGAAATTCATAGAAATCCATAGCGGTATTAATTGGCGACGCGTATAATTAGTGTGGGCATCTTGAAGCTTAATCTGTGCATTTTGTTGGTTAGAATATCGTATTTGTTTAATTTTGTCGGCAGAGTTTAAAGAGAGCTTTTTGAGAAGCCAGTCAACTGGAATAAACCAGGTATTTCATGTTACTGCCAAGCAAACTTGGGGACGAGAGGCCTCAGCTATGATAACGGGACAGGCGTGGAATTGAGATTGTACTGTATTCTCGGCCGGGGAAAACGTTAAAATGCTGGATTTAGTTGAAATTCATAGCCGGTAATGATCTGAGTATTGTGAAATACTGTAAAATTTGTTTAATTGGGGACGTAATGAACATTTGAAATCACGAACTTTGAGTATAAGGAACAGAGTAACCAAATTCAGGGTTGTCCAAAATATAGAGCGATGGTTGTGGTGATCGGTTTGTCTGTGAGGGGTGTGCAAAATTCATAAATGGTATGACGAGATATGACATCGTAATTATATGGCGAGTTGTTTGGTTTGTACGTAGATTATTAGGATATCGAAGTGTTAATAACGGTTAGGACTAGATTAGATTTTAAAAGTGTGAGATCAGGAGACAAGATATATAACTGGACATGAATCATGTAACAATTCTTTTCCAGCCAGACAAACATCACAAGATTGAATTCACATCACAGCTGCGTAGAAATTTGTGAAGAAACCAGAGTCCGCGGAGATAAAATTTGTTGTTCGTTAACATTTCGTCAAATCATTTAAATTTATTTAATTATTAAATTCAGTGAAACCGCATTTTGAAATAACTTTAATCAAGCGAATAACTTGGAGATGCATTCTGGAAATTTTAGTTTGTTTTCTGGGGAATATCATCATCATCATCATCTGTTTACCCTCCAGGTTCGGTTTTTCCCTCGGACTTAGCGAGGGATCCCACCTCTACCGCCTCAAGGGCAGTGTCCTGGAGCTTCAGACTCTTGGTCGGGCGATACAACTGGGGAGTATGACCAGTACCTCGCCCAGGCGGCCTCACCTGCTATGCTGAACAGGGGCCTTGTTAAGGGATGGGAAGATTGGAAGGGATAGACAAGGAAGAGGGAAGGAAGCGGCCGTGGCCTTAAGTTAGGTACCATCCCGGCATTCGCCTGGAGGAGAAGTGGGAAACCACGGAAAACCACTTCCAGGATGGCTGAGGTGGGAATCGAACCCACCTCTACTCAGTTGACCTCCCGAGGCTGAGTGGACCCCGTTCCAGCCCTCGTACCACTTTTCAAATTTCGTGGCAGAGCCGGGAATCGAACCCGGACCTCCGGGGGTGGCAGCTAATCACGCTAACCACTACACCACAGAGACGGACTTCTGGGGAATATTTAAAATATAAAGTAACGATTAAGGGGACATGCCCGAAGGAAATGGATTTTACTGCCACAAAGTTTGTGAGCATTGCTATTGTTGTAATTATTGAACTTTGATTGATTGAGCAGTGAATGTGCTGGGGATAGTAAAGTGGAAACTTTGGTCATCAACCGATGTAACTTAATTGTGTTTAGCCTTCACCCTAGAAACTTGGATGGTCAGGGGGTCATCAACCTCAGTGACTTAGATTAGGGCCATATGCCACTGTAGCATCATTTTCCTTGCGGTCATCATCCACAATGACTTTAAAGTAACTTAGAAGATTAGATGTCGGTCCATGACATAGACGCAGGTCTCATCGATTCAATTAAGGGTCCATGCCGTAGAACCACTGTGTGGCACACACCGATTGGACGGCCTTAATTATACCCAGAGCCCAGAGTTCGTGTTACGGGGGCTGGACCATAACGAATCACTATGATGGTACATGTGGTCTCACATGGAAGCCGAATTTAAGGATTTCCAGACTTTCCTTTCTTAAATGATTAATATTTGAGACAATGGTTTCTAGTATGAATGCCCGTCAGGCAGTTACGTTATAGTCTCACACCAGTGTTCTGATGTTTATGTAAAAATGATTGTGGTGTCCAGTGGACACAATTGACTTCTATGATACCGTTGACATATCAGATTCCTTCAGAATTTTCCTGAATAAATAGGAATCTTTTAAACAGACCTTTCATTCCAGTAGATAGATTATAATTACTGAACCCTACCTTTACCTCAGCAAGTGACGAAGAACCCGATACGACCCAAGAGACAGATCTCATGAACTTTGCTGATAGGTAAGAAAGGTAGGTATCCCTCTATATGGACCTAAAGGGTTCAATATATTTCATCAGTTTTTCCAGATCTTCTGTGGACTCAGACAGAATAACAATATCATCGGCAAACCCCAGTGTTTTCATTTCCTCTCCTTTGGTAGTGATAACTCTCTCAATTTCCTCTTTGATTTCCTTTATCGCCTTTTCTATTTAAATATTGAAAAGGAGAGGGGACAATGTTCAGTCTTTCTCTACACCTTTCTTTTTGTTTTTTTTTTACCATTGGCATAACGTCGTACCCACACAGATAGGTCTTACGGCAACGATAGGACAGGTGAGGCCTAGGTCTGGGAAGGAATTATCCGTGGTCTTAATAAAGGTGCAGCCCCAACATTTGCCTCGTGTGAAAATGGGAAACTACGGAAACCATCTTCAGGGCTGCCGACAGTGGGGCTCGAACCCACTATCTGGCGGATCCAAGCCAACAGCTGCGCACCCCAAATCGCACGACCAACACACCCGGTTACACCTTTCTGCGTGCTACTCCTTTTTCACATCCTTCTATTCCTATCTCTGGAGAGTGGTTTTTCTACAGATTGTAGATCATTCTTTTTTCTCGTTATCAGATCTCGACCACCTTCAGAATCTCAAATAGCTCTATCCAATCAACATTGTCGAAAGCCTTTTCTAGATCTATGAATGCCATGTACGTAGGCTTGTCTTTCTTAATTCGAATCTCTAAGATCAGACGTAAAGTCAAGATTGCTTTACGTGTTCCTACATTACATGTCTTCTGAAGACAAACTGATCTTCTCCCAACACAGCTTCAACTTGTGTTTCTATTCTTGTGTAAACAATACGCGTTTACCTCTCTACAATAATTTTATCATGATTAAGATTCTCTATATTGATGTCAAAGTGCTTGCCTTGTTAAATCGTTGCTGATCCAACAATATAACGGCACGATTAATGGCTGTGTTACGAAATAGAGAACGAACTGTAATAACTCAGTAATGCGTTACCAGCGAGTGTGGGCTTCTTATTTCAAAATACTGAGGGAACATCCCGAACAACCTGTGAAAGTTTGTCGGTAGAGTTCATTCCTTCCTTTCCTTTTTTTCAAGTCACGTAAAACTTAAAATATTTTTGTAAATGAAATTCATCAGCTAAATTCCCCTGCATTCAAGAGAAGACAGTCTTGGTAAAATAATTTATCATGGTATAGATTTTTCCCCGCGCTGAACCCATCTCTTTTAATACACAGAATGGTGTTGTGAAACAAGGTTTCTGGGCGTCGTATTGCTTTTAAGTCCGATGGTGGCCACAGGCAGAAGACGGATGGTGACCTTAAAAACAAGGCCACGCGAGGAGCATTCAGCCAGAAATATTGACAAGCAAGCCATAGGGGGTGAGACACACTAAGAACGTTAAACATCGCCGGTGAAAGTTTCAGCGTTCCTGAAAGATTTAACAGATGATCGATCCCAGAAGTAGAGCTGGGAACTTTACCCAAATGAAAGAGAACTCATTTGATATATTGTTTAAAAGCTCACTCGAGCATTAGCTAACCTAAGACTGGGTAAATTAAATGAGACGTTTATATTTGAACAGATCGTTACTCATGCTCCAGATAGCACAAAAGCTAACTTTAAGATATAAAGTTCCAAATGTTTAAAAGACACTGTGATGATTATCCCGGAGGAATAGATTTGTACACCTTGACGTTAGAGAATAATAACTGAGTCTACTATTACTCGTGCAATAACACTTCTAAAAACTTTGTGTTTCATTTAATAATTTATGTAAACAGCAGACTTCAACGACATGGTCAATTAGGCGTTGCTCTCCTGTTTCTAATTCACTCGGTGCTATTCCAGGTGAAGTCATAACTCCGTTGTTTACTTGAATTACCTGCACGTTAGTATGCATTGTGTTCTGCTTGTGCATTAGATTATACTGTATTTTCAGTTTATATTTTACTTTCCATTACGTTTTCCTTTTTCTTTACTTGTATGCTCCGTATATTATTTCCTTTCTTTTCCTTTGACGCCTGAGATTTGTTTTCTTTTTCATTACAAATTTTCCAAATCTGTTACTTAGGTTGGTTTTCTTTCATTTTATAATAGAAATAGTATAATTCTTTATATGTATATTATCCTGTAATTTACGTTGTTAATTGCAAGGGAGGGCGACGAGCCAAAACTTCGCCACTACTTAATTCGAAAATAAAATAATATTTGAAAATGTCTGAATACGGTAAATACGTGGCGTTCGCCTTCGGCATGTTAAAGAGCTCTTCTCGGTAATATTCTGACACCCTAGAGGTTGTTGAAATGTATAGCAGTTGACGGTGATGGTGATTATTGATGTACGGGGGAGAAAATTGTCCTTTCAAACTGAAAAATGTACATCATAGTACGGCCATCATTCTTTCAAGTTTCTTTTTCCCTCTAACTTATCAAACGTTATTTTCGTTTCTCGACAGTTTCGATACGCTAGCGATCCTAAGTTAAAAAGTTACTAAAAATTCAAAATAAATTAACACTTTACGGAGTATATATTTACTGAGAAGTGTTGGTAACATGAAATTGAGATTTTTAAGTATTTGCTACCATTTTTCCTAGAGCCTGATAACAAAGTACAACTCTAAACAGCTAATAATAATAATAATAATAATAATAACAATAATAATAATAATAATAATAATAATAACAGACTCATTGGCTTAATGGTCAGCATTGAGGCCTTTGGTTCAGAGGGTCCCAGGTTCGATTCCCGAGTGGGTCGGGGATTTTAATCGCATCTGATTAATTCTTCTGACCCGGGTACTGGATGTTTGTGTTTGTCACAACACTTTCCTCCTCATATTCAGACAACGCTCTACGCTAACAACCACCACAGGAACAAGCAATAGTGGTTACATCCCTCCATATCAAGTTGGCGTATAGAAGGGTATCCGGCTGCAAAACAGGGCCATATCGACATGTGAGTCACAGTTCGCACCCCGTGACCCCACAGGTGAGGGAAAAGTGTTATAATAATAATAATAATAATAATAATAATAATAATAATGAATTCAACACGGTTAACCAACCGCATTTTCACTTTCCTCCAAGAGAAAAAGGCAAAGGCGGCATGGTACAGTGAAGTACAGAAAGATCTGCAGGAGATTGGGATCTCATTTGAAGATATCCAGGAGCGTGTCCCACTTAAGAAAAAAACTCCAAGAACATCAGAGTTTCCTACCAAAGCCGAAGATGAAAACTGGAAAGGCATGGACGGAAGAACGAAAGGAGCAACACCGTATACGAATGAAGGAGTACTGGACCAACATTAAAGCTCAAGGGAAACAGTTGAAATGACGTGGTCCTTAGTTGGCCGAAACGAAACAAGAAGAAGAAGAAGAAGAAGAAGAAATTCTTCGGTGTCATTGTGGGCATTTGAATTTGATATAATTTAGGTTGCCGGTGTGCGAATCACGACGTTTTCCTTTTTTTAATTCTACCGCATAACAGAATAACCAGAACTCTGTTCCGTGACCCTTTGCTGATTTTAATTACTTTTTTAGCGTAAACACCGAATGTGTAATCAGAGATCGTGTATATGTCAAAAACGTATGAAATATACAACGAATTACCTTACTGTATTCAAAACTTTTAAACATTTGAGCATTTTTGTCCAATATCAAGCCACGGTCATGGGATCCGGAAGGCGAGACACTGCCGCTGATTCGCAGAAGGAATTACCAAAGTCGATGTCGAATTTGTTGGAGTATGAATAGGCCAACTAGTGTGTATTGGTACTTGGATTTGGAAGAGGTACCTCTGACGCAATTGCAGCTTTCGCCTGGAGTGGAAACGAGAAACCACCGAAACCTGTTAAGGACATGTCTTCTACTTTCCTGGACTTTTTAAAATAATTGTCTGGGATCGTCACTAGTGTATATTAAGTCCAGTTTTACTGCCGAACGCCCTTCCTGACGCCAACCCTGTATGCAGGGATCTATTACTATAGCGTGTTTCTGTAGTAGTTGTTAATGTGAAGTTCTGCATGTTAAATAAGAAGTGTGTTTAGACAATCACCAACAACTAGCCCCAAGCTAGAGGAAACAACTAAGTGCGGCTAAAATCCTCTGCCCAGTAGGGAATCGAACCCAGGTTCCTCTGAACCGAAGACGAGTTAGCTCACCATTCAGCCATCGAGCCTGACGCCTAGGAATAGTAAGGCCAAAAATGAAATTGTTAACCCATATCTTTGTTCAATTATTTCATCTGACGCTGCAATTTGTAGCAGAGAAAAAATCGATAGCAATAAAGCTGAGGTGGAAATTTCTATCGTGTCTTGTAGTCAGAAGTGGTAAAAATTCACAGAGAAAATGCCCAATTTGTTTAGATCGTTATCTCGTTAAGATGTTACAATATAAAGAGGCGCATGTTAGCAAAATAGCTTACTAACAAGATAATAGGCATATTTGTGAAAAAAATACAATGATTATTATTATTATGCTGCAGCAATCGTGAAATATACAAATCTCAAGGGTACTTCCAAGATGAGAAGAACAAAATGCGTACCTAAGTCTGCAGAGTTCTAAGAGCATTATGTAGTTCCCAATATTGATAATCAGCCTCCCTCAGTGTATCGAGAAAGATATCGCTGATGCGGTAAGATGAAAACCTCGATACGTAGACTGGCAACCCAGATAATAGGGAATGTATAGCAGGCAACTCACTAGAGGGATTTATGCCAGGATACCTTCAACTCTGTTCTTTCGCTGTGATGGAAAGACAAATATTAAGATGCCCCGTTAAAGTATCTTGAAACTGCGTCCCGATGAACGTCAGAAAGAGTTTTCCCTAATAATTTTCTAACTAAAATGAGAACATTAGAATGTTCTTTTAACGAGTCCTCAATTGCTGAAGATTTTATGAAACGACGGGTTATCGGAATTCCACTTCCTTAAAGGCAAGAAACAAGTAACACGGTGTTGTTTGAATAGAAACAAAAGGACAACGTCTAGCCTACTGCATCACTTAGGTCTAAATAATAATAATAATAATAATAACAATAATAATAATAATAATAATAATAATAATAATAAAAAAAGACGACCGAGCTCGATAGCTGCAGTCACTTAAGTGCGGCCAGTATCCAGTATTCGGGAGATAGTAGTTTCGAACCCCACTGTCGGCAGCCCTGAAAATGGTTTTCCGTGGTTTCCCATTTTCACACCAGGCAAATGCTGGGGCTGTACCTTAATTAAGGCCACGGCCGATTCCTTCCCACTCCTAGCCCTTTCCTGTCCCATCGTCACCATAAGACCTATCTGTGTCGGTGCGACGTGAAGCAACTAGCAAAAAAAAAACGGCGAAACATTACAGGTGTTCTCCTTCATAAACCTTGGAAAAATCATACTACAATCGGGACTAAACAGTAGCGCCAACGTAGTAATGAAACTGTCTATCGAAATTATTCTTCTGACACATTTAACCTGGTATTTCTTTAATTATTCAAATTCTTGCGACTTTATTTTAGTTTTGAAGAGCTAATCAGTTCTTCTTTCGTTTTAAATTTGGCATATGGTTTAACAGGCATAAGTGACTTCCGTGAGAGTTACGGTTTTATAGTATTTGATCTTAATGTCTATTGACAAGCATTCCTTATACGTTGACCAGTTTAATGTTTTTCTTTCCTTTTCTTAGATTTATTTGTCCATGTTTCTTTCTCATTCATGTTGTGTGTGATGATTTCTCCAGGATATTTAAATTAAATTTAAATTGTAGATCGATGTTAATTTTTTGATCTTTTGTGAAGAATTTATTTATGCTCAAAGGTTTCAATGAGCGTGATTTCGGTTTTCTTGAAGGATATTGGATATCTTATTTTTAGGACGATTTTTCGGAAAATGGTTGTCTGGGCACGAGCTACTTCGGAGTCAAGAGCTGAGGGAGCTAAATCGTCCGCAAATCCCAGGCAAATTGTTCTTATTGAAGGTGATTTTGGGTGGGTGTTTCTTCTGCCAATGTTTCCTGGTGTAATCAAGAACCATGCTAGAAACAGTGGAGATGATGATGATGATGATGATAATAATAATAATAATATGTCTCTGTTACATTGTGTAGGCATTTTCATTGACAAAATACAAGACCTGTGTAACTCAAATTTGATATTCAGTTTTACTCTGTTAGACGACAGGGAATAGAAACTCTATTGAGTACACTAATGCTCAGATCTAAGTGTTTTCTTCGGGTCAATATATTGAAAATCGAATATGGGATCCTTTGCATGTTGACATTACTTTTCAAGTTAAAGTTACCATCCATTTAAAACGACACTGAATTGATCAAAATCAGTCTGAATCAGCTGTCTGTTCATCCCGAATCGAGTCAATGAATGCAATTAATTCATCTTGAGTCACTGATCTTAAAATCCACAGCCATTTTCCAGTAATTTGATCGGGTCAAGAATAGAAAGAAAAAAGCCCTCATCTAGCGGCGAAGATAGAAACTGTACCGGCTGCCGAAGCCTGTCACACTCTGGTGTAATGATTAATGACTGACAGATGGAATGAAATGATACTGGAGGGTGTTTCTGGGAAAAAAGTTGACAGGGAAAACCGGAGTACCGGGATAAAACATGTTCTGCCTCTGCTTCGTCCAGCTCAAATCTGACATGGAGTACCCGGGATTTGGAACACGGAACCCAGCCGTTAGAGGTCGGCGCACTGCCGCCTGAGCCACGGAGGCTCTACTAATTTTAATATCTCACCAAAACGTCTGCGTGCCATACTGGGAACAAAGGAAAGAAATTTGAGTTTATGCTACCTCCCGGAAGTACACATGGTATCAAGAAAATTTGCATATAATTCGAAAGCCTAATGTTAAACTGAAATTTAAAATACAGTTGTGGTGTATAATGGTAATCGATAGGAACGTTCCAAATGAATCTCGCATATCTTGATATATTTGCTAATAAAGTCATTCGGTTAGAAATAAATCTACTATCAACCAACCAACCAACCAACCAACCAACCAACCAACCGCATGGCACTACAGCCCTTGAAGGGCCTTGGCCTACCAAGCGACCGCTGCTCAGTCCGAAGGCCTGCAGATTACGAGGTGTCGTGTGGTCAGCACGACGAATCGTCTCGGCCGTTATTCTTGGCTTTCTAGACCGCGGCCGCCATCTCACCGTCAGATAGCTCCTCAATTGTAATCACGTAGGCTGAGTGGACCTCGAACCAGCCCTCAGGTCCAGGTAAAAATCCCTGACCTGGCCGGGAATCGAACCCGGGGCCTCCGGGTTAGAGGCAAGTAAGTTACCCCTACACCACGGGGCCGGCGAAATCTGCTATCACATATGCAAAAATAGTGCACCGTAAGCATAACAGCATAACTCCCACCTTTAATTCCAATTGATTTGTATAGAAACACTATTAATCATCACCTGAAGGCTCACCAAGAACAAAATCGCACAAATATCATCTCAGTAGCGGATCGCGGTGCACATGTGAACCACTTTCGTACTAAAACAGTGCTACCAACCGTAAAATGCACAGGTGGATACCACCGTAATCCATACGAGTAAAGCCGAGCACGGCTATAAGCGTCAACTCACATTAAGTAAAGCATGTATTTTGACATTTACAGTAGGTGGCTGCTCAATGAACCACTGTGCTATATAGGGTCAATCAATCAATCAATCAATCAATCAATCAATCAATCAATCAATCAATCAATCAATCAATCAATCAATCAATCAATCAATCAATCAATCAATCAATCAATCAATCAATCAATCAATCAATCAATCAATCAATCAATCAATCAATCAATCAATCAATCAATCAATCAATCAATCAATCAATCAATCAATCAATCAATCAATCAATCAATCAATCAATCAATCAATCAATCACTACTGATCTGCATTTAGGACAGTCGCCCAGGTGGCAGATTCCCTATCTGTCGTTTTCCTAGACTTTTCTCCAAATTATTGCAAAGAAAATGGAAATTTAGTGAACATCGATCTTGGTAAGTTATTCCAATCCCTATAAACGAATATTTGTCCTAATTTGTCCTCTTGAATTCCAGCTTTATTTTCATATTGTGATCTTTCGTACTTTTAAAGACACCACTCAAAATTATTCCACGCCGTCTCTCCACTGACAGCTCGGAACAACCACTTAGTTGAGTAGCTCGTCTCCTTTCTCCCAAGTCTTCCCAGCCCAAACTTAGCAACATTTTTGTAGCGCTACTCTTTTGTCGGAAATCACACAGAACAAATCGAGCTGCTGTTCTTTGGATTTTTTCCAGTTCTTGAATCAAGTAATCCTGGTGAGGGGAACCAGACCCTAGTTGGGGTCTTACCAGAGACTTGTATGCTCTCTCCTTTACATTCTTTCTAAAACCTCTATATACCCTCATAACCATGTTCAGATATCTGTACCCTTTATTTACGATCCCAATTATGTGATTACCCCAATGAAGATCTTTCCTTATATTAACACCTAGGTACTAACAATGGTTCTCAAAAGGAACCTTCACGCCATCGACGCAGTAGTTAAAACTTAGAGGACTCTTCCTATTTGTGAAACTCACAATCTGACCTGGTTTATCGTCAATCCAGTGCCTTCTGTCCATCTCACAGCATTATCGAGGTCATTTTGCAGTTGCTCACAATCTTGTAACTTATTTATTACTCTGTACAGCCTTACCTCTGATTTCACTTCTTTACTCATATCATCGATACGTATAAGAAAACATAAAGGTACAATAATACTGCTTTGAGGAATTCCCCTATTAATTATTACAGGATCAGACAAAGATTCGCCTACTCTAATTCTCTCAGATCTATTCAGTCATTCTTTTTTCTAGTCCAACTGTACTCATTTTTGCCAGTAGTCTCCCATGATCTACCCTATCAAATGTCTTAGAGTAGTCAATCGCGATACAGTCCATTTGAAGTCCTGAATCCAGGATGTTTGCTATATCGTGCTGGAATCCTACAAGTTGAGCTTCAGTGGAATAACCTATCCTAAACCCGTACTGCCTTCATCGAACCAGTTATTAATTTCCCAAACATGTTTAATATAAACAGAAATAATGATTCCCCAAAGCTTACATGGAATGCATGTCAAACTGACTGGCCTGTAATTATCACCTTCATGTCTATCACCCTTTCGTTTATACACAGGGGCTACTATATCAACTCTCCATTCATTTGATACACCGTAACACCTTCATACAGTCAATCTATATAAATAAAATTGTAGGGGGTCCGCTGTCTGTAATTTCTTTTGTTTTGCCAATTTTTCAGATATTTATCCGTTTTAGGTCAACTCAAGACCGAATCGGTGGTTTTTACGTTTCGTGTCTGTTTGTTTGTCTGTTTGTCTGTTTGTCTGTTTGTCTGTTTGTCTGTTTGTCTGTCTGTTTGTTTGTCTGTTCCACCATCACGTCGAAACGGCTGGATAGATCTCAACCAAACTTCATATTTAGAGTATACTCATCCCGGGGAAGGTTTCGATATGCATATCATTTTAAAATCTTTGAATACACGGAGGGTTTATAGGAAAACCAGAATGGTTTTTCCACCATCACGTCGAAACGGCTGGATAGATCACAACCAAACTTCATATTTGGAGTACACTCATCCCGAGGAAGGTTTCGATATGCATATCATTTTAAAATCTTTCAATACACGGGGTGTTTATAGGAAAGCCAGGATGGTTTTTCCACCATCACGTCGAAACGGCTGGATAGATCTCAACCAAACTTCATATTTAGAGTACACTCATCTAGGGGAAGGTTTCGATATGCATATCCTTTTAAAATCTTTGAATACACGGGGTGTTTATAGGAAAACCAGAATGGTTTTTCCACCATGACGTCGAAACGGCTGGATAGGTCTCAACGAAACTTCATATTTAGAGTATACTCATCCCGGGGAAGGTTTCGATATGCATATCATTTTAAAATCTTTGAGTACACGGGGGGTTTATAGGAAAATCAGAATGGTTTTTCCACCATCACGTCGAAACGGCCAGATTGATCTCAACCAAACTTCATATCTAGAGTACACTCATCCCGGGGAAGGTTTCGATATGCATATTATCTTAAAATCTTTGAATAGACGGGGGGTTATAGGAAAACCAGAATGGCTTTCCTCCATTTTCTCTTATACTATTGATTTTCTGTAAACTTCGTTTACCGTACGTGAAACGTCTCTTCATTATAAACAACTTTCGTTACGCCCATAATTTACCTTACTCTTCACATGACGGAGAAATTTACAATTTTCCTCTGGTATCATGCTCTGCATTGAGTGACCGACAGACCGACAACGAACCTACAGGTTACCATGGCAACGTCTCTGACTGCATGCCAGCAGGCAAGTAACGTATTGCCATTTTCCTCATCATGCTTTTAAATTCGTGGTTGTTCCTTGGGTAGAAGGCAAGAGAGGCGTCAATCGGCCTATCTGCGGGATATTGGCGGAATATCGTTGGATGTTATAACCACCCTCGAATAGATTAAGTAATAACACCGTTAGTCATCTTCTTATTATTCGTTTACATAAGGATCACTGGACCTAAATTTCTCCTCTGTTACCGCTTTATTATATCCATTAATCACACTAGCATAATTTATTGAGGGGCATTTGATTTTCCAATACATTCACTTGGCATTTACACATGTGTCGTTATCCGGCTGTCCTCAGTTATAATCCATTTTCTATTACTTTCAACTTTCTTAACGCATTATTTTCTTCCTTAATTACGCCGTATGTACGCGAGTGCTACAAACTACAGGATGTATTTCCACCAAGACTCATATTTAGAATACACCTGTCCTTGATAGGTTTTAGGGCAAATATTGTTTCTAAATCCCTGAAATGACTGGGGGTTTATACGAAATCGAAACAGTAATTTTGCACTTCCACAAAATATACACAACCAAACTTAATGGAAATCCACCTACCTTGGTAGAAATTAATTTCTAAACCTTTTTTCTCATGTGCATCATTTCGATACGTGGATTAATAAGGGAGATATCATTAACGGACCGTTTTTCTGTACAAGTCCCATCGGACTTAACTCACGAGCGGGTGCGTGTAAAGCCTATTCCTTACAACTTGAAAACTACTGAAGACATTCGAACCAAAATGTATATTTACAGTAACATCCTCCTGTCCAAAGGTAGGTTTTAAACGTAAATAAACCGAGCTCGATAGCTGCAGTCGCTTAAGTGCGGCCAGTATCCAGTATTCGGGAGATAGTAGGTTCGAACCCCACTGCCGGCAGCCCTGAAAATGGTTTTCCGTGGTTTCCAATTTTCACACCAGGCAAATGCTGGGGCTGTACCTTAATTAAGGCCACGGCCGCTTCCTTCCCACTCCTAGCCCTTTCCTGTCCCATCGTCGCCGTAAGACCTATCTGTGTCGGTGCGGCGTAAAACAACTAGCAAAAAAAAACGTAAATAACATTTCATATTACGGAATGGACTGGTGGTTTATAGGGAACCGAAATGGTGATTTTACTCTCCCACAATACATACACAACAAGACCAACCTGACTGGAAATCGACCAAACGTGATGGAATACCACCTCTAACCTTTTTTTTTTTCATGTGCATTTTTTCGTCAGGAGGATTAATAAGGGAGATATCATGAATGGTCAGTTTTGCAGGTTATGTCCAGCGGACATAGCCCAAAAGGTTTTTTACATGGAGCAGATTCCTTATCTATATAAATCAAATCGTAACGACTATGTGCCTCTACACTGACTATATTGGCGAAATTTACGTACAGCATTCCGTTTAAGGGCTAATAATGACCATCTGCATAATTTTTGGTTTAGTTTCCTGAAAGTCCTAATTTTTACCCGCCTCGCCCAAAATCCAGATTGCGGCATAATCTGCCAGAAGGAAAAGAAGATAATTGAAATTTGACAAAATTATACGTTTTAGCCTGTAAAGAACGGAAAACATCCAAGATCATTAAATTTTTCACTTTTTATCCCCGAAGAATATCGAAATATGCAGGCAATTTTAATGATGGTGCAGACCTTCGGAAATTCCTATCACATAACAGATTGCACAATCTCCGTTCAATTTGGAATGATCTACAACCTTGGTCTTATGACATTTTGCCGTATCTGTATCCCTTTTACGTTTGATTTTTCTCTATTAATCGCTGTTAAGTCAATTTGGAATTTTCACATGCATAATTCATACTTTCGATTACATATATGAAATACAGAATCATCAAACTCTTCACGAAAATTGGCCCACCCAGTAGCCATATGTGAGCCAAATGCTATGTATGTAGCTGTCACATAATTATCCGAAAAGTAATGTAATGTGAGATAATCTTACAAAAATGTTACCCTGTTCCACGTTTCTAACTCAATCTGACCCCAGAATAGATGACATATCATAGGACCAGCCATTTAGGCCACTAAATCCGGCCTGTCTTTTGGTATAATCCTTTGTCAATATGACGTACGTTTAGTAGCAGTTAATCTGTATATGAAGGTCTTCAGTATTGTAAACACGCATATACTTTCGTATGTCGATCTATATATATTCACTGATGTCGATTTGTAGCGATTGAGAAAGGGTGGGTCTGCTATTGTAATCAGTACTCCCCACACCGACTTTGACTGGCAGTATGAAAGGGTTCCTTCTCCAACTCCTGTGTAACTGTCATTAGTAAGGAAGGCCTACAATTGTAATGAATAATTCACTTCTCGATTTGACTTGCAGAGGGCAAGTGGGCATGCAGTTTTGTTTAAAACTCCTCTACCCGATTGTGTTTGGCAGTAGGCAAGGGTGCCCGCCATTATAAAGAAATGTCCTCATCTAAAATGTGACTGGCATTAGGCATAGTGGCCTGCTATTTTGATGGAAACTCACCAACTTTGTGTGACTGGCAGTAAGCTGGCTGGAAGTAGGAAAATGGGCCTGACATTATAATGATAGCTGCACGACTCAATTTCGAGTGATAGTAGGGTAATTGCCTGCCATTATAATAAAAACTCCTCAACTGTAATCTGTCTGGAAGTAGGAAAGGGGGCTGCCATTTTAACGAAAACTCCCCAAATCGATTCTGTCCGCGTAGTAGGCAATGGGGCCTGCAATTATAATGTAAACTTCCCAACTCGATTGTGAATGGCAGTAGGCAAGTGAGCCTGCCGTTATATCACAAATCCTTAACAAACACTTTACATTGGAAACAACGTACGGGGACCTCCCCATGTTCTTTCTCGGATAACGCTAAGAGACATGCAATTTTAAAACAATTTTATTTACTGCATGTTCACTATTTACTTCGATATTCGAATACAATGTAGAATACCGTAGCGAAGCACGGGTACATTCGCTAGTAATCAAATAAGTACTTCAGATATGGTACTATATCCCCACCCATTGTCTTTAATATATCCCCCGAAATCTTATCAATGCCAGCTGCTTTTCTAGTTTTCAACTTTTGTATCTTACTGTTAGTGGCATTGTTATCATAGGATAATTTTAATACCTCTTTAGTATTAGTCACCTCTTCTATATGGACTTATCCTTGCAACCAAACAGTCTTCACATACTGGTGACTGAATACCTCTGCCTTTTGTAGATCCTCGCATACATACTCCCCTTGTTCATTAATGTTTCCTGGATTCTCCTTCTTGGAACCTGTTTCTGCCTTAAAATACCCATACATACCCTTCCATTTTTCACTAAAATTTGTATGAGCGCCAGTTAAGCTTGCCATCATGTTATCCTTAGCTGACTTCTTTGCAAGGGTTAAATATGACTTTTCTGCGAAGTATGAACTGGTGATTTAGGGATTCAGAGGCTGACACTTCACTTAATATAGTAGAGGAGAATCATTTAGATACCAGAACACATTAGACTATGATATTCAAGCTGGATTGCATTTTGTCGATTCATTCTATTCTCAGGAAGGCAATGGGCAGCGAGGGTTTCGAAAGAGAAAGTCATGTCCAATTGGATCGCTTTAGATGTAAAGCACTAATTACCGTTACGACTTAGGGCCCATACTCACACGAATCCCTAATCTTGCTCGTTTCATTTTTGGAGTTACTTTTAACAATGAATTTAAGACACCGTGCCCGGGAATCAAACCACTTAATTAGGTTTTCATTGCCGAAATAAAGAGATTTGAATAACTTCAATGAATCGAAAGCTATCGGTTTTAGTTACGGGAATGCTATAATCGACTCGTGAGGAGTACCCAGTCTGGCTGGCCGCCTAACAAGCCGTCGCCAGCCAGACGACTTGACCGTGAAAGGCGCTGTAGATACTTTCAGCTAACAACGCACTCTCTGCTGATGAGACACTTCCCATACGGTTATAATCAAGTCATCTCCCGACAGTACCAACAAGTGGACAACGATACACGGAGTTTACAAGTGGAGAATTGTGGAGCTTATATGTCTTCGAGTTAACACAAGGCCTACATGGGTACAAAATAAACAGAATCGTGAAGCAAATGAGTAAAATTAATCAAATTACTTGTAACGAATACATTTTTAATATTTTTATTTATAATAGTTACTTTATACAAAATTAATTTAATTCTTGAAATAAAATTGCAATCGATATAAGTTGACATATATCGTGTAGGAAATGAAACGGGAAAACAGTAAGTGAGGACGAAGATAACATTTTCAATATTCTTCTAGCAGTTTTAACAGTGCTAGATGAGCCTATTCAATATTTCTAAAACATCTAACTTATCCTACAATATCCTTCACTGCTGGGTATATTCTTAAAATTAAACTCAGGTATTGCTTCAACTGTCCTGTTAAGGAATCTTTTCAGCAAATGTAAATATTTATCTTCCCTCAAGAGGTCTTGCCGCTATGAATTTTAAGAATCAGTTACTTTATAAAGTAAATGGAAAATTGCCTGAAGTGCGAAAAGTTACTGAAATACAATTTATGAAAAAAATCATTTTGCTAATTCCAAGACATCATGTTTATTCTTACTTAGTGGTGATAGCTTCCAGTCGGGCTTTGCCTTTTTTTATGCAATGCAGCACTTATCCCACTCTTTGATATCAAGAAATCGCGCTTCTTGCACATTCCTTGGATTGCAGAATAGCTATATTTAGCATCGTAAGTGGCTGTTATGTAGCCCTCCCAGTAAGGGACAATCCTCGTCGGCATCGTTGCAGCCAATGTCACGTTCTCATTACTGACGTGAAACATCACTCCCCGTTTTGATGTGCTCATGTTGATAGCAGCGCCACCAGCGGCCTTCAGACTTATCACCAGAGATCCCGAACGACTTTCTGTACTACTACTACCACCACTATTACTACTGCTACTACTATTAATATTACTATGTACAACAGGCGTTCCTCTTCCGTTCCTGAAGGTGAGTCTAGTAACGCCGTCTAGGCCAGGGAGATTTGATTCGGTGAAGGAGATGTTCGGAGACGATCTTGGGGTTGGCGGGCGTGGCTTACACTGAGAACTGACCGGCATTCGCCTTAGTGCAGGGGAATGCATAATCACAGAAAACCATTCACAGGACAGGCGGCCGTGGGGACCAGACCGTCTCCATCTCCAGAACTGTAGAGCCATCGGTCTTCTGATTGGTTGGTCGGTTGGTCGGTCGGATAGCAGAGCTGTTGGATCACGGTCCAGCTGTCGCCACCAGACAGACGCCGACTCTGCGCACGCAACCGCACCTGCCCGCTTTTATGGTTTAAGAATCAGTCCCGGAGAGTCGTAACTGGAGCCTACTTCACTGAAAACAGTTTATACCTCTAACTAAGGCCAGGATTGTGTCTCTCCTTGGAGGGATGCATGCACCACATTATAATCCGAATGACGTTTGATATGGATAGGTTTATGCAGTCTTGGTTGCAAATAATGGTGTGACAGTAGGGGAAAGTTCCAAGATCTAGTCTGCGAGCTCTGCTATATCAGCTAGAGGCATTAACTGGGCCGCTAATATAGCCTGCAAGTGCTGTGGTAGTCGACGAATGAAACGTTGTTTTAATATACTTTCGTCATGAAGTGAGCTACCGGCTAATGACTTTAAGTGGCGTAAAAACTGTGATGGTTTCCTATCACTGAGTTGCTCGTTGCTCTTCGGATACGGAAAGGCGACGGACTACTTCAGATTTGAGTTTTTCGTATCGTCCTGTGGCAGTGGGGGGGGGGGGTTAATGACAATGTCTTCCACCTCGGTTATGACCTTGGTGTCAAGCTGTGAAATTACATTGTCAAATTTAGTCTGGTCGGCCGTAATGCTTGCGAGCCTGAATTGAGTCTCAACTTGGTCTGTCATACCAAAACGGTGGTAGATTTGCAGAGATTTTGGCAATTTGGCCAACGTTGCTAGATGTAGCATCGGTACCAGTAGACTCATGCTCCTGGAGCCGGGCTAGTAATGCTTCTTTCTGTTCTTGCAAAGGCTTCGTCAAAGCAATAAGTTGCTGGAGTTGGTTCTGTAAGTTGTTATTTTGTTCCTCTAAAGCTTTTAATACATCCTCCGCCATAATCAAGATGGCTACACAACACAGGGGCAAAGAAAAAAATAATTCTGAAAATACCGGACAAGATGACAAAGAAGTAGTCAGAGGTACAATGTGTAGTTGTGTTTGTAAGTGAATGAAGATGTGTGAGGATGAGCAACACAAGCACAAATTTACAAATAGCTTGAGACAATCTTATAGGTTAGATGGAAACTAAATATTATGCAGGTAGGCCTAGCATATGATAAGAGATTCACAAACATCTAAACTATGATAAGTTAACAAAATAATCTTGCAGAGATTATACATTGATTTTGGTTATACATAAAAATATTAACCATAAACCATGGGTTCCAATGTCCATTTTGCGTCTTGAGGAATGTCCATATAATGCAATTCTATGTTATACCTGTAATGTAACAACTTAGAAATCACTAAAAGGCACGATTACGATTTATATATATATATATATATATATATATATATATAGCGGCTGTCACAATAATAGAGCCACCTCTATTGACGGGATTAAAAACTAGGATATCTATTAGTTCGCAAAATCTCCACGAGTGCCGTGTTGTCAGTCCCTTTTTGACAACATCAGGGAAGACGTCGCTGCTATCTGTAGTGTTTGTGTCAATTGGCTCTATTTTTTTTTGACCCTGTGGTCTGGTATTCTTTTGAATATTATTGATTAGTTTGAGTTGTGTTATCCATATAACTGACTGTGGTACAATGTGACTCTGTTTTAATGGTTCCTGTACAACGTAAACTTTTGTTTCCATCATAGTATAAACATGTCTAGTAATAAATTTGCACTTTATTCCAAACCTTTACCAGGTGGCTCAATTATTTTGATACCACTGTATATAAAAACAAGGTCGAACAGTTCAATCAGTTGTCCTGCTTGAGTAGGCTATTCTAAACTAATTTTGCTTATTTGAACAGCAAATATGGTAGGCCTATATTGTGGAGTAGTCTATATGTTGGTCCTTAATTAGCAAAGAGAGAAAGAAAGGAAAATTGCACAAAAGATGCTGGGTTACGTACATCAGTTTAACACCAAGATTGTAACTGTGGTTAGAAAACTAGGCACTGTCCATTGTATAGATTTCTTTGTAATGTTCGTACAATTTCACAACGAATTTATGTCGTGCATAATTTTGCAATATTCCGGAACACGTATAGCGAAGGATATATACATACAAGGTTTTACATGACATGTTGCGTTCTCGAAGAGTAACAGATGCGCCGTGTAGTTGCCGCGTGCGGACTGAAGCTATCACCTACGACCGTTAGGATTCTGGCGACTGCTTTTGTCGTTTGTCGAATTGGTTTCATACTCGGGAGACGTAATAGTTCCAATGAAGTAAACAGTCTAATGTCTCTTTGAAATAAAGTGTGGTAACATACCGTGATCTGTGACGAAGCACGTGGTCCAAGATAGGTTATGGTATGAGCGTGTTCTCTGTACACGGGGTCACCATTTATGGAGTCTTGGTTGTTGGAGGCTCCACTTTGTTTTCATAATTAAATCAGCTCTCATGGATAACAGGTTTATTGACACAGACACCGCATACAGTTTTTCACTTTTTCATATAAAATACATTGCGATACATTGATTATACCGCGACACAAAGACACGTGATGCTCATGCTCATACGCACTCGACGCCGCCGAATGACGCTAGTTCAAGAAGCTACACACTGATGCAATGTTGCATCGTGCACAAGGGTGCGTTCTGTAGCCTATGTGGAGCTAGTTCGTTCTTCCCGATGCACCCACACGCTAAAGAGAGAAAAATATAATAACGTATAGATTACGACGATATTACTCGGATACCTAACAGAACTAAACTCTCATAGTTCCAATGTTGTTCAAAACAGAAACCGCCACCATGCAATATAAACAAACATGTTATTTAAACAAAACATTATTCTTTATTCTTTATTCTTTTCCTACCGCTTTTCCCACACATGTGGGGTCGCGGGTGTGAACTGCGTCGTACATGTGGATTTAGCCCTGTTTTACGGCCGGGTGCCCTTCCTGACTCAAACCCTATATGGAGGGATGTAATCACTGTTGCGTGTTTCTGTGGTGATTGGTAGTAAGGTATGTTGTGTGAATATGATGAGGAAAGTGTTGGGGCGGACAGATAAACCCAGTCCCCGAGCTAGGAGAATTAATCACAAGCGATTAAAATCCCGAACCCGGCCGGGAATCGAACGCGGGAACCTCTGAACCGAAGGCCAGTACGCTGACCATTCAGCCAACGAGTTGGACATGTGACAGTATTGGTGTAGCTGCAAAATATTGATCGCATACAGAAGGCGTGAGCTACGTTCCTTTGCTTCAGGGCAATAAAACAGGGAAACATTTTTTAAAACTTTCTTTCGTACAAGTATGTAAACTCACCAAATGAATAAAGTGGAAATAGATAGGCATCTGAGTGTCCATTGATCTGAGTTAATATCATGGTAATTTATTGACGGCATGATTTTTACAACTTGCTTTACGTCGCACCGACACAGATAGGTCATATGGCGACGATGGGATAGGAAGTCGCTAGGAGTGGGAAGGAAGCGGCCGTGGCCTTAATTAAGGTACAGCTCCCGAATTTGCCTGGTGTGAAAATGAGAAACCACGGAAAACCATCTTCAGGGCCGCCGACAGTGGGAATCGAACCAACTATCTCCCGAATACTGGATACTGGCCGCACTTAAGTGACTGAAGCTATCGAGCTCGGTATACGGCATGATTAGGAGAGAGGCTTAGCTGCTGGATTTCTACCCGGATGGCTGTGGTTTGAATCCCGGTCGATTCTGGGTTTGAATTTTAATCTGAAATATCGTACGACGTCAGGAAGTGTACTCAGCCTCAAACTCCAGGCCAAAACCAAAATAAGCCTGCTTGGCTCAAAAGACCCAATAAGTGCTTTGGATAAATTGAGGAAACCTACTGGCTTTAATTCGCGCCGACACAGATAGATCTTATGGCAACGATGGGATAGGAGAGACCTAGGAGTTGGAAGAAAGTGGCCGTGGCCTTAATTTTGGTACAGCACCCGCATTTGCCTGGTGTGAAAATTAGAAACCACGGAAAACCATCTTCAGGGTTGCCGACCGTGGGATTCGAACCCACTGCCTTCCGGATGCAAGCTCACAGCCGCGCGCCTCTGACCGCACGGCTAACTCGGCCGGTACCTGAAGATAGCTTCAAACTACCACAGAAACACACACTAGTGAATATATCCCTACACATAGGCTTTGGATCAGGAAGGGCATACGGAGTGAATTGGCCATGCGGTTAGGGTCGGGCAGCTGTGAGCTTGCATTCGGGAGATAGCGGGTTCAAACCCCACTGTTGACATCCCTGAAGATGGTTTTTCGTCGTTTCCCATTTTCACACCAATAAAATACTGAGGCTGTACCTTAAATAAGGCCACGGCCGCGTCCTTCCCTCTCCTACCTCTATCCTATCTTAAGGTCGCCATAAGACCTAAGAGTGTCGGTGCGACGTAAAGGAAATTGTAGAAAAAGGAAGAAGGGCATTTAGTCGTAAAACTAGACTAAACACACATCAAGAGCCATCACCAGTACACTGTTTTTTTTTCAATTTGCTTTACGCCGCACTGACACAGATAGGTCTTATGGCGACGATGGATAGGAAGGCATAGGAGTGGGAAGGAAGTGGCCGTGGCCTTAATTAAGGAACAGCCCCAGCATTTGCCTGGTATGGAAATGTGAAACCACAGAAAACCATCCTCAGGGCTGCCGACAGTGGCGTTCGAACCCACTATGCTAACTCACAACTGCGCGCCCCTAACCGCACGACCAACTCGCCCGATAAGCTGAGAAATAGCACTGGAAGAGGATGAAGAAGATCATTATAACCTCTTCTCTGATTTTACCGGGTATGATTGGAAGATCTGGACTGTTACTTGGGTCTGTCATAAGACGGACATAGCCTGAGGAAAGGAATGTTTTAAAATTCTACTCTGTGCGGTCTAATAAAAGAATGTTTTGTGTTTTAATCTCTTCAAATCCAGACTTGCTGGAACAGTAACTTGAAGGCCACAATCTTTTCCCAATCGTAGATCAAGTTATTGATAGAGAACGAAAACTGACGCTACACAGATTATCGAATATTTCACAAGTACGCAAGTTTCTTTTTATAATGATTTTACAAGTACTTTACATGAAAGAACAACATAAACATTTATCACAGTGGGAGGATGACAAAGGAAGTCTTCACAACTTTAAGGCACTAACCGTAGGCTACCTGTCGTAGTATAATAAACACTAGATTATATCTTGTCGAAACAAAGGATGTTTGAGATATATTGGCGCGTGCCAGTGCTGGAGAATTATGGGTAGGGTGCTGCAGCAAAGCTCTCCCCTTCCATGGAGTCATAACTCATATGAACATCACCATGAAGCTGTCTCGAGTCTGATATTGCACGAGATGTTCACCTATGGTTTCTCCCCAGTTCTTGAAGAAACCAATAAAAGTTTATTTTCGCTATTTTGTTCTCATTTTACGTTTCCCTGCCTCGTCAGCCGTCAATCAGGCAGCCGTTTGGAACGCGTGGGAAGCCATAACGAATCTCCCGTTGCCATGGTGAGCCAGTTGCCTCGAAACGGACAGGAAAATTAAAAGGAAGCCAGAGGAATGTTTAGCTTTGCGAAAGAGAAGAGGGATAAACTGTTTTCATGTAGGTAGGCTATAGTTATGACTCCTCTGGGATTGGTTCATGAAGCATGAAGCATTATATAGACAGGTGAGTTGCGTACTTGAATGTCCTGAACAACGTGACTCCAAGATACGCCGAAATCTCTCGCAGTATGAGGAAAGATGGCATGAATACCACTTTTCAATTGGAGACCCATGTGCACACAACAATCCACAGCTTTAACCGTTCAGGCAAGCAACTCAATAATGAAAACATCCTAGCGATATGAGCTACGAATTTTAGGTATATAAAATATGATAACAAAGCAAAGTCACCTCCGTACAGGCCATGAAGGCCCTTGGAGGAGTGGAAGGTAAAGGCTTCCACCATTGTTAACCTCGGCACGTGATGGGGTAGAGTGGTTAGCTCTTCGCCCGACCACCTTTGCCCCCAGGAATTAAACTGGTACTCATTTTTGGTGTAGGCTGAAAGAACCTCAGGGCCATATGCACCTCCGGAAGTGGAAATCTCGTTTCTGAAATTTTACGACTTCCTGACGGGGATTCGAACCCACGTACTTCCGAGCGAACCGAGCACGCCTTTACCGCCTCTGCCAGGCAACCCCCCCCCCCAAAAAAAATGATAAACTATGAAAATACATTATTTATTTATTCCTGAAATTTTCAATCCTTTTCTTTATCATCGTTATCCGGTCGATTGGATTAGCAGTTTAGCTTTTTCTACCACTACCAGCGCCAATGTGAGTCAATGCAGAGTTTCACTTAAGCCGTTATAACTACATTAGGTGCGGACAGTTTTCCAAAAATCAAGAATCGTATGAGGAAAACAAAACAGAAATAATTACGTAAATAATTTAATATCCGCCTCTGTGGTGTAGTGGTTAGTATGATTAGCTGCCACCCCCAGAGGCTCGGGTTCGATTCCCGGCTCTGCCACGAAATTCGAAAAGTGGTATGAGGGCTGGAACGGGTCCACTCAGCCTCGGGAGGTCAACTGAGTAGAGGTGGGTTCGATTCCCACCTCAGCCATCCTAGAAGTGGTTTTCCGTGGTTTCCCACTTCTCGTCCAGGCAAATGCCGGGATGGTATCTAACTTAAGGCCACGGCCGTTTCCTTCCCTCTTCCTTGTCTATCCCTTCCCATCTTCCCATCCCCCACCAAGGCCCATGTTCAGATTAGCAAGTGAGGCCGCCTGGGCTTGTTACTGGTCATTCTCTCCAGTTGTATCCACCGACCCAGAGTCTGAAGCTCCAGGACACTGCCCTTGAGGCGGTAGAGGTGGGATCCCTCGCTGAGACCGAAGGATAAAACCGACCCTGCGGAGTAGCGGCTCATCCCCCGACTTTACATTCCGATTTTCATTAAATTCTCTTCAGCCGTTTTCTCGTGATGCGTGTACAGACAGACAGACAGACAGACAGACAGACAGACAGACAGACAGACAGACAGACAGACAGACAGACAGACAGACAGACAGACAGACAGACAGACAGACAGACAGACAGAAACTACGGAAAAGTGAAAAGTACTTAGCAACAAAACTACAAATTCATTAATATCTGTGTAATCAGAGCCGGTACGGTAAAAATGTATAAGATATAATTGATTGGAAATTTAATTCTATATTACTTTAGTTATATAGTATTTATCGATAGGACCGCTAATAATATAAATATTCTATAATTAAATTTAAGGCCTTCCCCTAAACTACTATTTCACTCGGCGTGAATAAAATTATTTACAGCCTAGATTATAGGGGCTCATCCCCCGACTTTACATACAGATTTTCATTAAATTCTCTTCAACCGTTTTCTCGTGATGCGTGTACATACATACATACAGACAGACAGAAATTACGGAAGATGTAAAAAGTACATTTTCTTGTTACTATGGACATGACTGGTACGGAAATACCATTCTTTTCAAATTCTGAGCAATGTACAGACCAAACTCTTATTATATATATATATATAGATTTCACAAACCCTGGTCCAGATGATATTATTGAAAAACTGAAAGAAATGTGAAACCACAACAAGGATTCAATAAACATATAAATTTATCGCCAATTATTTGTTTGTAAACAGTGGGCAGACATCTTAGAGCGCAACAGTATAGCCAACTTCCGGAACTTTTGAATGAGCCAAACCACAGCCTTCTAGGTCAAGAAGTTCCTGATATATCAATGACTATACCAATCGGTGCAACATGAAACGAAAATCCATGCAGTGTAGATGTAAATTTGAAAAATAATTTTAAATACTTCTAGGACGAATTTCTGTATAAATGATACACCAAAATGTTTGTTAAAGTCCAAATTGTAACATAAGTCAGTAAATGAAAAAGTCAGTATTTTTTCAGATTTTGGCGTTCGGTCTTACCTTAAAGAAAGTCACCACAAGACACAAGAACATTTTAAAATTAAAACACGTGAATGATGCTAAATATATTAATTTTCTCCCAAAGGACAGAGGATGGCCAAAGTTAACACATATCATCATGGAAGCAGGCGCCGTATACTAAAGCGCGTGAAAACTGGAATGGTATTCTATGTAACAACAGCGCAGTACGTTGTGGAAAACCAGAAGCTAATCTTTAAATCACCACTGCTTTTGGCAATCACGAAATAATTAAGTTGAAGCACTGCAGCGATCCGTTGTAGTCTCTATATCTTTGTACCATGACACTGAACTCACCTTAACAGTACTGCTGTCACCAGCGAATCGATAGGGATATCATCCGAATCTCTAGAGTAATTAAATTTGTCGTTTGAACCTGACAAATATATAACGAGATTTCCATGTGTTCCAGTGTTGAGCTGATATTACGGTATTAGTCTGATATCGACTGAATATCGATACTCTCGTGCCAAAGTAGGAGAATGATTTTGTTCTCAAAGAGTACTTCATGGGTGGAAGTGACATGTAACGGTAATTTTATAAATGCTATTGGTTTATAGATTTCTAGCTTTAAGCAAACATTGAAAAAGATTTCTACTGCAGGGCTCTTGTTTAATCAAACACAGGGGGTATGTATACTGTCTGTACAGGCTTAAACAATACAACAGGTTATCTGTTGCTTACTGGCTGCCCGACTCATTGTCTGAATGGTCAGTGTTGGGGCCTTCGATTCAGAGGGTGCCGGCTTCGATTCCCGGCCGGGTCGTGGACTTTAATCGCGTCTGATTATTCCTTCTGACCCGGGAACTGGGTGTTTGTATTTATCCCATCACTTTCCTCTTCATACTCAGACACCTCGCTACAATACCAACCACAGAAACACACAATAGTGATTCCATCTCTACATATAGGGTTGGCATCAGGAAGGGGATCCGACCTTAAAACAGGACCAAATCCACATGTGCGACACAGTTCGCACCCGCTACCTAATAAATGTGGGAAAAGCGGTAGAAAATGAAGAAGATCTGTTAATTACCGGCTGAGTGGCTCAGACTTTAGTGGGTTCAATTACGGCTCAGTCCGATGGTATTTGAAGGTACTCAAATTCACCAGCCTCGTATCAGTATATTTAGCGGTACGTAAATGAAAACTTGCGAGACAAAATTATGGCACCTCGACGTCTCTTAAAACCGTAAAAGTAGTTATTGGGAAGTAAAAGCAATCACATTATTTTATGATTACTTACAGATAGGAACCCATCCCGACTCTACACAGGAAAAATATTGAATTTATGGTGATGTCTTAAAAATTCCCTTCTGGATAACATTAGTTGCTTTCCTCCGGATGTAAGTTATAGTTGCATTGTATTGTAAGTTTTAATGATGGGTTTTAGATGTAGATTTTACCTACAATCATTCCATTTTAGGTACTCGAGTTTCAACTTTATTCAAAGTCATCCTCACCTTATAATTCAAGAGAAATAACATGCATCCGAGCGAGTTGGCGAGCGGTTAGAGGCGAGCAGGTGTGGGCTTGCGTTCGGGAGATAGTGGTTTCGAACCCCACTGACGGCAGGCCTGAAGATGGTTTTCCGAGTTTACCCATTTTCACACCAGGCAAATACTGGGGCTGTAACTTATGTAAGCCCACGCCTGCTTTCTTTACACTCCCAACCCTTTTCTAGGGAAATGAACATTAAATACATTATACTGCAGGAGTGCATAAATAAGTCGTGCGAACATACATTCCTACAATGCGGTACGGTAAAGTTCATTTTCCTTTTCATGTCATTATCATCATCATCATCTACTGTAGCCACAGCTGACGATCCTCTGCTAGCCTCTTCATGTTGCTGTATGAACTACATGCCACTTCACCGACGGAGTTCCTGACGTAAGCATAGGAAAATGAACACAACGAACGTTGTTCTGATGGACTACATATCCATAAGCCGGCATTACACCTACCGAGTACTCGGCCGAGACAGTGTATTTGGCCGAGTAGTCGGCTAATGTGATAACTACTCGGCCTAGTAGCAAGCGAGTGATTTGGGCGAGACAGTGGCTAGAAACGTGGCCCAACTGCTCGGCCGAATGAGTACCCCCACCACCTGCCCACTCACCACGGTGCTTCACTCGCTCTTCACTCGGTCAGTGTAATCAGTCAATTGTGAAGGAGTGTCCTTGTGTTGTCTGGCTCTCTGTGATTTGATTTCTTCAATGACAATTGCTAAATGGAGTAGTGAAACAACGCTAAAATTCATTCAAGAGTACATATTTTTGGGACTTCAAATCTGCCAAAAACATGCGTGATGCTGCTTAGCACAAGCTGGTAGAAGCTACGAATTTACCTGACTTTGGTGTACCAGATGTTTAAAAAAAAAAAAAAAACACTAAAAACTGTTGTTGCTAATGTAATCTTCGATTTCCTCTATTATGGCAGGCATGATCAAGTTGCAATAGTGTTTAAAAACTCTCTTCATTTTTCCTCATTTTCCTACTTCGCATAACCATCTTCCTCGTGTAATCACATCTACTCCTCAATAAGTTACTCGGCCGAGTAACAAAGCGAGTGACTCGGCCCAGTAGTGGGTAGGTGTAATTCCGGCCATATGAGACTGGGAGGCGTGACCAGTCTTAAGGAGAATACTGGATAGGAAAAGCATTGGAAGATATCACCTTTTGCCCAAACAGCGACGAATCCTGATCTCTTTGAGTGACTAAATGTCCCTCTTTAAGTTGCTGGGATCTTTAGTCGCCCGAAAAGTTAAACGGCTCTTGACGACCACATCACGCTGTACTGATGATTAGAGACCTGCGCGGATGTACAAAATATTGTCCGCATCCGCGAATGGTTTTTCGCGACCGCAAATGTTTATCCGCGGATATTATAAATATTTAACTACAGTATATTACACCCAAGGTACTGAAACGGATAGATCTGTTAACATAATACAACAGGACTGATACCTGGCACTAGAACCCCTACAGTCACAGGTTCATGAGGGATTTTCTCTTGCGACAACTACTGACGTACTAACATTTGTTCCTTCCTTCCATTAATTGCGAGTAGGAGCCGCTTAGTCTTACGTCAGATTTATGAAATTTATGGTCTCAAGGCTCTTTATATATCACCAATCACTCATACCAGTGTCAAGGATCGCCTAACCACAAGCAAAAATTAAGAATATACCTAGGTGAAAATCAATAAAATTTATTATTTAGAAATTATCAGCTCTATAAAGTTTGCACCCGCCAAGACACTGACTTCAATAAATCACTACTGATCTGCATTTATGGCAGTCACCCTGGTGGCAGATTCCCTATCTGTTGTTTTCCTAGCCTTTACTTAGATGATTGCAAAGAAATTGCAAATTTATTGAACATCTCCCTCGGTAAGTTATTCCAATCCCTAACTCCCCTTCCTATAAACGAATATTTGCCCCAGTTTGTCCTCTTGAATTCCAAACTTATCTTCATATTGTGATCTATCCTACTTGTAAAGACACAACTCAAAGTTATTCGTCTGCTGATGTCATTCCACACCATCTCTCTACTGACAGCTCGGAACATACCACTTCGCGGATATCCACGGATATCTACATCCATGCAGGGCTCTACTGATGATGTGGTGACAGCGTGGCACTACCCGAACGGATAACTGTATCTTGGTGTTCACATGCAACAGACTGTGCCCGTGACCACACTCTACACGATGTCTTGTGTCGTGCTGGCAGAAGCAAACGGTCTGCCACTCCCTCGTCAACAGACTGGGAGAGCTTCACACTTGGCTAACACAGAATAGTGTTGGAGCTGAGGTTTCATAGTGGTGTACATTGGTAAGAGAAAGCGTGTACATGTTCTCAGCTGTATAACATCGTACACGTCTCTATCCAACCCTCCCAGTTCCATTGAACAGAACGCCGCTAGTTGAGAATTTCTTTTGATAAATAATACACGATTAAGATATTGTTTCTAATTCTAAGGTTGGTGCTTACTGCAAACTGTAACATAGATATTATTATTATTATTATTATTATTATTATTATTATTATTATTATTATTATTATTATTATTGAGGACTACGTTTTACAGCTAGGAGTATACCGTCTTGGACTGTTTTGTGCAGCTGTTTATGCTCGTATAATTCTTCCACGCATACATGGGATTTGTGGTTGACGGTTTAGGAAACGCATGCCAAAAAAAGCGCGCAGATGAGGTCTTTTTTCTTTGTGATTTCCTTCACTAAAGTACCTCCCTCTTCCTGCTGATTATTATTTCATAAAACTAAACCGTCCTCGATAAAAAAATGTTCTGTACAAAAACGTAAACTGCACCAAAATGCGTTCGGCAGTTCTTCAGGTTAGTTGCACAATCACTGACATACATTCATGAGGGAATATATTTAATGAACTCATATGTATAGTGATTATTATTATTATTATTATTATTATTATTATTATTATTATTATTATTACTAGTAGTAGTAGTAGTAGTAGTAGTAGTAGTAGTAGTAGTAGTAGTAGTAGTAGTAGTAGTAGAAGTTCCGTGCCCGGTGTGCGAAAGTTAGGTTAGGGATACAACATGGCGCGACTCGGACGTCACGTAACACTCGACAGACTTGCCAACGTATGCATTCTTAGTGACAAGACCATTGAGCTGGATGGGTTAGGTTCGTGGAGTGACAAAACCATTGGTGTGGATTGGTTAGGTTCGGCTACTGACTAGAACATTGCGCTGGTGGCAATGCAAAGGAGTTAAACCCCACGGTTAGAGCCTTCGGCCTCTAGTATCCCGCGTGACACCAACGATTAGTCTGGATAAGTTATGGTAGGTTAGTGACAAAACCATTGGCCTGGATATTTGTAAAAAATTACAAGATGTGACAGTGAAATTGGTGGTTCTCTTACTTTTAGTGAATATGGCAGCGCTGTACTTGCACACAATGCGTATCGGAAATAATATGAAGCTTGGCCGACGAATAAGAACACAGCACGGACATTGACCGGCCAATAGAAATACAGCACATGGTCGCATTCAGCTGATTTACGCAATCTCGGTATTACTTCTTCTACATAAGCACGCGTAAGAATACTTCCGTTTCGGGTTGGTGGGTTTCTGGCAAGCATAAAGGAAGGATCTCTCCTTTCTGATAAGGTATCATTGTACATCATTTTTATATTATTTTTATCATCCCTAAATCTGCACACCGGGTACGGAAGCGGTACCTTATTATTATTATGTTGTCGTTTTTCTTGCTTATGTCGTATGTGATAAGAGTACCACACCTTCCATTCCCCAAGAGCTTTTCACGGCCGTTATGGAGATGGTTTAACTTCATAATTTTAATCGAAACAAGTCTACACTTAATAACCACTTAATCACTTTTAATATCGATTATTATCTTTCACTAACTGGATATCCAGATAAAAACTAGGTTTACTCTGGCTATCTTGTAGATGATTTGTATATTTATCGTACGATATGTTTTTTACTGCCGGCAATGTCCGCGAACATGTTCGGCCCGCCTGGTGCAGGTCCTTCCATTTGACTCCCATGGGTGACCTGCACGTCTGGATGTAGGTTGATATTAGTAATGAGTAATTAGTATTGGTAATGAGATAAGGAGACAGTGTAACTTACTATCGGCGCATTGCCTACTTCTGTCGATAAACACCAAGGGTACTACTCAAGGCTTGTCGTATCCATTCGACGGACGAATCACCATCGACAGTGGCATATGCCTTCACTGTTCGTAACCTGGTGGGTAAGTATGAAAATAACTGATTTCGTAAAGCCTCAGTAGTAGCATACACCTACGGTAATCTCAAAATACTGTTGGTTATAACATTTTCTGGAGCCTCCGTGGCTCGGACGGCAGCGCGTCGGCCGCTCACCGCTGGATACCGTGGTTCAAATCCAGGTGACTCCATGTGAGATTTGTGCTGGACAAAGCGGAGGCGGGACAGGTTTTTCTCCGGGTACTCCAGTTTTCCCTGTCATCTTTCATTCCAGCAACACTCTCCATTATCATTTCATAGCATTTATCACTCATTAATAAATCACCTTGGGAGTGGCGACCCCATTGTAATAACAGCCTATATATGTTTCATTCATTACATCCCTGACCCGGTCAATGACTGGAAAACAGGTTGTAGGATTTCATTTTCACAACATTTTCTGAAAGGTGTAGGAAGAGAACGACTTACTAATGCGCTGCAGTTCGTGTTCTTGTGAAGGTCAGATAGTCCACGAGTCAGAAGACAACATGAAATGCGACTGAGTTGCACGTAAATAAAACCCTTCTTATCAAAATATTTCTGAGCGCAATGTAGGTCTGTATCTGACTGATACCATGGCATGCAATTGACGAAATCTTTATAAGGAATAAAGCTCGTTTTGGAGGGGTAGTTCACTCTAGGTTCTTAAGCTTGAATACTTCCCTATCAGCTGAAGTACACCATACGTAAATGTTTGGTTTATAAAGAAATGCGGTAGTTTATGAATGGAAGGCAAAAATGTGTATTTTCAATAGAAGGGCATATTCTCGTAAGGAACTTCGATACTGTTCATGAACGTCACCTTTCGTACTACAGCGTCTCATCGTCAGTGCAATGTTCTCTGGAGGAAATCACAGGATTAGGTATTCACTTGTTCACAACGAAATAGAAGATCGAAGACTTTCCTTGACAAGTAAGCCGATCTAGATGATGATGACGTATGGCTTTTAGTGCCGGGAATGTCCGAGGACAAGTTCGGCTCGCCAGATGCAGGTCTTTTGATTTGACTCCCGTAGGCGACCTGCGCGTCGTGATGACGATGAAATGATGATGAAGACGACACATACACCCAGCCCCCGTGCCAGAGAAATTAACCAATTAAGGTTAAAATTCCCGACCCTGCCGGGAATCGAACCCGGGACACCTCTGGCCAAAGGCCAGCATGCTAACAATTTAGCCATGGAGCCGGACGCCGATCTAGATAATAACCGCTCTCTATGCTCACCATATTTTGATGATGTAAATTTAAAGCTTTTCTGTCTGTAGAAAACACTAATTATAATACATATAACATACCTGTAAAACATACACACTATTAAACACAGAATGATATGTTTCATTCTACAAGAACATCCTCAGATTCTATCAAATGTCCGACTCGTTGGCTGAATGGTCAGCGTACTGGCCTTCGGTTCAGAGGGTCCCGGGTTCGATTCCCGGACGGGTCGGGGATTTTAACCTTCATTGGTTAATTCCAGTGGCCCGGAGGCTGGGTGTTTGTGCTGTCCCCAACATCCCTGCAACTCACACACCACACATACCACTATCCTCCACCACAATAACACGCAGTTACCTACACATGGCAGATGCCGCCCACCCTCCTCGGAGGGTCTGCCTTACAAGGGCTGCACTCGGCTAGAAATAGCCACACGAAATTTAAAAAAAAGCTTCTCTCAAATAACTTTAACTCATGGGTATATATGTAACGCTAGCTGATGTACCCGTGCTTCACTACGGGATTTTCAGAAAGATTTTCTTTGTGGTTTTCCTAACTACAGTTAACTTAGGCCATTACAAAAACGTCAGTAGGAAAGTAGGGATTAAAAGCAAGGCTGTCATACAAAATACTCGCTCGAATTAAAAACCGCACATTTTCTCACTTTTAAGGAAGTGTACTACGATGCCAAATATTCAGTGCTGGAATGACCAAGCTGCAGACAGCCGTGAACACTACTCTGCCATTGTTCCGTTAAATATACACACTGCTCATTCCAATCAATGCCTCAGGGTAGGGATTGAATAGCTCGAATGTTATGATGAACCAGTTTGTTACGTACCAGTAATATCAGAAAATTTATAAATCAGAGGAATGGCATGCTTAAGAAGAAAGTTATCTGACTCCCCAGCTACTTCCCGCCAATATTCAGGCAGGCTGTTATACTCGGTACGACCAGGCGAGTTGGACGTGCGGTTAGGGGCGCACAGCTGTAAGTTTGCATCCGAGAGGTAGTGGGTTCGAAAAGCACTGTCGACAGCCCTGAAGATAGTTTCCCGTGGTCGCCCATTTTCACACCAGGCAAATGCTGGGGCTCTACCGTAATTAATGCCAGGGTCGCTTTCTTTCCACTCGTAGCCTTTTCCTGTCCCATCGTCGCCATAATACTTATCTGTGTCAATGTGACGTAAAGCAAATTTAAAAAGAAAATACTCGGTATACAGCAGTAATGCCATCTATCGGACATGACTGGCAACAGAAGACACAAAGCACATCACAACAAACAATGGTCAATGTAATGTTATTGTTGTTCAATGTTATGAGCTTTCTGTATTGTATGCCTTCACATTTAGTTTCCTTTCGACTCCGTGATATTAGGGGGTCTTACAGAATTATTTATAGCGTAGACTGTAGTTCCTTATTCCCCGAATTCACATCAACGATTTTCATTAAATTCTGTCTACCCATTTTCTCCTGACTTGGCGCTGATACGGACTTGGCAAGAAAAATTCAAATTCATGAATATCTCTGTTACCATAGCCGGAACGGTAAAAATGTATGACATAAATGATCGGAAATTTAATACTATATAACTTCGGTAATGTAGTATTTGTCGATAGGCCCACTAACAACGCAAATATTTGAGAATTAAATGTTAAGCCTTCCCCTAAACTACCATTACACTCAGCGTGAATAAAATTATTCACGGCCTAGATTTTAGCGACTTAATCTCGACTTTGCATACTGATTTTCATTAAGATAGGACTACTTATAGCAAAAAATTTGAGAATATAAGTTTAGGCGTTCCCCTAAAGTACCATTTCCTTCAGCGTGAATAAGATTATTTATGACCTAAATTGTAGCGACTTATTTCCCGATTTTGCATACCGATTTTAATTAAGATAATACCACCAATAAATATTTGAGAATTAAATTTCAGGCCTCCCCCTAAACTACTATTTCTCTCAGCGTGAAAAAGATTTTTTATGGCCTAGATTGTAGCGACTTATTCCCGGACACTACATACCGTTCATTAAATTTTCTGCAGCCGTTTTCTTATGATGCGTGTACATACATACAGACAGACAGACATTACGGAAAATTAAAAAAGTGCATTTCCTTGCTACTATGGACACGACCGGTACAGAAATATCATCCGTTTTAAATTCTGAGCAATGAACACACAAAACTCTTATTTTATAGATATAGATATTGTTTACGTTGCCTAAACCCGTCTATGATTGAGAGTTCGTGATATTATGAACAAGAAATAACAAACAATGATTGTAGTAACCTTCGACCATCACCTTATTAACAAGCCGTGAGCTTTTATTCTGGAGATAGTGGGTTCGAATACCACCAGCAACAGCTCAGAAGGTTTTTTTCCCACGATTTCCTATTTCATACAAGGCAAATACTGGCGATGTACCTCCATTAAGGCCCCAGCCACTACCTTCACAATGATAGCCCTTTCCCATCCCTCCGTCGCCGAAAACATTCGATGTGTTAGTGCGACGTTAAACAAATAGCAAAAACAAAAATATAAATAAATAAATAAATAAATAAATAAATAAATAAATAAATAAATAAATAAATAAATAAATAAATAAATAAACAAATAAATAAATAAATAAATAAATAAATAAATAAATAAATAAACAGGCACATTTTACAGTGAGTTTTTTTGGAGGTTGTACAGTATCATGTTTCCATGTTTGTACTGTGAAACAGTACTTGTGTTCTATGCTAACTTGGCATTCAACTACGACAAGAACAAAAAAGTAAAAGGAATCTCCATTTCCTGGCAGGAACTGCAGCGATGATTTGCTGGAACTTTCTACTTACAAGTATTTAATAAATGTCTGAGCAAGAAGAAGGAGATTCGAAATCGCGTATTTTGTTCTGCTAACAACACGACATTAAAACTCTTTCTTTTGGAGCTAAGACTAATGGAGAAGTTTGCAGGAGACCTGTGGCAGAGCAAGCGATAAATGGAGACTGTTGAGCTCTTCCACGGCGGCCCATTTCTGCTACAGCGCGTCTGATTGAACGGATAGACTTCACGTTTTTAACTGATGGTTCGAATACAGGACAGGACATAGATGTGAATATAAACCCGCGATGACTCTCACCGTTGGAAAGAATTTATCAGGCGTACTGGTATATTTATGCCAATACCTCCTCGATATATTAGACGTGCGTTCTTCGAACTCTGTGTCAGCATATACTAATTGTTCCAGACTTAGTAAGATGTCATTAGACTGTCAACAGGCAAATTTCCGAGCACCTGTGTGGTTTGTTCGATAAAATCTATCGTGCGACTGATGGCATCAGGTTCTGTTCCCGCTGCTAAGATTGCAACAATAACAGTACGGCGTCACTTGAAGTTATGTATGTGATGTGGTGTGCTGTGTACAATAAACTTTTAGTCAGTTTTTCCTAATTAAAGTGTTATAAATTGTTTATCCGTATGGTTGGTTTGTGTTGACTGTAGCTTCTAATCTGTGTTGGGTATAATAGGTAAGTCCACAAAAAATTTTCTCAAATTTTGTGTTGTTTTCTGTCCTTACATAATGATTATGATGATGATGATGATGGCGATTGGGGGGTGGGGGGAAGGTACCAAGAAGATTTTTGGATGGGAGATGTAAGTATAAACTGCGTTATGTAGTAACTTGCTTCATGAGCCCCCATAGGGAGAAGTGGAGGGGGATGACAAATCAGACATTTCGTGGGGATATCCCCCAAATTTCCCGCTGTGTGGGGCCATGATGAAAATAAGCAATAATATACTCTTCTCTCGCGTGTCACACAGTGATTTCTAAAATAAAACCTTTATTGACGTGGTTAGAAGAAGATCCTAAGGGCAATTATTCAGTTGATAACAGTAATTACGATTCAGATGTCGGGAGCGATTGTGTGAAAAAAATCTACGCGAGTGATCGCGGGTTAGTAGTTTTATTTCCTGAACTTTTCCCAAAAATATGGGATTGGCATTAATGTTTGTTAACCATAGTTTTACAGTTTGATGCCCTTCCTGACGCCAAACCTGGGTGCAGTGTATTTATTTATTTATTTATTTATTTATTTATTTATTTATTTATTTATTTATTTTAATTTTGCTCTACGACGCACCGGCACAGGTAAGTCGTATGGGAACGTAGGGATAGGAAAGAGCTAGGAGTGTGAAAAAAGCGGCCGTGGTCTTTATCAAGGTACAGCCCCAGCATTTGCCTGGTGTGAAAATGAGCACCACAGAAAATCATCTTCATGGCTGCCGACAGTGGGATTCGCACCCACTATTTCCCGAATACAACCTCACAGCTACGCGATCCTAACCACACGGCCAATTTGCTGGGTAAAGAAAATATACTCATTACAATTATACAGTAGATATGTGTACTGGAGAGATGTTTTGAATGATTTTGTGTAGATTTTGGCAATATGCGGAAGTGAAACCTGGACAATAACTATAAAAGAAGCTTTTGAAATGTGGTGATACAGAAGAATGCTACATAGAATGCTAGATGAGAGGTAAGTAGATAGATAGCTAGATAGGTAGATAGATTTTAACCCTTTACTGCATACTGTTGCCCTCAGGCAACATACAACTTTTCACCTGTATAAATGGAAATAGATTGTGGACAGAAGTAGTTTTACGGCACACCTTCAACTGTACAGTCATTTAAAGACATATACCAGTGATGCCTTGTTTTTTTTACATAACATAAGACAAAACAGCCCTACAACCAGAGAACTAGAAAAGATCCAAAGGAAAACAACACGACTTATTCTAAGAATTTTCAGACAAACGAGTAATATTACAGAAATGCTACATTCTTTGGACTTGGCAGGTTTAGGAAAAAGGAGATAGCTACTCGACTAAGCCGTATGTACTACTACTGCTAAACGTTTTCATTCCTCCCCTGAAGGGGGAGGAGGGCCTCCTAGACGGTGACGTCGTCTCTCAGGCCGGGAGATTTGTTACGGTGAAAGAGATGTGCGGAGAAGGTGAGGGGGTGGGCGGCCGTGGCCTATACTATGAACTGTCCCGGCATTCGCCTTAGTGCAGGAGAATGGAAAACTACGGAAAACCATTCTCAGGACAGCCGACGGGTGGGAGAAGGCGTGAAGTCCGGCACTGTGCCCCAGGCCCGTCTCCCGAATGCAGAGGCAGAGCCGTGGCCAACTTTCCTCTGCTCGTTTAGCAAGTCAGAGTACAGAGCTGTTGGACCACGGGCAAGCCGTGGCCACTTAAGGGATGAAACCCAAGGGCAGAAACCCACTCTGCATCTAGCGACAAGCCGTATGTTCCGGACTGTCTGTGGAGAGATTGCGTGAAACGACATTACAAATGAGAGATACTGAAAGGAACTGGTAAGAGTAGAACAATTTTGTATAATTTGATCAGATGGATAGATATGTTGTTGGCACGCACTTTCAGACACCAACGACTTGCACAGTTTGGTTTTCAGGTGAGGGTGTAAGAACTTTATGGGTAGACGAAGGCACGAATATGCTAGGGGCTTTACGTCGCACCGACACAGATAGGTCTTATGGCGACGATGGGATAGGAAAGGCCTAGGAGTTGGAAGGAAGCGGACGTGGCCTTCATTAAGGTACAGCCCCAGCATTTGCCTGGTGTGAAAATGGGAAACCACGGAAAACCATTTTCAGGGCTGCCGATAGTGGGATTCGAACCTACTATCTCCCGGATGCAAGCTCACAGCCGCGCGCGCGCCTCTACGCTCACGGCCAACTCGCCCGGTACGAATATGAGAAATCAGATTAGGCGTAGAAGGGAGTCTTCTTCTTGGTCTTCTCCTAATGTATTCGGGTCAGCACTTGATATAGATTTGGCCCAGTTTTACGGCCGGATGCTCTTCTGGACGCCAATCCAATGTGGAGGGATGTTGTCACCGTTGTGTGTCCTGTGGTGGTTGCTAGTGTGGTGTGATGAGTGTGCACGAGAAGAAGTTTATTAAGACGAGAGGCATGATTTTTTCGCACTGACGATAAACACGACAACAAGTATTTCGAAGCGATTTTGAAATATCTTGACGAATCATTTGATTCTGATTCAGAAATTAGTTATTTTGCTTTCGCAAATTACAGCGAATTAAGGCGACAAGGCCATTTTAAAGCGAAATGCGAAAATGCAATGAAATTCATCGAAAATAACGATCTTGAAATTGTATCTCAATATCAAGTGTGTGTGAAGGAAAACGGAAGACAATAAGCATTTCTCATTTCGACAGAAGTATTCCTTCGTATTAATATTCTATAAAATCCCTTAATGATACGGCCATGTAGGGTGAGAGGGTAATTTTTATGTAATCTTGATTAGGGCTATATTATAGTTCTAATCGTCCGACTCGTTGGCTGAATGGTCAGCGTACTGGCCTTCGCTTCAGAGGATCCCGGGGTCGATTCCAGGCCGGGTCGGGGATTTTAAACTTCAGTGGTTAATTCCAATGGCCCGGGGGCTGGGTATTTGTGCTGTCCCCAACATCCCTGCTACTCACATACCACACATAACACTATCCTCCACCACAATAACACGCAGTTACCTATGCATGGCAGATGCCGCCCACCCTCATCAGAGGGTCTACCTTACAAGGGCTGCACTCGGCTAGAAGTAGCCACACGATGTAAAAAATAGTTCTAATCAAGATTGCATAAGGAATAATGAATAATTATCAATATTGCTTATCAATCAATCAATCAATCAATCAATCAATCAATCAATCAATCAATCACTACTGATCTGCATTTAGGGCAGTCGCCCAGGTGGCAGATTCCCTATCTGTTGTTTTCCTAGCCTTTTCTTAAATGATTGCAAAGAAATTGGAAATTTATTGAACATCTCCCTTGGTAAGTTATTCCAATCCCTAACTCCCCTTCCTATAAACGAATATTTGCCCCAATTTGTCCTCTTGAATTCCAACTTTATCTTCATATTGTGATCTTTCCTACTTTTAAAGATACCATCCAAACTTATCCGTTTACTGATGTCCTCCCACGCCATGTCTCCACTGATAGCTCGGAACATACCACTTAGTCGAGCAGCTCGTCTCCTTTCTACCAAGTCTTCCCAGCCCAAACTTTGCAACATTTTTGTAACGCTACTCTTTTGTCGGAAATCGCCCAGAACAAATCGATCTGCTTTTCTTTGGATTTTTTCCAGTTCCTGAATCAGGTAATCCTGGTAAGGGTCCCACACACTGGAACCATACTCAAGTTGAGGTCTCACCAGAGACAAATATGCTCTCTCCTTTACATCCTTACTACAACCCCTAAATACTCTCATAACCATGTGCAGAAATCTGTACCCTTTATTTACAATCATATTTATGTGATTACCCCAATGAAGACCTTTCCTTATATTTACACCTAGGTATTTACAATGATCTCCAAAGGGAACTTTCACCCCATCTTTATGTATCTATCTTTTACATAATAATTCACAAATCTCATGAATTAAACTTTTTATAAATAACTTTAGAAAAGGACTGAAGCGAAATGACGCAAAAATGGTTTCCTTTTCGCGAAATTGAACATAAATTAATGCGAAAAAATCATGCCTCTAATTATTAAGACGAATACAAATGCTTAATCTCAGAACCGGAAGAATGAACCATACGAAGTGAAATAGCGAGATCGAACCCAGGGTCCTGCGAACCGAAGACTAGTACGCTGACCATTAAGCCAAGGAGCCGGGCTAGGTGTAAGATGCGGTAGTGATACACAATAATGAACAATTCCCTCCTTAGCGGGTTGGCATCAAGAAGAGCATTCGGTCAAAAAATATATTTGCCAGACATACCACACTCGTGGCTCAACCAGAATCTGGGAAATCTGGTGGAAGAAGAAAATGATGATGATGGTGATGAAGAAGAAGAAGAAGAATAAGAAGAAGAAAAGCAGTGTAGCATGGCATAAAGTAACACGGAGAGCTGCATAAAACCAGTTTATTGACAACAATGTCAACGTAAAATAACTGATATGATAGAGACTGTTAAACAAGCACAAAAGAGCGGTTTTTAAATTATTTTTTTTACAATTTCCTTTAGGTCGCTCTGATAGAGATAGGTCCTAAGGCGACGATGGGATAGGAAAGGGCTAGGAGTGGAAAGGAAACGACGGTGGCATTAATTAAGGTACAGCTCCAGCGTTTGTCTGGTAAGAAAATGGGAAAACCACGCAAAAGCATCTTCAGGACTGCCGACAGTGGGGTTCGAACCCACTGCCTTCCGAAAGCAGCTGATAGCTACGGAGCCAAAACCGCGCAGCTACTCCCTCGGTGACCAAAATAGCTACTAGTACGACAAATAATTCAGAAATCAATTAGTGTGGTAGTTAAGTAGCTGAGTGGGCATCCATCTGACAGTCAAGAGTAATAAAAGCTCATTAGGGGAGAACTAATCATTCATTTGCTAAGCCTATATATTATTTCTCTTCGACCTCAAGGACAGGCTTTAAGCAAAAATATCTTCATCGAACCAGTTATTTCAAGTGAGGCTTTTTAGTCAGCTAGTGGATTAGGAAACGTCAGCGACTCTATTGTGAAGGCTCATGAAAAGACCGAATTTGGCAAAGGAGAAATAATTTGATCAGATACGTTTCACTTAGTTTAAATTATAAAAAAGAAAACAGGCTGTACAATATATATATGAAGGCAAGCAACACATACAATTTATGAATAAAATATGATAAAAATAATTAGACGAAATGTTTTACATAAAAACGGTGTCAAATTTCCCTTTGGGAAATCTCAAATGAACATAAATAAATAAATAAATAAATAAATAAATAAATAAATAAATAAATAAATAAATAAATAAATAAAAGTCAAATTAATAACGAATAATTATTTTTTCTTTAACTAATCGTTTTCGAGAGACACCTGTGTTGAATTTGGATCCGACTAGTATTCGTTGCATAGAAACGGGGAAGTTCGCCTCTGTGGTGTAGTGGTTAGTGTGATTAGCTGCCACCCCCGGAGGCCCGGGTTCGATTCCCGGCTCTGCCACGAAATTTAAAAAGTGGTACGAGAGCTGGAACGGGGTCCACTCAGCCTCGGGAGGTCGATTGAGTAGAAATGGGTTCGATTCCCCCCTCAGCCATTCTGGAAGTGATTTTCCGTGGTTTCTCACTTCTCCTTCAGGAAAATGCCGGGATGGTGCCTAACTTAAGGCCACGGCCGCTTTTCTAATCCTTGTCTATCCCTTTCAATCGGCCCATCCCCTACCAAGGCCCCTGTTCAGCATAGCAGGTAATGCTGTCTGGGCGAGGTACTGGTCATCCTCCCCGGTTTTATCCCCTGACCCAATGTCTCTCGCTCCAGGCCGCTGCCCTTGAGGTAGTAGAGATGGAATCTCTCGCTGAGTCCGAGAGAAAAACCAACACTGGAGGGTAAACAGATTAAGAAGTAAAGAAAGAAACTGGTAAGCTGACTCAAGGCTAACGAAACTACCGTTAATTAAATAATCACTTATCTAGAGTATGATGAGATGATGCCTTTTTTATGAAAGAGGCCTCTACATTCCTCTCAGTCATGGCCATCCATCGATACTTCACATCACAGCCTGCACGGTCGCTTAGTAACATCGCGTCACATATTTTGTATCGCTAAATTCAAGTGGCCCCAACCATAGGACATATTTATGCCAATAATTCTTTCTTCAACAATAAAATTACTACTAAAATATGCAATAATGGACAATACTAAATGATACTACTGTTTATGGCTTAACGTACCACTAACTTTTTTACGGTTTTAGAGACGCTGAGATGCCATAATTTAGTCCTGCAGGACTTCTTTTACGTGCAAATAATTATACCGACACGAGGCTGACGTATCTGAGCACCTTTAAATACCGCCGGACTAAGTCAGGATCGAACCTGCCAAGTTGGAATCAGAAAGCTGGCGCCTCAACAGTCTGACGCACTCAGCCTGGCACAATAATGAACACATCGCTCCTTATCGGTCATAAAAAAGAGCAAAGTCATATTCGCAATACAATTCACACTCGTGGCCCCACACCGAGCTCGATAGCTGCAGTCGCTTAAGTGTGGCCAGTATCCAGTATTCGGAAGAAAGTGGATTCGAAATCCACATGTCAGCAGCCCTGAAAATGGTTTTCCCTGGTTTCCCATTTTCACACCGGGCAAATACTGGGGCTGTACCTTAATTAAGGCCACGTTCGCTTCCTTCCCAGTCCCAGCCCTTTCCTCTCCCATCGCCGCTATAAGACCTACCTGTGTCAGTGCGACGTAAAGTCAATAGCAAAAACTCGTGGCCCAACCAGTATTATGTGAGTACAAGTGGTGGAAGAAGAAGACGAACCAAGAAAGCAAGCTTAAATATTTACGCTCATGTTACTAATGCGTTCGTAAATCCAAACCACAGAACGTCGGTTGTCATTTAATAAATATAACTACTTCGAACCAAGGTCGCCTTGGTGAGAAGAGATGAAGAAGAAGAAGAGGATGAATATTAAGAACAAGAAGAACAAGAAGATAATATAGTCGCTATTGTTGATGATAGTTGCATGTTTAAATTATTACATAGACAGATATTTCTACAGAGGCACTTTGCCACATATCTGTTACACGCTAGTGACCTAACGCAAGGTTCGTATCGTACAATAATGGTGATCAGAATGACCACGCTTGCAGTAAATATACAATGCTGCTAATGTTGGCTTGGTCAGATAAAATTCTACGCTATGTAAATCTCATCTTTCATGTATCCCCTTCCTACCTAAATAAATCTACCTTCAGGTCTGATTGTGTACCTTACCTCTCTCCCGCTCACTGCACAAACCTAAACTGAGCACCCTTACAGCTCTAATTAAAGTTACTGATGACATTTGCCAAACATTGCACAGGGGAGTTTTAACTGGAACAACAAATGAATAAATACTGCGTCTATTAGCGATTTGGTCCTTAAATTACGGTATTTCATTTACAGGTAATGAAATGGCGTATGGCTTTTAGTGCCGGGAGTGTCCGAGAACAGAGGGAATTGAGACAAGCAGTCACCCATCCAAGTACCGATTTCGCCCGATGTTGCTTAACTGCGGTGATCGGACGAGAACCGGGGTATTCATCACGGTATGGCCGTATTTACAAGTGTTGAGTTCTTACTGTCTTGGACCCTCCAACAAAATGTTGATTGGACGCATATCTAAACAGGGGATTTTGATTTAACTCTGGAAGACTAGCATTATCATTACTAATACTTCGCTCTTTACGATCACTCTCCTACGTTCAAGGTGATCGTAATGTTAGTACGTTAGTTTGGGCACTCGGATTTCGTGCTCAAGTACATAGGATCAACCCTCGATAGAATCAATTGTAATTTAAAAGTGTTTAAATGTTTCTTTTCTAATCCTTGTGGATATTGTTAGCCTGGTGCAGCACTTGTAAAGAAGAAACTCCCAATAATGGTGGGTGGTATCTGCTGAGAATAGGGAACTGCGAGTTGCAGAAATGTTGGAGACAAAACGAACACCTAGCCTTCGAGAAAAACGAAATAACCATTTGTATTTTAAATCCCTCGTCTCGGCCGGGAATTGCACCTGGCTCCCCAAGAACCGAAGGCCAAAACATTTTCCACTCGGCCATGGAGCCGGAGATTTTATGTGCGAGACCTCTGAATTACTTTAAGTGAATTACTTTTCTTGAGTGTCTTAATATTGTTAGTAATTGAAGGGTTGATATAATTATTGTTAATATTAAAAACTTTCTGAAGCGTATCCCAGGTAATTATAGGGTTATTGAAGCCATCTAGCTCACTTTACGTTTAAATCCAGACGGTCTTTCTGACAGCACGTGATTATTCAGCTCAATTTTTCAACCATGTACTGAAAGGAAATCGAACCTCAACCGTCAAGGTGGAAAGTCAGATAATCACGTCGCCTTGTTGAAGATGGTAAGCTTTTGCTATAGTCTTACGTTAACGTTGGTGTCGTAATCATAGCCAGTGTATCTCCAGTTTCACGTAAGTACAAAGTGAGTTGACTAAGCGGTTTGGTTACGCAAATCTGATCTTGTGTTTGTGAGATAATGGGTTCTGCTCGGCTGAACAAAGCAACTCCCAAGAGACAGATGCAAAGTTACTGCGATCATCGGCAACCCTGAAGATGGTTTTCCGTGGTTACCCATTTTTCACATCAAGTAAGTACAGGCATTCTACCTAAATTAAGAATACTATACTTTCCTTTCAATTCTGGCCCTATTCTATCCCATCATCGCCGTAAGACCTGCCGTGTCTTTTAAACAAATCGTCGCCTAAGAAGTATTACCTCGTATTTCAAAATGCTCTTCTTATCCATTATGTTCCTTAAGACTGGTCACGCCCCCCAGCCCTGTATGGATATGCAGTCCATCAGAACAATTTCCGTTGTGTTCGTTTTGGTATTCTTGTGTATAAAGGAAAATGAACCTTATATACAGAATACATCATGTAAATATAGACTACATCTCTACAGTACGGTATTTAAGATTAATTTTCCTTTACACGTAACCACAGGAAAATGAACACAACGAAAATTGTCTTGATGGACTGCATATCCACAAATGGCTCGGAGGCGTGACTTGCCATAAGGGACATAATCGATAGGAAGAGCATTGTGCGATACGAGGTATTGCTTCTTAGGTGACGAAATAGCTAAAAGGTTCACATGGGATCCGAACCACACAGACATGATTTTCCATTAAAAACACACATATGCCGGCCTAAAAAAGAACCGCTTCCACTTTAGTGAGAATATATTGACTATTCCACTTGGTTATCGCGGCCCCGTTATTCAACGTATTAAAATGCTTGCACATATTATTATTATTCTTATTATTATTATTCTTATTATTATTATTATTATTACATTTAACTAGGAGAGAAATCGATTGCAACACTGCAAGGTATAGAAGCTTTTAAATAGGGTTCGGATTCTCTGAATCAAGAAATCTGGAAAATTCATGTACATATGCCCTGAATATATGCAAGAATATAACACAAAACTTGGAAATGTGACGCGAAAGAAATGGTGTATTGTTAAAAGTTGTTTAGACTATAACATTTGCATTCATCATCCTACCAAAATAATCAGAACATAGTGAATATTGACTCCTACTTGTTACAATGAACTGTTCACCCTATAAAAATTGAATAAAAGGAATAAGATTTTCCTGCAAAAATATGGAATTGTATATAACTGAATTCATATACAATTGTAGAAAATACGAAAGGATTCAAAGAGAAAATGTCCAACGCTGTATTCTGACAACAGATGTTTCGACTGAACAGAATTACTACCTTGGGCGTAAGCCATAAATGAATATCTATGGTGAGCTGTTTGATTGACAAAACCCTACTTCAGGGCAAACCTGTACCGAATGCGTTGGACGACAATTTAACCATCTTTTCTAAATAGCATTCAGTGCCCAGTGTGTTAAATTGTCTGAATCCAAATCTAAATATTAAACCAACCAAACCCCATGGCACCACAGCCCTTGAAGGGCCTTGGCCTACGAAGCTACCGCTGCTCAGCCCGAAGGCCTGCAGATTACAAGGTGTCGTGTGGTCAGCACGACGGATCCTCTTGGCCGTTATTCTTGGCTTTCTAGACCGGGGCCGCCATCTCACCGTCAGATAGCTTCTCAATTCTAATCACGTAGGCTGAGTGGACCTCGAACCAGCCCTCAGGTCCAGGTAAAAATCCCTGACCTGGACGGTAATCGAACCCGGGGTAAGAGGCAGGCACGCTACCCCTACACCATGGGGCCGGCCAAATCTAAATACAGCCTTCAAAATTCCTTAAGCGAATGGTCTCTCTGCCTTAGCGGCGAGGCACAGAACTACTACCTGACGAAATTGTTGTTCGAATCACTTGACGCGGAATATTTGGGAGAGATGAAAATGGTGTAAGCAAGGCTGATCAACAACAGAATGGCAGTATTCTTAATATTCTGTTGCCCTATCTTTTACAACAACTGAATGCTCACGGAGCCCATTTCCCAACCAGACAATATCTCTAAGGAAAGAAATTCGATAATAACCAAACATAAACAAAATCAATTGGCATTGCCAACAAAAACAGGTAAACAATACTTAGTGAATGTCTAAAGCAAATATAATATGACCAATAATGTGTTTTGTGCCAAGTTTTGATCAAATATGACGCAGTTGGTTTCTTTGAAAGAAAATTATGTAAGTTGAGGAAGTCCAATATTTCATTCCTCACAGAGACAGCTTAGAAGCAAGCCTAATGTTCATGGTAATTGAAGATGTTTCAAGGAACTCACAGGACAGTAGAAAATTAAAACAAAATTATCAGAACAGAAGTGATGGACAGATACTCTAATCAGAATCCTAGAATCATCATTCCATCAATTTAAGTCTAGATATCGATAAATTTCTCGGATATATTTCCTGGTGGTAATCTATATTACGTGTTCATTTCGTTTTATTGCTACTCGGGTCACGACAGTGCATAATGCAATATGCTGTTTACTCATGACCACTCACGGGTAAATTTAGCAGCAGGTTGACCAGACTAAAACACCGCGGTAGACCGCAAACCTTACCCGTGGCTGGCTGCACAAAGGATCACTACTGCAAACAGAACGGTTATATAGCGTTACGTGTAGCTCCACTCACGTATCATGAATCATGCGACATTTTTAAAATAGTACATTTTTTATCTGATCTTCAACTTCATTATACATTCTGATTCCGAGAAAAATAATCGATTTGGAAAATAAAATATTTATCAATCATACGATACCTTCCCAATTATATTTCACTCTCTCTAAAGCAGGGCCACGGCATGGGTAGGATGAAGAGTACTACTAAACCGCACAGGAAGCATGGCAATGTCAGGAATAATACCGATGGTTTTATTTATTTTTCCAAATTACTCTGCATTTCTAAACAATCTGACAATCTGTGAAGTGGGAGTCGTTTGTACACCCATGATCTGTCATCAGCAATCACCAGTGATCTGATTTTAGGGCTGACACTCAGGTTGCAGATTCTCTATTAGTTGTTTTCCCTAGAATTTTCACAAATAATATCAAAGTAGTTGGAAATTTATCCAACACACCCCTTAGTAAATTATTCCAATCCTTAATTCCTCTTCAGATTTATTTATTCGTGCCAGTAGAACAATATAGATTACACATGCAAATTAGATAAACTATACAAAATTACAATATTACATAAAATTAAAGAGTTATTTATAAAATATCGGCCCAGAATTTGGCCACGTTAATAGCGCTGACACTGGCCCGTGCCAGATCAAGTTCTGTGCATTGAACAGGACATGGAGGGCAATTAATAAGGTGCCTTGTCGTTTGTACCACGCCGCATTCACATAGGGTCTGATCGCCCTTCAGGAGGCCATATTTCTTCATATTGTCCATTGATCTTCCAACGCCTGCTCTATTTTTCCGCTCGAACCCAAAAATTGTCGTAACATTACGACCTTTCCTACTTTTAAACATTTCACTCGGGTTCATTCGTCTATCAATGTCATTCCAATCCATCTCTCACATTTCAGGTCTGAATATTCCGCCTCTGTTTGTCTTCTTACACCGAAGTCTTCCAAGCCCAAAGCATGCAACATTTTCGCACGAGTACTCATTTGCCGGAAATCAACCAGAACCATAATCTAATAGGGGCCTTAGCAGTTACTTATACATCATATCATTTACATTATTACTACAACCTCTAAATACCCTCATAACCTCATGAAGAGATCTATACCCTTTATATGTATCCTCGTCAATGTGGTTACCGTAATTTATATCTTTCGTTATATTAAACGCTAGGTACTTACAGTGATCCTCATGCGTTCTTTTCACCCCATAAACACAGTAATTAAAACGGAGAGAACTTTTCCTCTTGGCGAAACTTGCAACCTGACTTTCCACCACTTTTACCATCATCCAACCTGTCTCTATGGATCAGTGGTAGAGTGGCGGCCTCCGGATCCCAAGTTAGCGGGTTCAAACCCGGCAGAGGCAGTCGGATTTTTGAAGGGCGTAAAAAAGTCCATTCGACACTCCATGTCATACGATGTCGGCATGTAAAAGATCTCTGGTGACACATTTGGTGTTTACCCGACAAAATTCATTAAATCTCAGCCATAGACGCCCAAGAGAGTTTTGATTTACTCGGTCTGCCATCTAGTGGGCCTAGAGTAAAGCAGACAGCCAGATGGCGTCAAATAGAAATGTCTGCACACGGTAGCTGACGCCATACGATTATTATCATTATTACCGTCATACAATTGTCTGCTGTCAATCGCACAACATTGTCAAGGTTATTTTTCAATCGCTTACAATCCTGTAACATATTTATTATTCTATACAGTATATATTGTCACTAGTTATAGAAAGAATTTATTGGAGCCGAATGGCCAAATTGGTACATACATGACATATATTACATTTCCTTAGGAGCTTATTCTGTATAATAGTATCTAATTATAATATTCAATATATAGTATTCGAACAGTTTTATCCGTCCTCATTTCTCCCTATTGTATTCATTTAACTGTGTGGTTCCTTTTAAGTGTGCACGGTTATGTCTTGCTATACTCAACAATAGACTTTTACCTCTTATTACACATGGTTAAGTGGTACCTGTCACAGAGTTGGTTACACAGTGTGCATACACAGTTTTTGGATGCTTCGTTGCATTTCTTGTTCTGGCAGATTTTATGGTGAAATCCATGGATTGCCAGTCTGGTGAGTACGTTCCATAGTTTCTGGTTTTCGTTCACCCATCTCCTGTCTATCATAGCGTCTGTTGCATAGAAATCTAGGGGTATTTCTCGTCGTTTCTTCTCTTTAATCTGGATAAGTGTCTTCGCTGGCTTGGTGTATGGCAGGAATAACTGGAGTCGTAGGTCCTCTATATAGAATATCTCTTTTGCTAGTTCGTAAACACGTCTGGATGGGGCCGTTTTCGCTACTCCTAATGCTCTTTTTAAATATTGGGCTTTCACATTCTCTATGGTCTTTAAGTCTGTCATGGTTAATTTTTCCCATATTACTTCCAGACCGTATGTTAGGACTGGGATTATTTTCGCGTGGGAAAGGGCTATGGCTGTTTGTAGTGATAGGGAGGTAATATTCTTTACTCTGTAGATTCCCCTTATTGCGGCATTTGCTCTTTCTTTTATGTGTTTCCTGAATGAGTTCCATGTTGTCTGTAGGGTGTTTCCAAGGTATTTGTACGAGTTTACTAGCTCTATTTCTTCCCCGTTCAGTATCATTCTATCTGTGGTTGCAGATTTTTCTCCTTTTCTGAATACAATGTATACCGTCTTGTTCTGGTTAATTTTGAGTTCGTTTTCCTTTGCCCAAGTATGTGCGTTGTTAAGCGTTTCCTGTATTTCGACCTTCTTTGGTGAGCTTATGACCATGTCATCTGGATATAAGTACAGTGAGACAGAGGTGGTTTTCCTTACTATTTTCGTAATGTCTGCCGTGGCAATATTGAAGAAGATAGGGGTCATCGGGTCTCCCTGTAGTACTCCGTTTGTTTGTACTATTTCTCTTGATGTTGAGACTCCATCTTTGATTTGTATTTTGTTGTAGGCCAGAATGTTGTTAATAGTTTCTGTGATGACATGGTTTTCTCTCATCATGTTCTTACTTTTACGGTGTTCGGAGATGCCGGAGTTTACTCCCACAGGAGATATTTTACGTGCCAGCAAATCTGCCGACACGAGACTGACGTATTAGAGCACCTTCAAATATTTCTTTGCAGTTCTATACAATATTACACCATTCGCAAACAGCCTTATCTGTGTTAATATTTCTTTACTCATATCACTTATATATTGTCCGTTTCCACTACTAATTGGTTAGCGTACTGGCCTTTCATGAAAAGGGTCCCGCGTTTGATTCCTGGCAGGGTGGGTATTTTGTCCTTTATTGTTTAATTTATCTGGCGTGGGTACTAGATGTGTGACTCGTCTTTAAAATTAGAATTCATCCTCACGGGAACGCAGGTCGCCTATAGGGATTCAGAGAGAAAGACCTGCACCAATCTTCTCCGGATGCCATACACCATTGTTATTCTTATTTATATTTTTAAGAAAACAAAACAGTCCAATAAAACTGTCTTGCGGCCGCTCCACCCCTATTTATCATTACAGAATCAGATTATACCTCACCTACTCTAATACTCCAAGATCTGATTTCTAGTACATAAATATTAACATTATTAATAATACTGTAATATAATTGCATGTGGCTATTACATGAGGATATAGTTTTTGTGGGCCGGGCTGAGTGGCTCAGACGGTTAAGGCGCTGGCCTTCTGACCCCAACTTGGCAGGTTCGATCCTGGCTCCGTCCGGTGGTATTTGAAGGTGCTCAAATACGTCAGCCTCGTGTCGGTAGATTTACTGGCACGTAAAAGAACTCCTGCGGGACTAAATTCCGGCACCTTGGGGTCTCCGAAAACCGTAAAAGAGTAGTTAGTGGGACGTAAAACAAATAACATTATTATTGTAGTTTTTGCAAGGCAGACACTCCACTGAGGGTGGATGGCATGTAACGTGTATGGGATCTGTGTGTTATTGCTGAGGAGGATATCGTTGTGTTTAGTATTTGATTTACAGGAAGGTTTAAAACAGCATAAACATCCACTCCCCGAGCCAAGATTTACAATTCCCTTTCACGATTAAAATTCCACGCCACAGCTAGGAATCGAACCTTGGCCCCCAAGGCCAAGACAATGGCCACTAAACCTTGGAATCGGACGTTAAAATATTAACTATAATAAAGATATGATTTTAATGTCAAGAAAGAGTTATATTTAAAATATTATCGCAAGATTTGTGTCTGTAACGTGCGTGTATTTTGTATGAAAACGAGAACTGATAAATCCGGGTTAAGAATGGCAAGGTCATATTCTAATATATCTGTAAAAAAGAATGCTGCGATTAAACAGCACAACAGTACTAACTGCATTAAAGAGTGAGGTGAACTACAAATCACCGGCTGGAGTCATCACAAATTTTAACAAACACCGGTGGTAGACATGGAAAATGACCCAGTTTACGGTTATTGATTTATAGGTAATACATTCCTGGAAAGCCACTGGAATATTTTGCCCCCATTTTTCCTGTTCCCACTTCCGTAAGCTTAACCTATAATCCATAAACTTCCGCCTTTCAAGCTGAAAGTGTGACATTTACCCGGTATTTGATTTCACAGAATCAGTTCGCTTACGTAGCGTCTAGTCTCTCACAAGAAGTTATACATAAATTCTTCCTATGAAATTAAAATATTTTTAGATGACCTTTATAAGTTAGGTTTTCGGGGGATGCCGTTTGTGTAAGGGAGAATCACTGAATGAGAACATCTGCACCGTGATTTAGTGGTTTAGTTTTGTAGCGACCCCTCTGTTTGCACAGGTTATATTTCCTACCTCACTACGAGTTTAAAATGTGATTCAAAAATTGGGGTGATTAAAATCGCACTCATTTCTAAAAGCGATCTGCAATGATCTTTCACATGGATATAGAATATACTTTTAGTAGATAGACATTTCGATGACCGATTCACTAAATTTTTCGTGCAGATTTGAGCAAAGGTTATGTTAAAGTATATGTGTGTGTCATACAAACGCTTTTGTAGACTTATCACTCCATGTCTCACAATAAAATATTAGAAATTATTTGACCGTAAATAAAAATAAGAGACCGTAAAGAATACAATAATGATTTTATAAATGACGTGAGTTTCTGATGATGATGATGATGATGCTTGTTGTTTTAAGGGGCCTAACATCGAAGGTCATCGGCCCACGTGAGTTTCTAAGGCAATATGAACTGAAATGTGAATTCGATAGGTGAAAAATGAAAACCTACAACCTGTTTTTCAGTCATTGACCGGGTCAGGGAGGGAGTATTTGAAGCCCCCATTTTGCGGCGTGGATAGAAATTGTGCCGGCTGCCGAGGCCTGTCGCACCCCTTTGGGGCAATGATTAATGACAAATGAAATGAAATGACAAAGGAAAATGTTGCTGGAATGAAATATGACGGGGAACACTGGAGTACCCGGAGAAAAACCTGTCCCGCTCCGCTTTGTCTAGCACATATCTCACATGGAGTGACCGGGTTTTGAACCACGGTATCCTGCGGTAAGAGGTCGACGCGATGCCGCCTTAGGCACGGAGGATTAAATCTATAGGTCTACCTACTAATTATGAGTACTAAGCCTTCACACAATATTAAAAAGAGAAACAAGGAATATAAATGCAGTGCGATGACAATGATAATGATGAATTGTGAATGATAAACCCACTAGATATGAATCCTAAACCTGCACCATATTAAAACGATAGAAACAGAATATAAATATAATACGATGACGATGAATGAAAATGGAAGAATTGATTTATAGCCCACAGCAGTGCCCAAATTTAGGTGAGGTCCTGCTCCATAGCTAAATGGTTAGCATGCTGGCCTTTGGTTACAGGGGCTCCGGGTTCGATTCCCGGCAGGATCAAGAATTTTATCATAATGGGTTAATTTTTCTGGCATAGGAACTGGGTGTATGTGTCGTCTTCATCATCATTTCATCCTCATCACGTCACGCAAGTCGCACAAGGGTGTCAAATCGAAAGACCTGCATCTAGCGAGCCAAACTTGTCCTCGGACACTCCCGGAACTAAAAGCCATATACTATTACATTTCATATCATTTCATTTCATTTACTTTCATTTCAATTTGGGTAAGCACGCTTGGCACTCTCAACAATACAACTGTAGTCTCCAAACGTTTTCAGTGGAATGGCGCGCTCGTTCTTCAGCTGGTCTGTTCACAAACGAACAACGACGTTACACAAATGATGACCGAGTAAATTGGTCGCGTGGATAGGGGCACACAACTGTGAGCTTGCATTCGGGAGATAGTGGGTTCGAACCTCACTGTCGGCGCCTTGAAAATAATTTTCCGTGGTTTCACATTTTCACCTGACAAATACTGGGACTGTACCTCAATGAAAGCCACAACCGCTTCCTTCCCATTCCTAGCCCCTTTCTATCTCATTGTTGCCATAAGACCTACATGTGTCGGTACGGTGTAAATCAGGTTGTAAAAATAACACAAATGATGATGAACACAGCTTCACGTGATCCCTACCTGCGCGCGAAATGGGTAGCCTATTCATTACTAAAGGCAACCTCTGAAAAAAGAAAATCTCGAAAAATCTTGTTATAGGTACGAAGAAACTTCGTATGGCGTCTCTTGAAGAAAGTTTGTCTTCAGGGCCACACGTTTCACTTCATTTTTCGATAGGGGTAATCGTTGACCCACTGTTTTTGTTGATGTTTGACAAAAATTGCCCAAATTTGAGACATACTCCTGAAAAATCTCACACTTGTTTGAAACGGTGAACTATATCTAAATCTAAAGTACCTTTTACGGGACTCGGGAATTTGAGCTATATTCTTACCCAATTTCAGCTCATTCAGTCCATTAATTTTCGAGCCTATCCGGAACGAACACACAAACAAACAGACACATCCTGTTTTATTAGTAGTATAGATAAACTATTTTTCAATTAATATCGTTCCTATACCTGTTAAAATGTTCCTCGTATGACGGCAGACAGTACTGTTTCAACGCTTGTCTATTAAGTTACTTGAGGCCAAAGTGAACTCAGCGTGCCGACTTAGACTCGTTCTTGAACACCTCAGGTTCCCTTTACAAACTTCGAACCTTCATCACACACCGACTATTATAAGCTGTTCAGTCTAAAGGTCGGCTTCGGAGGATCAATGGTAGTTTGTCGGACAGATGATCCCAGGTTCGTGGTTTAGATCCTGGATGAGAATAGCAGCTAAAATTTTCGCTCTCCACGTCTTGTTGTTATCTTAGGGATCCCCGTTAGTGATCTCAGTGTCATCCAGAAAAATTCAATTAGCCGTAGGATCTGTCCAATAGTATTCTGTTTTCGTTGTTAGGTGGCTACACGGTCAGAAATTCAAAATTGGTGTTCAGACCACCTAGACGGCACTATTTCTAAAGATGTGTAACTCGGTAGGCATACTGTTATATTAAGGTTGGCAGTATGATATAAATAGAAACAAGCCATAATAGAACGTTTTCTTCCCTTTTGAGCTACTTCAACCGTTAATTTTGCTGACCGTGGATTTAAGTTCAAAACAAATAAAACCCTATGGTGCTACAGCCCTGATGAACCTGGGCCTACCAAGCGACAGCTGCTCACCTCGAAGGCCTGCAAAATTCGAGATGACGCATGGTCTCGTGCATATTTGGCTCTCTAGACCATCTCAACGTCGAACAGCTCCTCAATTGTAATTACGTAAGCTGAGTGGACCCCGAACCAGACCTCAGATTCAGATAAAATTCCTTGACCAAGTCGAACTTGGGACCTCTAAGTGAGAGGTAGGCTGGTAGACTGCTGGGACGGCATTGTTTTTAGTTAAAAAATGCAATAAATCTTTTAAAATCCGTTGAAATAGTATTTATTGTTGAGCTACCACTAGGTTATTAAGCTTTAAGTACCACCCAGTAGCTCAGCCCTTACGATTATTATTCTTATTATTACCATTGAATCAACTGTGTTAACTTTCATTCTGATAATAATAATAATAATAATAATAATAATAATAATAATAATAATAATAATAATAATAATGCTTTAGTGGAATTCCATTTTCATACCATGCAAATACTGGGGCTGTACCTTAATTAAGGCCATGTCCTCTTCCTTCCCACTCCTAGCGCTTTCCAATCCCATTGTCGGCATAATACCAATCTCTGTCGGAGCGACATAAAGACAATTGTAAAAAAATGCTCTACATAGTACGAACTACCTTAACTGTTTTCGGAGGCGCAGAGATGTCTGAATTTTCTCCCACAAGAGTTATTTTACGTTCCAATAAATCTACCGAATAGAGGCTGGCGTATTTGGGTACCTTCAAGTACCAGAATGAGTCGGGTTTGAGACTGTCAACTTGAGCTCAGAAAAACCAGTGTTTACCGTCTGAGCTACTCAGACCGGCATTCTGCTATTTTAATGCGCAAAGATCAGTGTAGTTACCATCCATTAATAGTTACATTGGGTGAAATACATGTAATCTATTAATCTGCATTTATGTGACTAAAAACGAGTGTGTGAAATTACTCTTGATTATTTGGGACGATAATTTTACGGAGTTCAAGTGCTGTATTCTATTGATTTCTATTGTAAATGGATAACTGAGCTCATGGTCTGAGGAGGAATTATACTCAAATTATCCCACGAAGTGTCTGCTTGAGTGGTGTAACGTAAGCGCTGTTAGCTGCCGTACTCGGAGGCCTGAGGTCGAGTTTCAGGGCTATCACTGATGTAATATTGATACGGGGGATAATAACCGCAGGTGTTTAATTTCTGTGGCTCGTGGAATGGGTAATTGTACTGTCGCCGCATTCTCTGTGATTCAAATACAACACGTTCCCCTACCAAGCAATCGCAGTACCTCACGTGGCAGACGTCACCTACCTTGCACTGAGGGTGATGCTAAGAATGTCTGCACCCAGGCTACGATCAATTTATTCTCCTTATTCTTTTAATACCACTTTTCGTTGATAACGATAGTAACGGAGTCTGACTCCTTGGCTGAGTGGTCAACGTACTGGCTTTCGGTTCAGAGGGTCCCGGGTTCTATTCCTGGGGCCGGGTCGGGGATTTTAACCTTCATTGGTTAAATCCGGTGGCTTGGGGATTGAGCGTTTATGCTGTCCCCAACATCCCTGCAACACACACGCCACACATAACACTATCATCCACCGCAATAACAAGCAGTTATCTACACATGGCAGATCACGCCCACCCTCTTCGAAAGGTCTGCCTTACAGGGGCTGCACTTGGCTAGAAATAACCACAAGAAATTATTATTATTATATTATTATTATTATTATTATTATTATTATTATTATTATTATTATGGCGGAGGCCTTCGGAGAGGCCCGCCGCAAGTCTTTCTCTTCTCTTAGACGGCCTATAATCGACTTATATGTCTGTGAGGATGGGGTCCAACTTAAAGATGATTTCTAATGATGAAGACGTAACACACACTTGGCCCCAAACCAGACGAATTAACCAATTCAAGTTAAAATCTCCGACTCGGCCGGGAATCGAACACACGACCCTCTGTACCAAGGGCCAGGCCACTAACCATTTATCCATGGAATGGGACTTAATAGCTGGTGAAGTTTGCTTTCTTCAATATGTGATGGATTAGGGGTATTCAGATGTGCTCACCGCACATGTACGTTCTGTTTAGAATTGGACCACTGTCTTATCACTCTATTGCATATAAAATATTACAATGCATTATGAAACACCGAATGCCTTAAAGTATTTCTCATTAGGGTCATATGCTAAGATTATAATAGAAAATGATGGTGTTGACAGAGTATACAATTATTTCCAGTACATTGTGCATAGCTTTACATTTTTTAAACGTGTCACCGTGGACTATCTTTTTGGAAGATTCCCAAGGGAGACATAGATATTAAGTAAAGCGAATGGTAACAGAGAATGTTCTTTGAAAAATATTTCGACTAAATGAAATCAATCAATCAATCAATCAATCAATCAATCAATCAATCAATCAATCAATCAATCAATCAATCAATCAATCAATCAATCAATCAATCAATCAATCAATCAATCAATCAATCAATCAATCAATCAATCAATCAATCAATCAATCAAAGTGAAATATCTAAATGTCTGATGATTAGAAGTTAAACGAAAGGCCTGAGACAACTCCTATTTTGAGTAGTACTTTATTATTATTATTATTATTATTATTATTATTATTATTATTATTATTATTATTTTTATTATTATTATTATTATCATTATTATGATTATTACTTTGTTTATTTACTTAATTTTTAACCACAATTGTATGAGAAATTTATTATGCCTTGTAAAAATGTTATGAACCCACATAACAGTTAAGGAGAATCGGGAGTTCGGAGGCCTGTACCAGGAGCTAAATTTCGATGGGTGATGAAGACAGCATTCGTTCGTTGGGACATATATATATGAGATGGCTGTTACTAGGGAATTGAAAGATTTGTAGGGCCGTAATGGTGAAAGAATTTATAGGAAGAGGACCTTATGGAGTAGCATCTTTGAGCAGTGGGGTTAAGGAAATGGAGGACCAAAGCTCAAGGTGACACTCAACGGAAGATAGTGATTGTGAAGACCGAGATACTTTAAAGACAACAGCGCGAAGAGTAGGCCAATGCTAGTTTCACTACAATTTTACGTTAAAATTGGAAGGTGATTACAGGTTTTGTATGACAATGAATCGTCTTCAGATCCAGGAAAATTCATTATAATATTCATTATTGTTGTTGTTTAGGTCATCAGTCCACGGACTGTTTTGACACAGCCCTCAATGTTTACCAATCCTATATTAAACTTACCATTTATATCTAATTACACATCTTCTCTAACATGTTTGTCATATTCATGTCTTGACCTATCCCTACCGTTCTGACCACATACCCATCCCTCAAATACTAACCCAACAAGTCATGAGTGCCTTAAAATGCATCCTATCATTCCATCTCTTCTTCTGGTCGACTTTCAACATTTTCTTTTCCTATCCCCATCTCGATTTATTCCCTCTTCATTCGTGATTCGATCTACTCACTTCACCGTCAGCATTCATATGTAACACCACATTTCAGAAGCTTCTATTCCCTTTCTTTTTGAACTAGTTAATGCCCATGTTTTCCTTCCATACAACGCAGCGTTGCAGAAGAAAGTCCTCAAAAGCATATTTTTAATTTGTTAATTGATGCTCAAGGTGAGCAGATTTATTTTCTTAATAAAGGCCTTCCTTACTTGTACTAGTCTGTATATTACACTTTGTCCTCCTTACTTCTACCATCATTAGTGTTATTGTATTATCTAAGTAACAATATTCATCTACTTCCTTTAAGACTTCATTACACTGCATTCGGGAGAGAGTGGGTTCGAACCCCCATTGTCGCAGCCCTGAAGATGGTTTTCCATGGTTTCCAATTTTCACAACAACAATTGCTGGAACTCTAATTTAATTAATGCCATGGCCGCCTATTCCCTCTCCTAGCCCTTTCTTATCCCAACGTCTCCATAAGACCTATCAGTGTTGATACGACGTAAAGCCAATTGTAAATTTTAAAACATTTCATAATCTAATATATTCTGCATCACCTGATTTTGTTCCCCTGCATTCAATTACTGTTGCTTTAGATTTATTTATTTTTATATTGTAGGCCTACTCCTTCCGGAGACTGTACCATGCCAGTCAGCAATTTATCCAGATCTTCTGCAGATTACGATAATCTGGAAATCTTAAGAGTTTTGATTTCCGCTCTTTTGAAGTGTGATTCATTTATCGAATTTCTCTTTGAAATTCTTTATAAACATTTACATTTGAGAAGGGAGTGGGCACACTGTGGCCCCTATCTCTCATTTTTCCGGAATCCTGTTCCTTTTTCATAGCCCTCGAATCTTATTACTGCAGACAGATTCCTTATTTCACAGATTGTGGATAACCCTTTTTTCTCGGTAGTTAATCCCGATCAATAATTATGCTAGTATTATAAAGAGAGAACATTTGGAGTTAATATCTATATGGAGGATAATCTCGAGAAACAGTCAATCAATCATTATTGATATGCGTTTAGGGCTATCGCCTAGGTGACAGATGTCCTATCAATTGTATACCAATTATTAAATGATTTCGAAGAAAGAAATTTATAGAGAATTTCCCTTGATACATTATTCCATTGCCTAATTCCTCTTCCTATGAATTAATATTTTCCCCAATTTGTTTCCTTGAATTCCAGTCTTTCTTTTTTCCTTACAAGTTGCTTTACGTCGCACTGACACAAATAGGTGTTATGACGACGATGGGATAGGAAAGGGCTAGGAGTGGAACGGAAGCGGCTGCATTTGCCCCAGTATTTGTCTGGTGTGAAAATGGGAAACCACGGAAAATCATCTTCAGGGCTGTCGACGGTGTGGTTCGACAGCACTATCTCCTGAATACTGGATACTGGCCGCTCTTAAGCGATTGTAGATAACGAGCTCGGTAAATTCCAGTCCTATTTTCATACTATAATATTTCTTACCTTTTAAAGCTCCACAAAAGCTTATTCTTCTACTAATGTAATTCCGCGCTATTTTAGTACTGACAGCTTGAACATACCATTTAGTCGAGCAGCTCGTCCACTTACTCCCAAGTCTAATATACTATAGAAACTATAGATACATGAACATCATATGAGCGACACTTTTAATTATTAATTAAATTTTCAAGAAAAGACATGTTCGCATATAAGCCTATATATTTTCAATTTAAAAATTGACTAATAAAAAGTTTTATGGTTGTCGTTTTCACGGTTTTTTTTTGCTAGGGGCTTTACGTCGCACCGACACAGATAGGTCTTATGACGACGATGGGATAGGAAAGGCCTAGGAGTTGGAAGGAAGCGGCCGTGGCCTTAATTAAGGTACAGCCCCAGCATTTGCCTGGTGTGAAAATGGGAAACCACGGAAAACCATATTCAGGGCTGCCGATAGTGGGATTCGAACCTACTATCTCCCGGATGCAAGCTCACAGCCGCGCGCCTCTACGCGCACGGCCAACTCGCCCGGTCACGGTTTATTAATCAGCAAACTGCATGGATGCAATTTCTTTTTTCTTTTTTGCTTTACGTCGCACCGACAGATATATTTCTTATGGCGACGATGGGATAGGAAATGCCTAGTAAGTGGAACGAAGCGGCCGTGGCCTTAATTGAGGTACAGACCCGGCATTTGCCTGGTGTAAAAATGGGAAACCACGGAAAACCATCTTCAGGGCTGCCGACAGTTGGGCTCGAACGCACTATCTCCCGATTACTGCATACTGGCCGCACTTAAGCGACTGCAGCTATCGAGCTCGGTGATGCTATTTCGAAACAAAAAAAGTACTAAAATGAAAACCACTGCAAGCGAGAGAATTTAATAGTAGATATTGTATTCTATAATACGAAGTTTCGATCCGCAGCATCCATTAAGAAATGTTTAAGGATATAACATTGTACACCGTTCGTATGGAGCGCTGTTCATGCCAAAGGAATATAAAGTACAGAATAAAAATTAACCACTGGAGACCGGTGGGTTTGAATGTTACAGCCTTGGAGCTTTCGCGGCTGATAACCGAGCGATTAAGAATTCTTGCTCATAGTACTGTTTTGTTTTTTGTTTTTATTTGGTCAACGATATGAGGTAAAGATCTAGCATTTACCTAATTTGATGTATATATGGTCGTGAATACTATTTTAAAATTATTATTAGAACGTGTTTACAATTAGAGTTAACGTTATGTAGATTTTGAGTTAATCGCTGATTCAGAATAATAATAATAATAATAATAATAATAATAATAATAATAATAATAATAATAATAATAATAATAATTTCCTGTGAATCGTTTGCAATAAAGATCATCTGACAAGGGTGGATGATATCGGCCAGAAAATGAAATATTACGTCCTCATTTGCCGTTTTCACATCTACCAACGTATCAGAATTTAGTCTCCTAGAATTTCTTCTTTGTGTCGGTATATTCAAAGACAAGCAAGTGGCATATATGAGCACCTTAAAATACCACGCTAGAATTTTAGGGGACAGAACAAACATTCAGTGCAAGGAAATTAACGAAACACAATTAATACATTAATACCACAAGACTTAGCAGGGTTCGAACCCACAAACTTCTGATTCTAACTCATGGAAAGTGAAATCAATATCTGTGTACTGAATGGTGAGTGTAGTATGTGAGACGCTAGAATGTTAGGGGACAGAAAAAACATCCAGTGCAAAGAAATTAACGAAATACAATTAATACATTAATATTTCACAACTTCGGTGCAAATCGAACCCGGAGCTCCACTCTCCAAATATCACAACGGTCACCCTTCACCTGCGCAGTCATTGCAAAAATTACCTCAAAGTAATGCAGTCTGGAGTTTCGGAATTTCAAGAGATTACGTGACACACGGCGTTTAGTTAAATCATTTCATGACTCAGCCTGAATACACAAGTCAGGTACAGCAAGACAATTGCATTGAACCGAAGTATAGTTAATTATTGTTGATATTTACGATTCATTACGCTTGTTCATATTCGTTCAAGAGTATTTTGAATTTTTCATCATATTATCACCCACGTTTCTCGTAACTATTAAAGAATGAGAAAGTTTAATACGGTGGCTTGCCTGCCAGTTTGCCAGCCGGAAGCCGAGCTTCGAATCCCGGTGGAATTCGGGTTGGAATTGCCACTTGAAAAATGATATGATTCCGGGAAGTGATATCTATCTTAAAAACTCCGGTCCAAACTGATAATACCGAGGGAGTTGGCCATGCGGTTGGGGTCACGCAGCTGTGAGCTTCCATTCGGGAGGTAGTGGATTCGAACCCCATCGTCGGTAGCCCTGGAGATGGTTTTCCGTGGTTTCCCATATTCACACGAAGCAAATGATGGGGCTGTGCTTTAATTAAGACCACGGTCACTTCCTTTCCACTCCTAGCTCTTTCCTATTCCATTTTCTACGTATGACCTGTGTTTGTGTGACTTTAAGCAAATTGTATACCAATACTACTACTACTACTACTACCACTACTACTACTACTACTACTACTACCACCACTACTACTACTACTACTACTACTAGCGTGGCTGAGTAACTCGAATGGTAGAGCTCTAACTTTCTGATCCCAAGCTGCTAGGTTTGACACGATTCAGTCCGGTGTCGGTAGATTTAGTGGTACGTAAAGGAACTTCAACGGGACAAAATTCTGACAACTCTGCTTCTCCGAAATATGTAAAATTAGTTAGTAGGGCGTAAAAAACATTAGAATTATAATTTTTATAATATTATTATTAAATGCATGGTCATACATGCCTAGCTTCTAGGCTGAATGGTCAGATTAGTGGCCTTCGGTTCAGAGGGCCCTAGGTTCGATTACCGGCAGGGTCGGGGAATTCAATCTTAAATGGTTGATTTCCTTGTCCAGGGAACTAGGTGTTCGTACTGACCCTAACATCCTTTTAACTCATACGCCGCACAGTACACTATCCTCCACTACAATAACACTCAGTTTCCCATAAATAGCATGTCGTCGTTGAGGCTCAGAATTATGTTATGTGACACTGTTGTGGGAGAAATACTGATCGGCAGCACATGTAGCACTTAGAACGAAAATTCGTTGATATAGTTCATGTAATACTGAACTTCAGACTACAGTACGTTTCTGGTCAGAGTTTTAAGATGCAAGATTGTAACATAGTGGCTTTTTTAGGCGCAATGACGATGTAAAGCATAGGCCTATGCAAGTGATCTTCGACGGAGGATCTGCCTTCAAAGACTGGACTAGGCAAGCAATAGTCATACGACAGTATTATAATTATTAACTACGTGCATGTGAACCTTCTGAGTTGACGCCTCTTGGGTAACTTACGTGGCAATGCCGACTTTCCCATCCCGGTAGCAGGTGACATACTATGGTTAAATACAATCAGGGCTTCAAACAACAGGATCAGCACTTTTCTTAGATATTTAGAATTTTTTAATTGGCTTTACGTCGCACCGACACAGATAGGTCATATGGGATAGGAAATGGATAGGAGTTGGAAACAAGCGGTCGTAGCCTTAATTAAGGTACAGCCACAGCAATTTCCTGGTGTGAAAATGAGAAACCACGGAAAACCATCTTCAGGGCTGCCGACAGTGGGATTCGAACCCACTATCTCCAGAATACTTTTAGCACCCAGACAAAAACTAGTCGAGTGAACATCTTATTTGTCCATCATATCTCTCTTATGGGTCCTTTCCCATCTTCAAAATCACTAAACTCGACCGCGATTGAAGCTGTAATTTTCTCGCAGATTCAAATCGGTGAATTCAGTCATTTCTATCAAGTGCAATGATGTGAAGATGAATATTATCGTGTAATTTTCTATTAGTCTATAAATAGATCACAAACATCCGTACCGGGCGAGTTGGCCGTGTGCGTAGAGGCGCACGGCTGTGAGCTTGCATCCGGGAGATAGTAGGTTCGAATCCCACTATCGGCAGCCCTGAAGATGGTTTTCCGTGGTTTCCCATTTTCACACCAGGCAAATGCTGGGGCTGTACCTTAATTAAGGCCACGGCCGCTTCCTTCCAACTCCTAGACCTTTCCTATCCCATCGTCGCCATAAGACCTATCTGTGTCGGTGCGACGTAAAGCCCCTAGCAAACATCCGTTCGTCGCTACAGTATAGTATCTTGCTGCTGATTTCTAACTGACCTCGCTGGGCTGGTGCAAGTGTACAATATGTGAAGCAATCATTAGGACCTGGTTTCGAGTTCCATGAGACTCTACTTCAAAAACATTTTAGTAATAATGTTATTCGTTTTAAGCTCCACTACCTATTATTCAATTGTCGGAGATACCAGGGTGCCGGAATTTCTTCCTTCTGTCATTCGTTTACGTGTCGGCAAAACTACTGACACGAGGCTACCGTATTTGTGAAGCTTGCCAGATTTCACAAAGGAACACATGTATCGACACTTAACTTTTGATACCGCAATGAATCAGCAAATCAAACTGTTGTTCTGTTATCTTCTTTACTTCCATGTTTTTCGTTTGTTTACGTTGAAACGATACGGATAAGTTTTATGGAGGCGACAGGATAGGAAAGATATAAAGCTGGGAAGGAAGGCAGCCCTCTGGTTTACTCTGGTTTGAATACGGGAAACCATGGACAACGATTTTCAAGGGTGCTGACAGTGGAGTTTCTTTCAGTACAAACTGAGAGCTACGTGACCCAAAAAGAACAGACAACTTGCTCAGTTCATATATTTCCATGTATAGCCGTTCAGAGATGGAATGAACGCATTTTATGGCATGTTCCTTCCATTTAATATCTTACCATATTTAATTTTAAGTATTATCGCAATATCAGTCACATCCCATGTAGATACTGGGAATGACTGACCAAGACACTAAAGGCATGCTCAGCTCATCGGAAGGACGTGAGTTCGATTCCCCGTCAGGAAGTCGAGGAAGCGAGATTTTCATTTCCCAAGGTTCACATGGCCCTGAGGTTTACTCAGCCTGAGGACTGTACAGTCGCTCAAAGATAATGTCAGCACGGTATTTCATATTCCTCGCTTTTAATATTTTATCAGACACAATTTTAATTATTAATAATAATGTTACTGGTTTTACGTCCCACTAAATTCTGTTACGTTTTTCGGAAAATCTTAATTATTTACCAAACCAAACCCCATGGCGCAGCAACCCCGAAGGGCCGCGCCCTACCAAGCGACCGCTGCTCAGCCCTAAGGACTGAAGATTACCGGGTGTCGTGTGGTTGCCCAGACAAATCCTCTCTGTCGTTATTCTTCTCTTTCTAGACCTGGATTTTAATTATAATTTTTAATTATTATCAATTATTTAATTATTTAATAATTATCAATTACCGTCTGTCACGTGGATCCCCAAAACAATTACATCTATAGGTTCAATTGTTTCTGTGAAGAAATAATACAATACCACGCACTCATTCACTTTTTTATGGACTGTAGATATTCTTATTATCATTTGCTAATACAATGATTAGGCTTCATATCTTGGATACATTAAGACACCAAAATTAATATTTTTCACTTGAGTGTACTTTTTTTAACATTCTATGTTGTTGTCTCATAAAAATTACTGAATTTCTTGTCGTAATTGAAATAAATGTTTAACATTAGATAAACAGCTGTAGATCTTTTCCACTCATTCCTCTATTTAATGTTCATAAAGGGGGGAGCTCTCTCTGTGAATTTATTTGATGGAAATAAATTGAAAACAAATTTACAAATCTAAGGTATTGTAGAGTATTGATACACTAATCAGTTCAATAACGAACAGCCATTTCTGGAGTACTGTCACTGTATTGAACTTTGACGCGACTGTTCATTTCCTTCGTTATCAACGCAAATATGTAATGTCCCGCCAAATTAAAAAATGCTAGTGTTGCAGTGATCTTTTAAATCGAAACATTTGTCGTACGGTCTATGATTTTCACCGCACGTGGAAAGAGACGGGAATAGCACGTAGTGTCTCGGTTATATAACCGTTCATCTGGGAAGCCCGTTCAAATAACTCCGGACTGAATGGGAACAGAACCCACAACTTGTGCTCAGAAGGCTGTGCTCTAACGCTTGAGCCACTCAGTCTGGCATGAATTTGTAAGCTGTTATACTGTAATTATCCTTCTTCTTGTCTTTTATAATTATTTATTTCGTCTCTTAAAGACAAGAGGCCTCATGTTCTTACATAGTAATCTCTATCTGACTGATGAACGGTACCACACATTTCTGTACTTAAGACTGTGGTTTCGGATCACGGCGACGTCAGTTGGCATATAAGATGTATGCCAGTAAATTCATCGACATGTCAAATAACTCACTTTTAGGGCAAAATTCCAGCTCTTCGGTGTGTCTAACGTTGTTATACGTACACATTTTATTTATAGTTATTCTCATATTTAATCTCTCTACTTTTTGAGTGGCCATTCTAGTGTATATTACTTTTGTAGAAGGCATTATGAAGGAGGCGACCATGTTCTAGAGAGGCAGTGTCTCAGCATTAACATGAAGCTGAATTGCGAGGAAACCTACAGAAAACACTTAAATATATTCTACGTGTGATTCAATTTGAATCCATCTGTCATTCGTAACTAGTCCCACTCAGCCGTCAGCTGAATTCTCCGAGATATCCTTGTTCATTTCCCATAAGGAAATGTCATACTGATTAATTTGCGTACGAAATTATGTCCTTTAGTGTTAAACGTTTGCACAAGTTTCTCAGATCATAATTTGTTACATTAAGGTAAGCAACAAGTTGCTGCATCATAGGTGTGAGAAACGTGTCGGATATCCGTAACGAAATTCCCAAGTTTCTATAATGAAAAATTCTAGTTGGGTGAGAAAGTGTTATCTCATAAAAATGATGCATAGCCGTAGAGTACTATTTATTATCACCAAAACAGTGTATGTAATAATATAGAAACTTTAATTATAATGATGTATTGCTGAGTATTTTATATTTTTTGTTGATATAAATCTGGAAAGACGACCAAAATTTGTCATGGCACACTGTTTATATGCACTAAATTTAGTAGTTCTGTGTAACTTACTACCACTGTACGAACTTAGAATTCACCTGTTGATATAATACAAGAATTTATGGTGTTTATATATATGAAGGATCGAACTAGTTCACTTTGCCGCTCAGGTCGTGTAGCTGTAAGGCTGCATTCAGGAGGTAGTAGGTTGGGACATTGCCATCGACGGCCCTGATGATGGATTTCTATGGTTTCCTATTTTAATACCATGCAAATTTTGTGCCTGTACCTCAACTAAGGTGAAATAATATCTAATTAAGAGTGACAATAGAAAGAAGAAATATAATTTGTGACGGTGGCTATTACTGAAGGTATTCAATGAATATATGGGAAATTTTTTCTCCACAGTCTAACAACGACAGCAGTCTACTATCCTCTAAATGGTGTAATGCGGTTTTCTATTGCAACTCCAAGCAACTGTTGCGATCGTATTCAAACGAATCTCTCAATCAACATTCCTTCATCCTACAAGTAACACAAACTAGGCTTTAAGTTATAAAGTTCAAGTAAAAACCACGAGCTTGTATAAACAGAATAATTGTTCCAAGAAGTTATTATTCATTAAAATAAAAAAAATAAGGTTTGGAGTCAATTCCAATCAACAGTTGTCAGGAATTGTTTCAAAAACATATCAGAAAGGTTTCTTAACTATTCATATAAGTTAATATGTATTCTACTTTATCTATTCATGTTTCCTAAAGAATTAGTGTAGAAATATCACTAGCCTCAGAAGAAAAGCATATAGAGTTGTGAATGTTAAATGAAAAGGAACAAATATGTTTGGAGAATATTCTTAATATTTAATGGGAAGTGATTCACGTGTCGTCTTCAGGACTGATTGATTATAAGTCATACTTTTCAGTGTCGACTTAATAAGAGTGAGAATGCAAAAATAACTTCAAGTAAGTTGAACGGAAGTTAGAAAACGAACGAAGTTATGTCCTCTTGCTTGGGTGTTTAGAACCTTCTTTATTTTAAATATTTTGTTTGTGTTTGAGAGATTGGAATTTTTCTTTTATATTCACATCTTCGACTCTGCAAACGCTTAAAGTTTTTAGCTTCGAGTCCCCAACAAATTAAAACAGTATGCACTAGTCGAAATGTACAGCTAGAAGGGGAATTGCGGAGCTACAGAGAAAAACGCCGTGTTCTTAGAATTAAAGCCAGAACATATACTTGGGCCGATGACCTTCGATGTTAGGCCCCTTAAAACAGCAAGCATCATCATCAGAACATATACTACCAATTCCGATCACGCTAACTCAAAAGCCTATGTTGCATTCGGGTAAAAACGTATGAATCTCACTTTATGTTAGTTTGATATGACAAGTAATACCAATTCTTATACTCCACCACTGAGTAAAACTGTGTATCTTCTAGCAAAGTATTTAAAAAATAACACTAGCTCAAAAGCGCCCAAGTAGTTAAAATCCTTCGGTTTGACCGGATTAAAAGCACGTTTTACTTGGTACGGTCACCACTCATCTTATTATTATTATTATTATTATTATTATTATTATTATTATTATTATTATTAATGCATATTAGTGAATAACTTTACTTGTGTATTTTACTCATTGCCAAGAACAAATCAACAAACCGAATGAGTAAAGATCATGTGCTTGTATAAACACAACAATTGTTCCAAGAAGTTGCTATTCATTAAAATAATAAGTTTTTGGAGTAAATTCGAAACCACAGTTGTCAGAAATTATTTCAGAAACATAGCATCCTGCACTATATAATCAATTAGTGGAATAGAATTGTACCTACAAACCGTAATAATGAGTTGGTAAACTAATATTGGAATAGTAAAATGTAAGGAAGCTCTTACTACATCAGGCATAGCCTAGAAACATTTCTTTTTTAGGTAGCTCATAAATTTACTTATTCAATTTTTTGGACAGACTGATGAACCTAATAGTTATGAAATAAGAACGTAGCATTCATAAGATTTTCTACGAGCGCGGGAACTGGCTACTTGTCTTGCGTAACACAATCGTCAGCTTGCAGTCGGCAGAAAGTGGGTTCGAATCCCACTGTCGGTAACCCTTAAAATGATCTTACATGGTTTTCCATTTTCAGACAAGCCAAATACTGGGGCTTTGCCTTAATTAATGCCACAGTCGCCTCCTTTATTTTCCTAGCTCCTTCCTATCTCATCGTTAGTGCCAGTGCGACGTAAACATATTATATGACTATATATTAGAAAATTAATTCTCAAATAAAATTATGTACGGTATACCGTTTTAATTTTTGATTCTTGAAATCTACATAAGTTCCCTAATAATATTTTTTTCTGATTTAATAAAAACAGTAATGTACTAAACTGAACTTATGTTCAAATATTTGCATCCATTTTATTCTAAGTTAAAATTCCTGATTACTAGAAGAATTTTAATGTTCAAAGCTCTCCACTAAAAATATATGCAGTTAATGATTTTTACCTCTATTAATGTTTTTAATCAGAAACACGCGTCTTGTATCTCGCAGGTTATATTGTGTATTATGTCATTGTTGCATATCAACTTATGTTCACATATTTGCATCAATTTTATTCCAAGTTAAAATTTCTGATTATTAGAAGAATGTTAATGTTCAACGGTCTCCACTAAAAATATATATAGGTATTTTAAAACACGCAGTTTTCCCCTATGTTCGTGGAGGAGGACTCTCCGAGCGTCAGTTCAATGACACTGGGGTACCTCAACAGGCGGCTAGCGTCACAGTAGATACTTTTGGCCAAACCCCGTCCCCGACCACTTGTTGAATGGAGCCTCCATCTCTCCAGCTCCGTTTATGAAGAAAATTAACCGACGTTTTCAAACTTTGTGAGCACTTTTCACATCAATTAGATTTCAAAGATTATCCTTCCTGATTTATTAATTTAATGAATCTTGTAGACATCGTGATAACTTCAGGGAGCCCAACTTATAATTAAAATAAATCACATCCCGTAAATGAATTCCACGCTACTAACCCTACTCTGAGGATTGTATGACTTTCATAAAGGCAGATTAATTACTGTAACATCACAACATCGTGCTCTTTTGAGTTCTTATTTCTCTGTCGAATAAATCGAGTTTTATTTCATAAATTAACATAGTTTCCTCCAGTATATGGAGCAAATACTAAACTATAATATTACTATCAAAATATTACTGTTCCATCCTTAAGTGCTTTGCTTTCAAGAAATTATACCGCGTTTGTGATATAAATACACATTTACAACAAATTAAAATGTCAGGTTCCACCCGTCATTCTGGAGCATGTGAAATATAATTGCACGTCCATTAACTCAAATCAACAAAATGAATGAGTATGCTGCTGCTGGCAAATCCTGCACTATATAATCAATTAATGGAATGGAATTGTACCTACAAACCGTAATAATGAGCCGGTGAAATAATACTGGAACAGTAAAGTGTAAACAAGATCTTCGCAACATCAAACATAGCCTAGACAATATTGAAACTATTTCAAAGAATAAAACAAGTTTTAAATACTTTTAGCAGTTCAATACTGGGTTTTATAAACTGAAAAATAATGGCACTTTCAGGACATAATGAATTATAATAAATGGCACACACACGCATTACAACTGCATATATTTCTTGGGGTTGCAAATTTAGTAAAAGTTTATGCATGTCAAAGAGTAAATAAATATGTGTACTCACTGGAATATCCGGCTAAAAGTGATGCGATGCCGGCAGCATACACAGCCGGAGTAGGGCTCACTCTCTGTTTTGCAGTTGTACCGGACAAACTATTACTACTTGTTCTTGAATTTCCACCACCGACTAATATGGCTGCCGTATTTTCATCTTCAGACGTGCTGTATTGTCTTTCCCGCCACTCGTAACTTCTCTGGCGACGTAATCTCTGTCCTGTTGAATTCCCGCCAGAATTCGTAATAGAACTCCCTGTTCCAACTAAACTGCCAGTGTTGATCGAAGTTGGAATATGACTGGACGTATTAGAAGCCTGAAAGTTGCTGCTACTTCGCGCTGTCGCCGCTTGGCGGCGTCCTAGTGTCGTGTCCATGGTAACAAGCGTAGCCGGCTTCCTGCACCCCCACTCTTCTGAGTACCGCACTCACACAAGCACGGCTGCTCGTTCGCTTGCTCGCTCTTACGTTCCTTTTTTATTATTAAATCCCGTCCAAAACGCGCAAGCGTAGGTACAGGACAGAAAAGAAAATTCGTACCTTTTTTCCCAGCAGCAATTTGTGTAACGTTAAAGCACCAATCAAGCAAACGATGATCCGATAGCTCTGTGACTTGCTACTATGTTATCCTCTGGCCGGATATTATTGTTGTAGATTGAATAACTGTCCACAGCCGCAATGTGTGATGACCATGTCGACTGAACCATTCTATTAACTAGTTCTGGCATATTTTATGTAGTCTAGTCTTGGCCTTGTAATGTTTCATGTGTCCAGGCTGTTATCGGGGTGCTTCAGCGGTAGTTTGCTGCCTGCTCAATACTCCAACCTGTTGACAGACAAACATACCGCAACTTGTTAAGGAAATTCTTGTCCATAATGAGGATATTTTAAAGCATGGATGCCAATTAAAACAATGTGGGAGGAATTGTACCAAATTCGTTCTGAATATTTCATAAAGAAATATTAATGCATCTAATTTCTAAGGACAGTTCAAATTTTTAAATATACAATTTTAGATAATTACGATACACTGGAACAGAATATGCAGGGTAAGACAGTTACAATGTTTACCTAAAATAATTTTTAAATCGTCAGATATATCTACTTATTTATTTATTTCAGTTTCAATTCAATCCAAATTGTACAAAATCATTTGTATAATTTGAAGGTAATTTTAATAAATAGAATCCATCGGGAGGGTAGCTGCCTGAAAATAATGATTATTGCAACATTTTAAAAATTCCAATGAAAATTATAAATGTATTTTCATTTCTTATGTCCTCATGGATTAATTAGGAAAATTAAATCAACGATAATTGTTCTGATGGACTCCATATCAATATGTAGCTGGCAGGCGTGAGCAGTCTTAAGGGAACTAATGGGTAGGAATAACATTGTCACGTTCGTTGTATTGACACAGGAGTGACGGTATAACAAAGATAATAGCCTACATGAGCAACAAGTTCAGGTACACAGCCTATTAATAACAACCAATCAAAATTGAAAACTATGTGAATGTCCATGTTAACAACAACAACAACAACAATAATAATAATAATAATAATAATAATAATAATAATAATAATAATAATAATAATAATAATAATAATAATAATAAAAATGCCGGGCTGAGTGGCTCAGACGGTTAAGGCGCTGGCCTTCTAAGCCCAACTTGGCAGGTTCGATCCTGGCTCAGTCCGGTGGTATTTGAAGGTGCTCAAATACGACAGTCTCGTTTCGGTAGATTTACTGGCACGTTAAAGAACTCTTTTGGGGCTAAATTCCGGCACCTCGGCGTCTCCGAAAACCGTAAAAGTAGTTAGTGGGACGTGAAGCAAATAACATTATTATTAATATTATTAAATTATTAATTAATAATAATAATAATAATAATAATAATAATAATAATAATAATAATAATAATAATAATAATAATAATGTTATTTGCTTTATACCCCACTAACTATTTTCACCTCCGGCCCCGCGGTAGGGGGCAACATGTCCGCCTGTCACTCGGCGGTCCCGGGTTCGATTCCCGGCCGAGTCAGGAGTTTTTACAGTAATTGTAAATAATTAATATCCCTGGTCTGGGGACTGGGTGTTTGCGTCATCCTTTTCCTCACTTTTCTTTTCCTCACTTCCGCAATTTCCAAATACACGCAGGTTCACAACACATGGTGCAAAGTAGGGACAAAAGATTCTTCTTAGGTCGACGCCCCGAATAAATAGTATAAAAACTACTTTCAGGGTTTTCGGAGACACCGATTCTCTCTTATTAGTATCATTAGTATCATTAAAGAGAGTTGGGAGACAGATTAGTAAGGATCGTTCTGTTGCTGACTGTGGGTATTTTTTGACTTCGGTGGAGCGTAAAGGTAAAGTGAGACATTTTTTGAACGGCAAAGCCCATTTAAGACATCGTGAAAGTCAGCTGCCTGTCACATAATGTGCAGCGGTGACACGATCACCCTTAATACCTGTCGCGTAGACTGTTTAATCTTGGGGTTCCTATTTATTACAGTAGCAACAAAGAAACAAAGAAACAAAGAAACAAAGAAACAAAGAAAACCACTGCTCTAATTCATTAATATTAATTGTTGTCCAACAGGAACATTTTCGTTGTGTTCACTTTCGTGTGGTTACGTGAAGAGGAAAATTAATCTTACCATACAGTACTGTAGGGATGTATTTTTGCATGACGTATTTACGCACTCCTAAGGTTCATTTTCCTTTATACGCAGTCATACCACAATGAACACAACGGAAATTGTTCTGATGGATTGCATATCCATACGGGGCTCGGAGGAGTGACCAGTCTTCAGCAATATAATGGATAGGAAGAGCATTGTGACATACGAGGTATTGAATCTTATGCGACGATACAGTATAAGGCAAAGAAAACTATGAAATTATTGCTCATCTACTGCCCACGTTTCTTATGCAACGAAATATTTATTGTTTTTAATATTTTTATATATTGTGAATTCCCTTTTGTGTTTTTCTGCAATTATTTTTCTCATAATAATATGCAATATGCAAATCCACCCGGCACTTTAAACATCAGCCGAACAAACCTGTCACCCAAACCGAGTTTCAGCGACGTTCGCCGCAGACTATGCTTCGGGGAATCTAACAAAGTCGTCAATGATTCTCATATGTGGTGACGGTTCTTGGGTGACAGGTTTTCAATATAGGCAACTTTCTATTTTTGTCTATGTTCCCTGACCCTTACTACGTGATTAAACCACTATAATATCTCATCACCTTATCTGCCTAGCAACATGTTGAGAGTGGGGATAGGCCAATACCCGTACAGTATCACTTCTTTCCAATCCTCCCTGCTGTTGCTTACTCTTCTCATAATTAGCAGGTGATATACAGAGGTGTGAAAATTATTACACTCAATACTAATATTTGATTTTATCCAATTTTTGAGATTCCTATTTATGATTCAGAAGTGTTTGATGATAAGTATCATGTACATCACCAGGATAGAAATATACAACTCACTAGTAAGAGTACAGGAGTAGGGATGTTGATTGGTGTAAAAAACAGTATAATCCCTACAAGAATAAATCTAGTTGAAGGAGATGCTGTTTCACCATGCATTTCACTCACTAGTAACAATGTAAGATACATTAATATTGTGTAGCTTATTTTCCACCAAATTCATACCTGCTGGACTATAAGTTCTTCTTTGACAGCCCAATTGAATAGGTATATATACGTCGAATATTATTATAAAGAGTGAATTTAATTTATCCGAAATAACAGACAGCAATTATGATATGAGTGAAGGTAGCAACAAAGTTAAATATATCATCACTGCCGGGACAAAACCTCCTATGTGAAATATTTTAGCTTAGAACTTTGGCCGGTAAGGTTCTGTCATCTAAAGTGCAATATTGGGTGAATATGGTCAAGGCACTCTCGCTATTCATAATGTATGTGCTGCGGGTCAGTATATCTCCAAAATTATTATCACATAAGAGGTTTTGTCCCGGCAACGACGATATCCTAAAGTATTTACACTTGTTTAATTTAATATGAATTAATTATGTACGTAATAAAAATGGAAGTACCCTTGACCTTGGGCTGATCTGAGCGAAGAATCAGAGATAGACTACTTATTAACATTGATCAACAACACCGCCCTCCTTTGTTAGCCTCTATCAAATATGCAGAAAATCAAACAAGTACACGTCATGGACGTGAAAATAGATTTAATTTTAAACGAGCGGATTTTTTATTCTTTTACGTTCCGCTCAGGGAAGAGAACTGGAATGATATTCTGAATTTTGTTGAAGTAAATCTAGGTGTACTTTAGGATATGTTGTATTCAAATTTTACTTTTCCATATTTTTCTTTTTGTAAACCCTGCATCATACAATCCGTTCCATAACTACTATAAACGGAGGTATCCAGTATGCTTCACTAAGTATTTGATACGTAAAATGAAGCTTAAGGAATAAAATAGGAAAAAGAAAGGAAAAATCTATTCTAATTTGTTTATGTATACAGAATTAAGAGTGAATATAAGACGGAAATGAATATTGCGTTCAAAGAGTACAATGAAATTACTGAGTTAGAAATACCAACGTACATACATTTATTCGGGAATTTCATAAAAAAAAAAAAAGAAAAACTGGAATAAAAGTTCAGTGATGGCATTAGATGGTAATTAAAGTATTGGGAAGTGTTATGCGGAATATTTTTCTAAAGTGTACTCAGAAAATAATGCGTTATACAATCCATGCTGTTCAAATGGTAACTCAAACGCACAGTTGGATTTGATTCTCTTGAGTAGAATAACTATCTGTGAGATCGAGAAAGCAATAACGAATCTCAAGCCGACGAAATTGTCAGGACCAGATGGTATTCCTCCGTTTATTTTCAAGGGATGCAAGGGATGTACCCATTGGCAATATTGTTCAATATGATTGTTAGGCCTCCGATTTTGCTAATGCTTGGAATTATTCAAAAATTATTCCTGTTCCCAGAACTGGTGACCTTATCAGTAATTATTGATCAGTAACTAGATTGTCAACTCCTGCCAAGCTCTTTCAAAGTATTCTTTTTGAACGCAAAATGAATAATGTAAAACCTGGTATTATTTTTATTCGTCAACATGGGGCTTCATGCCAGTGCGTTCTAGCACCACAAATGTAATCCAATTTTCAGAGTGTAATTCAGAGCATATGGAGGAGATAGGCCAAGTTGATTTTGTATGTACTGACTTTCAAAAAGCTTCTGACAAAGTAGATCATGATGCACTTTTAAAGAAAATCTGTTCCTTAAGTTTCTCTCAGAGCTTTTATTCCTTGAAAATATCTTACCTAGATAACAGGAGACAATATATGTGTTATAAAGGATATTCATCTCACAATTTTATAGCCATTTCAGGTGTATCTCAAGGCTCAAATCTAGGACATTTTCTTTTTTTAATGTATGTTAATGATGATGTAGATATCGTGTCTAAGTCTGAAATATTACTCTTTGCCGATAATCTGAAAGTATTTTCTTCAATTAAAACCACTGATGATTGTAAGAATCTACAAAATGATCTAAATACAATATCATTGTGGGGTAAAGAGAACAAGTTACCATTCAATATAAATAAATGTATTAATATGTCTTTTACAAGATGTTGCCAGCACATCGGGTATACTTACTACATGCAAGGTTCCGTCTTGAAAGAAGTCAAACAAAAGGTGGATTTAGGTATTCATTTCACTATTGATTTAAAACTTGGGAGCCATATTGAATAAATAGTTCACAAATCCTATAGGAATATGGGTTTCATATTTGAAATTTCGTTAAATTTTCAACGCAGAACGTTATTTGTCTTATACAGCTCATTAGTAAGACCGAAACTAGAATAGAGTTACATTGTCAGGAGTCCTTCAGACATTAAGTACATAAAATTGATAGATAGAGTACAAAAGAAGTTCTTAAAGTATAAGTGCTGGAAACAGTCACACGATTACTAGACACTTCTGTCCTACTCCACAATGTAATCAGACTTTGGTGTTAAAACATTGGAAAAAAGACGTAAACATTGCATGATGTAATTTTTGTATAAAATATTGAATAGCAAAATTAATGATGAAGAGTTACTTCGAAATATACCATTTTACATTCCTCAGAAGGCTGGTAGGTTAAGAAAATTATTTTACATTAATAAACGCCACACAGAAGCTCATAAGAATTCTCCTTTTAATAAAATTCGGAACCTTTATAATTAATTAAATATATATAATTTGGATAAATTTTTCTTCTTATTATTCTCTTTATCTGTTTACCCTCCGGAGTCGGTTTTTATCTCGAACTCAGCGAGAGATGCCACCTCTACCGACTCATGGGCAGTGTCCTGGAGCTGCAGACTCTGGGTCGGGGCATACAACTGAGGAGGATGACCAGCACCTCGCCCAGGCGGCCTTACCTGTTATGCTTAACAGGGGCCTTGTGGGGATGGGAATTTTGTAAGAGATATACAAGGAAGAGGGAAAGAAGCGGCCGTGGCCATAAGTTAGGTACAATTCCGGCATTTTCCTGGAGAAGTGAGAAACCAAGGAAAAACACTTCTAGTATGGCTGAGGTGGGAATCGAACCCACATATAATCAGTTGACCTCCCGAGGCTGAGTGGAGACCGTTCCAGCCCTCGTACCACTTTTGAAATTTCGTGGCAGAGCCGGGAATAGAACCTGGGCCTCCGGGGGTGGCAGCTAATCACATTAACCACTACACCACAGAGGTGGACGGATATACTTTTCATGAATCAAATCAACTTGGAATTGGCGCATGATACTTTCCTATAATACATAGTGTTGAATATTATCTTCGTTTTCTGTACATGTCTGATTTAATTCTTCCTCTTCCCCCTTTATTCATCTTCTTCTATTTGCATTCACAGTTTTAAATGACCTAAAATTAAACACTCTATTTCTCCTTTTATAATATTTTTTGCATAATGTGACATGTTTATTTAGTACTCATTTTAGGACTAAGAATGTATAATTTAACTGCATAACTGAATGTGTTGCCCGGCCCTGCGGTGTTGGGGTCCCGGGTTCGATTCCCGACTGTGTCAGGGGCTTTTAATGGTAAATGATTAATATCCCTTGCCTGGGGACTGGGTGTTTGTGTCGTCCTTAACGTTCCTTTCCTCACATTCAACACTTAACACTTCCAGCATTTACAAAATACACGCTGGTTCCTCACACATGGTGCAAGTAGAGGCAAATGATCTTTTTAGTTCGACGCCCCGAACAAATAGCATAAAAGAACTGAATGTGTTACTTTGAGTCAGGCACCACTGTAAAATAATTATTATTGCAGTAACTGTAGGCCTATATTTTGTAGTATTACCAACTTTCTCTAGTTTGGGTAGTTCATTTTATTCTTTGTATTGTCTTCTTTTTCTTATCAGTTAATGTTTAGTAGGGTATTTATTAATTTTACTTTACTGTATATTGCGAACATTGTAACAGGGTGAAAGCCTGTTTTGCTTATCATTCGATAATAAATAAAAATAAATTACGTGCCTGCCCACAAAAGAACCTTCAAACTTTTTGTGCAACAGTGGAGCTCTTTCACTTGTTATTGTTGTGTGTTTAAGGTAAATATTATAGAACACAAATTATATTTTCTTTCATTTACATCACAGATAACATTATAGTCAATAGACACCTTTATCAATCATAAATTCCTACGTCGAGGATTTAGAATTCCTCCTTTGAGTGTAATCAGATAAAATGGAACTATATGAAGTGGTTCTGTGATATTTTTCTTTATTTGAGCGCTGGTACAATTCAATGTGCTTTGTACTATTTACTATCCAAACTGTGAGAAACTGATGTTGTAGGATTATCAACAAACCAAACAGAATTATTTCATCTCAAGGTAATTTAAAAAATACGAATAATACAATATTTAGTAAGCCAGATTAATATTTGACTGAAATATAGGGAGTTCCAGGGCAAAAATTAGAAAAACAAGGGAGAGAAAAATCTAACACTAAGGCAATATTATTTTTTATCTTCTCCTTTGAGTCTAATAATTTTTACACATCTGTAGCTTGTGTTGATCGCCACGCTGGAAGTGCGGATTTCGGGGACCCCCCTGAAATGAAACAATAAATGCATATCGCATTTAAGTAGTTCAGCGTCTAGCGATAAAATAAGGATGTTAAATGCCGCAAATCTCTTCCACAGGAAAGAAAGGAAAAATTAATAGCAGAACTCAAGAGATATTGAGAACAAAAGCGAGAATTCAAAAAGATCTAATCATAAGCGCTCCCTAGTGGACTTAAATCACTAATAAACAATTCTAATGTTAATAGTGTTATTGGCTTTACGGCACCCAAATTACATTTACGGTTTTTGGAGACGCTGAGGTGCCATAATTTAGACAAAGAGGATTTCTTTTACTTGCTAATAAAACTACGGACACAAGGCTGACGTTTTTGAGCACCTTCAAATACCACCGGGCTGATCCAGGATCGAATCTGCCAAGTTGGAGTCCGAAGGCCAACGCTTCAACCGTCAGAGCCACTCAGCCCTGCCCAGAGTCTAACGGAAAGGGGTGAACTAGCGTGATTACAGTATTCCAGTCGAGTGTTCTCAATGACGTATGAGGATCTAGATTCGTTCTACAACATATGGTTTTCAGTTGAAAGCCGTATTTGTTTTGATGGCAACATCAAACGACACACAACTCTCTTTTAAATCTTTGAACAGCCTGATGTCGTTATATGAATGTATACTGTATCAACGCAATTAAATTCCATTTCAGGAACGAATACGGTGTTGACAAAGTAACTTATAAACCTAGTGCACAACATGATTATCGCGGAACTTAAGTACGAAATTCAGAGAAACTCTGTTTTGCTGTTTTCAACTGATGTTATAACGAACAAAATTGGACTGGACCTGTTTGGAATTTTGATATCTAATATGAGATCAAGTCGAAATATTAGACAAGTGTTCTCAATGACGGATAAAATTATAATTATATAATGGTTAAAAAGGGAATGTTTGAAGTAAAACATGGATGTATTCAAAGCGTGGAGTCGTAGGCCTATTTGTGAACGGGCATTGTGACTGTTTGCGTCACAAAACTCCGCGATACGAACTTCACAATTCAATGCCACATGATACGATTCAACGCTGCGCTGCGCTACACAAAGGGATCTGCTATAAGGAATGTAATACGATGTCATACAGTAGATACCTAGATAGCAAGATGGAAAATGATATGATTCAGTATAATTCTGGGTCGTCTGATATATAGCGATATGTTATTATGTGGCTGATTTTGGTACAATTTCATACCATATTATTATTATTATTATTATTATTATTAGTGCCTTGACTGAGATGTCAAAGAAGTGGTCTTCAATTATGAGGGCCATGTGTTCGAATTCAAGTTGAATTGGGAATGTTTGCCGTTTCTGCTTTATGACATTGGCTTGCGGACTGGGTGACAGTTCTTCTTTCAATACCTATCTCTCTATTTACACTCAACACACTACACTGCCAATCAGCAGGGAAACACGTGATAGATGAATACACCCCTCAAAGTAGGGTTGAGATCAGGAACGGGATCCGGAAGTTAAACTGGACCAACCGTGCGAATTGGCTTGCGCAGTTAGGGTCGCGCAGCTGTGAGATTGCATTCGGGAGATAGTGGGTTCAAATTCCACCGTCAACAGCCCTGAAGATATTTTTGAGTGGTTTCCTACTTTCACACCACGCAAATGCTAGGGGCTGTGCCTTAATCAAGACCACGACCCCTACCTTCCCAATCCTAGCCTTTCCCATCCTCCCTTCACAGAAAATCTTTGATGTGTTAGTGCGATGTTAAACAAGTAGGAAAGAAGTTGAATTATATTTATTGTACCGGAAGGTACACCTCAACTCCGAACATTTAAAAGAAGCGCCTTAAGGAAGGCTATCTCCCATACAAATCTTGAAACAGCTAGTGCGTGAAGTTTGAACATTAATCGGAAGATGTCACTCATAAATAACAGAGTGTTGTGTTATTTTAATGTTTCCTAAACTGTCTGGATTTATTTATTTTTGTTTTCCATAGATTACCTTACAAACTGTGGTCATGCACTTTGGTGCACGGTGGAAGAACTAATGATTTAAAGAAGTTATGTGTTCTAATGTTTTCTCAACTAAATTAACTTTAATTTATTTTGATATTTCAATGCAACACTTCTTTCTGGTCTCGCCAGCTTTCGAATCTGGCCAATTAGAAATTTCTGTAAATATTTTTCAGCCAATAATAGATTTCTTGTAACTTTGAAACTATCCAGTAAAAATGAGAGGGTGTGTCCGGATTTAGTCCAGAGCCTTCTCGAACCATACCTTCGGGTATATAAGCTGCGGCTTTTTCAAGCTACCTTGTCTTATTGATCGTCGAAGTACTGAGTGTGTGTGTTAGAAGAAGGCGACGTGCCTCATCCTTCGGCAGGCAGTACATCAGCCCAGGTAATGGCCACCAGTTTTCTATTTCTGTAGCTATCTCCGCAACTTGCCCGAGGGGAAGGTTCTAAATTTTAAATATGTAACCGTTTGATTTCTAAAACGTAAACTTCTTCCTTTTCACGTACAATTTCCTAAATTCTTAAAACTGTAGATCGAGGATAGAGAGTGCGTTACCCTCTCGAGTTCCCCTTCATTTATCTTGAGGTGATTGCGATTTTGTAACTGTTTCTTTTCCTGTAATGCATTAAGTTACCCTTTCATTCTAGTCACCTCACCAACTTGGGAATAGCCTCTGTATCATCGGGCCGCGAGCCCAATTAGGGTTTTATACTTGGTTTTCAAGGAGCGCAAGTATACGACTCCATCCATTTTGAGTTTGGGCCAGTAATGTTAACCTGTTCTTCCTTTTCACGAAGGTCCAGTAGTGTGGGTACTAGATACCCCTGTGTAAAGGTGTTATAAATTGTAGGTTGTATCTAGAGACACCAGAGATTGTAAGGTTTTGTGTAATGTTGCCTTGAGTAGACTGTAAGAAATCGAAAGCCTGTCTCCTTTGTTGAATTCGGAGAGCTTGTAAGCTCTTTCTGGATTTTGTGTGATACTAGTGGTGCCTTTGGAAGGCCGTAAATTTGTAACGTTTGAAGCACAGTGCTCTGGAAATTTGTGTCTAATTTAACGCTACATCGGAGTCATTGTAAACTTGTACATTTTGGAGCTTGAAGCCTAAAACTCTTAAATTCCCTATTCTGGGGTTTTCTATTTCTTGTATCAAAATTATTATTGTACCTGACCTGTTTTTTCTTCACCTAGTGAAGAAGCTCGTTAAGATTTATTGAAAGTTTTAAATTAATTTTTGATATCGTAATTAGACCCCATCAAGCCCACACCTTCCTTCACCTCTGTCTGTGATCCACGAAACTCCGGTAACAATTATTATTATTATTATTATTATTATTATTATTAATAATATCATCAACATAAAAAATTAGGATGTGGGAACAGCATTTGGTGTGGCTCCAGTACCCGAGAAAATGCGAGAGATTCTGAAATGTTCAGTAAATATTTGTATAATATAAACACAGATTATCGCATTGTTTCCGAGGATCCCATATCATATAAAATATATTACCCTTGGTGTTTTTCATAAACAAAAATCATCATAAAAATGTGTTAAATGTGTAATAATTGTCCTTTCAATTTTTTAAATTTATAAAACCACAGGGCAAGGCAATGAATGTAATGCATAGTTATACGTTCAAGGTTTGATTTTTGCTATGCGAACAGTCTCTGTGAAAAGTGTACGTACCGAGCAAGTAGCTACTTAGTGTGAGTCACGTAGCTATCATCTTGCATGCGTGAGATAGTGGGTTCTAAACCCACTGTCGGCAGCCCTGAAGATGGTTTTCCATGGTTACCCATTTTAACACCAAGAAAATGTTGGGAATTTATGTTATTCAAGGCCATGGTTGCTTCTTTCGCACTCCTAGCCCTCCTATGACATCGTCGCCAAAATACCAATCTGTGTCGGTACGACGTAATGAAAGGTGAAAAAGAAAATGTATGTAGGTGAATAATGGTAATTGATTATCGTAGGTTAGAACACTGTAGGTGTTGAGGCCTTCTGTTCTGTTCTGAGGGTTCCGGTTTCGATTTCCTTCCATGTCGAGGAATTTATCTTCTTCTTTTTAATCTGCTTACCCTCCAGGGTTCGCTTTTCTCTCGGACTAAGCGAGGAATCCCACATCTACTGCCTCAAGGGCAGTGTCCTGGAGCTTCAGACTCTGGGTCGGGGCATACAACTGGGGAGAATGACCAGTACCTCGTCCAGGCGCCCTCACCTGCTATGCTGAACAGGGGCCTTGCGGGGGGATAGGAGTATTGGAAGGGATAGACAAGGAAGAGGGAAGGATGCGGCCGTGGCCTTATGTTAGGTACCATCGCGGCATTTGCCTGGAGGAGAAGTGGGGAAACTACGGAAAATCACTTCCAGGATGGCTGAGGTGGGAATCTAACCCCCTTCTACTCAGTTGACCTCCCGAGGCTGAGTGGACCCCTTTCCAGCCCTCGTATCTTTTCAAATTTCGTGGCATAGCCGCGAATTGCACCCGGGCCTCCGAGGGTGCAGCTAATCAGGCTAACCTCTACACCACAGAGGCGGACGTGTCCAGTCTTAAGGAAAATAATAGATTGGAGCAGAATTTTCATATTCGCGGTTTTGGTTCCGTAGCGACGGTATTAACTTGTGGGGACATATTGTTCTGAGCATAAATACCTACTTACGTAATTCCTCACCTCCTAGAACCTTCGTGGCCTGTACGGATATGACAATACTTTAGTAGTTAAAAATGTGGACTTAATAACTTGAGAGTTTTCAATTAAGAAACGGTGTTTTCAGGTATGTCTACTCTTGACTACATTATTGGCTTTCAGGTAACTTTAATGAGGCTATATTGTGTAGGTATGTCCTCAGTTTGATATGACATGAGTAATTTCCTTTGGGAGAAGGTTACGTCCTGGAAATCATAATTTTAACTTATTCACATGAGCCGAATATTTTGGTGGTATATATCGGGTGGTTCACCAACCCCTTATTTTGTTTTCGGAGGCAGGTAAACCAACTAACGAAAAACATTAGTACCTGCTCTTTTATTGCCTTCGTACAGCTATACCGTTTATATAATGCTCGCGAATATGGTAGAAATCATTAGCTTCGGGGAGAAGAACCAGCTTAACACGGGGAAAATGGGTCAATATTCATTCGATTATTAAAAATGCTACAAAAGTTGTTGACAAATCCTTCACATATCCCAGTATTGGCATGCTTCCTAGCAATCATAAGAAACTTCAATAATGTCAAAATGCTAATTATAACAATTTTGAATAAAATGTTCAAAATTTCCCGCCTTTGAAACAATATATCACGGTTTCCTTCATAACTATCTTACTGTTTCATAGATAATTATGATTTTTTCAGGGTTTCCTCGCATTGTGTTGTACTACAATCTGTACCTCATTCAGATAATAGGATTTATATTAGATTTTGTATAACATATTTATTTACAAAAATATTAATATTTTCAGGTGCTCGGAATTAAAAATGGACAAAAATATATAAATGACAGTCTATGTTAGTGCTTGAGGTTCATTTTGTATTTGGAGGTGTGGTACACAATTTAAAAAAGGAAAAAGACGATAATTCTTATAAACTTGGAATTTATAAGGGAAACAGTGATATATTCCTGAAAATGCGGGAAATTTTGAACGTTTTATTTTATAATATTAAAATAATTAGAATTTTGACATTATTGAAGTTGCTTCTGGTTGCCAGGAAGCATGCCAATACTAGAATATGTGCAGCAATTGTCAATAAGAATTGTAGCATATTTAACAATCGAATGAGTATTAACCGATTTTTCTTTGTTAAGCTGGGTATCCCCCCTTCAGTTTGATTACTATTTTATAAATTATAATGAATGTATGAAACGATCACAGCTGCGAATAACACTATCTTATGTTTGGACAAAAATTACTAGCTATGCACCATGGCTCGCGGCAGTTAAGGTGACTACATTACTACTATTGTACCAGGCAAAATGTCCGGCAGCAGGTTCGACTCACAGGCTGTTACACTTTTTTTTTTTCGATTAACGCCGTTTACAGTGACTGTAATACGGGCACATGCCATCCTGTTTCAAAGAGTGAATCTTTATGTTTACGTTTAGGACCATTTTTATCTGATATTACGTGGCCAGTTTGGCCCATGACATGATGATCTGTAGATAGGAAGTAGGGTACACTGCTTATTCAATGTAGCAAGTGTTCGGAATCTTGACCACCTTATCTCCTGGGAAGAAGTCAAGTGGCGTTAGATCGGGTGATCTGGCCGGCCAGTGAACGGGTCCGCTCCTTCCTATCCATATATTTGGATAGGAAGCATTAAGATGGTTCCGGACGACTACTGAGACTAATCCGTGAGATGGAGCCCCGTCCTATTGAAACCACGTTCGTATTCGCTCGCGCACAGGCACGTTCTCCAGCAGCTGAGAGAGTTTATTTCGCATAAAATGAAGGTAGCGTGCTCCCTTTAGATATCCGTTGAAGAAGTAGGGTCCTATGAGATAGTTAACCAAGATTCCGCACCAGACATTTACTCCCCACTGCACTTGAAATGGGCTTTGTCTTGCCCAATGGAGATTCTCCGCATTCCAATAGTGCATATTGTGCCAATTCACGACACAATTGGTGAAATTGTGATTCATCTGAAAACAGGCCTCTTGACAAAAAGTCATTCTGCGCAACGCCCATTGACAAACTGTATCTTTCTTTCTTTCTTTCTTTCTTTCTTTCTTTCTTTCTTTCTTCTTTCTTAGCCTGTTTTGCCTCCAATGTTCATTTTACCCTCGGACTCAGCGAGGGGTCCCATCTCTACCCCCTCAAAGGCAGTTTCCTGGAGCGTGAAACTTTGGGTCGGGGGACACAACTGTGGAGGACGACCAGTACCTCGCCCAGGCGGCATCACCTGCTATGCTGAACAGGGGCCTTGTGATGGGGGAGATGGGACGTTTTTACGGGATAGACAAAGAATAGGGAAGGAAGCGGCCATGGCCTTGCGTTAGGTACCATCCCGGCATTTGCCCGGAGGAGAAGTGGGAAATCTCGGAAAACCACTTCAAGGTTGGCTGAGGTGTGAGTCGAACCCACCTCTACTTAGTTGACCTCCCGAGGCTTAGTTGACCCCGTTTCAGATCTCGTACCACTTTTCAAATTTCGTGGCAGAGCCGGAAATCGCACCCGGGCCTCCATGGGGAGCAGATAATCAAGTTACTACACCACAAATGTGGACCAAAATGTTACTCTAGCATCGAAATCACGTCCGTGGAACTGCTGGTGTAATTGCATAACATGGTATTCGTGATTTTTAGTGCAATATATGCATGCCTGATGAGCGGCTGATGTTGTCTGTTGTGCAAGTGTCCGAATGCTAATATGAGAGTGGGTTATTATGGACAGCGTCCAAAACAAACTATTTTTTTTTTTTGCTAGTTGCTTTACGTCGCACAAACACAGATAGGTCTTATGGCGACGATGGGATAGGCAAGGGCTAGGAGTGGGAAGGAAGCGGCCGTGGCCTTAGTTAAGGTACAGCCCCAGCATTTGCCTGGTGTGAAAATGGGAAACCACGGAAAACCATCTTCAGGGCTGCCGACAGCGGGGTTCGAACCTACTATCTCCCGAATACTGGATACTGGAAGCGACTGCAGCTATCGAGCTCGGTAACAAACTCTTCATTTGGAACGGACGTTATAGGAGCATCTCTAACCGAAGTTGCCCTTCGAAGCGTCCCAGTTGACCACAATCTTCGTTCAAGGTTTCGGAACGCATTGGTAGTCGGTAGACTTCTGTCAGGAAAACTTTCCGACTGGACTGCGTTCTGTCTTTTTTCCCCATGAATGAGCAACATATCAACGTACTGGAATACATCGTAAGTAATGAATATGTGCTGCGATGTGACCTGGTAAGTGTGCATAAACACTGTGTGTCCACTAAAATGGGACACACCGGGCGAGCTGGCCGTGCGCGTAGAGGGAGATAGTGGGTTCGAATCCCACTGTCTGCAGCCCTGAAGATGGTTTTCCGTGGTTTCCCATTTTCACACCTTAATTAAGGCCACGCCGCTTCCTTCCAACTCCTAGGCCTATCCTATCACATCGTCGCCATAAGACCTATCTGTGTCGGTGCGACGTAAAGCCCCTAGCAAAGAACGAAAATGGGACACTATCTGTCTGTAAAAAATGAAAAAACATGCGCAAGGTCGGATTCGAACCGCTGCATGACCGGTATTCAGACACCCTGAGTAACCACCTGTCCTTAACCAACTCAGCCTCAAATACAACACACAACAAGCTCGCTAAAGGAGTATTACTTAAGGATAGCCGTTCGACGTCGAAAGGAAAAGAATAAGTCCTGTGATGTGACTTCGTAGGTGTGGATTATTATCTGTGTGCGTGGGACTCAGGAGGTTGTGGATTTGAATCACATGCTGGCCGTCCTGAAAATAGTTCTCCTCGGTTTCCCATTTTTACCACGAGGCAAATGCCGGGACTGTAGCTTAGTAAAAGATCAGGGCCGATAATCTTCCCAATCCTTCCTCTACCCATCCTTGAAGAGAAACATACCAAATCAGAGCTCATCCCTTAAAACTAATAGGAAAAATAGTATTATTGTATCCCCGCGAAAATGTAGGACCTCTGTTGTTCGAAACATTTGCCTTTTGCTGGATTCGAACAACTACGTTGCCGATGAGCACACACTTTGTAATCGATTCGGCCACGAAGTTTATAAGCATGATACTTTCTAGAGGTTTAGTATTTACGTACGGCCGGTGCACCTCAAAAGTGAATATCCGGGTCAAAATCTTCAATTATGTTTTACAGTGTTCATTTAACTTCATTAAATCACAGAACATGTGGCATAACCTATTAATTCGATCGTATTACGGGTATCTGCTTTATTTCAAGACGCAATAAATCACATGATTGCAGAATTTTCCTTAGTATTTGGCGCGGAATTGTGCATATCAGTATTTCTTTGCTAGGTCCATGGATAAATTAATAGTGATGACACGCAGATAGCGGAGAGACTTAGCGACCATAAGGAGAAATTTCAAGTTATTTGGTGTTCACAAAACGAAATTATAAGGATATTTATGTTATACGCGTTATTTGGGTTGCCTATCACCGACAAAATAAGGGGCTGATGAACCACCCGGTATATCCCCTTCTTACTGAATACCTTAAACTAGTAGATCGTTATCACGTGTTTAAGAGCTTCAGAGAGTTAATTCAACAGATATTTAAAGAATACAATGTGACAAATAGTCTAATTTATTCATAAATCATGCGAATTTGGATTTATATCCCATCAGATGTCGGGTTAAATTACTGAAAATGTAATTAGAAACATCTCAAGCAGATTATGGACAGATTTATAGAATAATACTCTTTTACATTACTTAAAACATTCATACTAAGAAATTCGGTGCTCTAAATTATTACGTGTACATTTATGAACTCATTTAACCTAACAGTCGTGGCATCTCAGTATTCACGTAACTCAAATAAGGACAGTTTAATGACCCATTTTGTATATCTGTCATTTGAGTACTATTGTGATGAAGGACACCTGAGCAGTGAGAATCGGGTGAATATTAAGATGTATTAAAATATGCAATTGTTTATCTTCTAATATAAATTATGTCATTGAACTTGACGTTAATTAGCTGCGTCATTGTAAGTGGATAGACTAAGGAACCGCAATAGTAGTTAGAAATGAACAAAAGCTTGTGTCTGCTAGTAGACAAGAAAGATTCGTGGTACATTAAACTGGTTTCGCTAGGAGAAGAGGTAAATGGTCTTATGTGGTAAAGCGCTATATAGAAGTTAATTGCACAACAATTAAAAGTACTTCTTGAAACTCTGATCACAGAAAGTCCTGCAGAAAAGGGAATTAATTTACCAAGGAATAAATTTCAAGTTCCTAGTTTCAAAGTTGATAAGTAAAATCAGGAACCAAGTGGGAACAACGTACTTGAGAAACCTAGTAATAAAACCATGGAAATTTTGTATGTCTTACTCGATGCATTAGACTATGACATCCTGATACAAGAGTCTTCTTATTATTCTTATTGGCATCCTTCACAACTTCGCTGGGTATACACTTGATTCTGGATTTGTCGCAATTCTATGGTCGGATTCACTTCCTTACGCCCACCCTGTGTGGAGGGGGCCTATTCATTCACTACTGCATATTCTGTAGTAGCTGGTAGTGTGCTGTGTTGCGAGTAGATGAAAGGGTGCGTTAAAACAAACCCAAACACCCAGTAACCGAAGCAGAAGAGTTAAGCATGCGTCGTTAAAATCCTTGTTACGTCCGATAACCGAACCCGGGACCCTCTGAACCGAAGGTTACTACTCTGACCATTAGCGAAGTAGCTGGAATTCCTGGGACAAAAATAATCAGCTGGAAACTTCGAAATTCCCGTGCAGAAGCAAACCATAAATAATGAACACACTGTCATACAGATATCTTGGCTAGTTAAAATACCATGATTTATTTACAATTCGCTAATAAGCAGTATGAACCACGGAAAACCATCTTCAGGGCTCCCGATAGTGGGATTCGAACCTACTATCTCCCGGATGCAAGCTCACAGCCGCGCGCCTCTTTAAATGATACAATGGGATACAAATTGCTTTTAACATTTCATGTCACTTTCTGAACGTAGTATAACAGTGCAAGATTTTAAAACGGGCGAGTTGGCCGTGCGGTTAGAAGCGCGCAGCTGTGAGCTCGCATCCGGGGATAGTGGGTTCGAACCCCACTGTCGGAAAGCTTGAAAATGGTTTTCCGTGGTTTCCTATTTTCACACCAGGAAAATTCTGGGGCTGTGCCTTAATTAAGGCCACGGCCGCTTCCTTCCCATTCGTAGGCCTTTCCTGTTCCATCGTCGCCATAAGACCTATCTGTGTCGGTGCGACGTAAAGCAACTAACAAAAAAAAAAAAACACAAGATTTTACAATGACTTTAAATGATATTTTTGCAAGGGGCTTTACGTCGCACCGACACAGTTAGGTCTTATGGCGACGATGGGATGGGAAAGGCCTAGGAGTTGGAGGGTAGCGGCCGTGGCCTTCATTAAGGTACAGCCCCAGCATTTGCCTGGTGTGAAAATGGGAAACCACGGAAAACCATCTTCAGGGCTCCCGATAGTGGGATTCGAACCTACTATCTCCCGGATGCAAGCTCACAGCCACGCGCCTCTTTAAATGATACAATGGGATACAAATTGCTTTTAACATTTCATGTCACTTTCTGAACGTAGTATAACAGTGCAAGTTTATTGGCAAAGTGTGTGTTGGATAAATATACATTAAATAGTAAAACAATAATTATTTTGAATGTTTTATGACAGAAGACGGAGTGAGGTATCCGAAGTTTAACGCTGATCCTTCTAAAAAATAATTATTTCTTAATCCATTTACCATCCAGCGTTGGTATTTCCCTCGGACTCAGCGAGGTATCTCACCTCTCCAGTCCCAAGGGCAGTGTCCTAGATCGCGAGACTTTTGGTCTGGGGATACAACTGGAAAGGAGGACCGGTTCCTCGCCCAAGCGGCTTCACCTGCTATGCTGAACAAGGGCCTTGTAGAGGGATGGGAAGTTTATAAGGGATGGGCAAGGAAGAGGGAAGGTAGCGGCCGTGGCTTTATGTTAGGAAGTTTTCTTTAGTCTTCATAGCAGTATCATTTTGTGTTGCTCTCTTAAGTGCTGAAAAAATTTAACCGTTCTGCGAACGTTACATTAGAGCCATTTACAACACTGACGAAGTATGGTTATTCTTCTGTAATTGAAGTATACATAATGCGAAGTTTTGTGGTATAGAAGAAGGGAATTAGCTCGGTATTGAATGAAAATGGAAATGCTCGCATGGGATTAGTTCCAAGAGGGAGATACGTGGTAAACCTACAAGTCATACCCAAGAAATGATAAGACAGGTTAACGTCCTTATGACAAAGTGTCACTGAAAATAAGGAATGCGACTAAAAGATGTCCATACCATTATAAACAAGGTAAAACATTAAGAACAGCAGCCTGTATAAAAATCTCCTGACTGGAAAAAATGGAAATTTGTGGCCACATTTCATGAGCCATATTTGTATAAGTGACTGCAATAAACCCTGGACATTTTACTACCATCTAAGGGGTTAACATATTTCAAAAATTGTATACAGAATGCAAAAGAAGTTTCTCAGTGGGATTGATGGTCACCGCCGGTTGCTGTTACTATGGGAACTGACTGTTTACTGTGTTACTAAAAAATACCAAAATAAACTCCCTGTATTTTCGGGATGGGCACCTAACCCCTGTTTCTCACTCCAAGATCCTGGCTGTCTGTGGTCTAGGATACCTATATGCTTGTCCTATCAACAACATTCCAGTGAAATCTTCTGATACCTCCTCCAGGAATTGTTGTGCCTTTGGAATCCTCAAAGGTGAACTAGGATACATTTTGATTTTTTACTTCTTATAATTTGGTTTACGTCGCACCGATGCATGTAGTTCTTATGGGGACGATGAGGGAGAAAAGGCCTAGAAGTGGGAAGGGAGTAGCCGTGGCCGTGCGTCGTGGCTTTAATTAAGGTACAGCACCAGCATTTGCCTGGTGTGAAAATGAGAGACAACAGAAAACCATCTTCAGGGCTGCCGACGGTGGGATCCTAACCCTTTATCTCCCGAATGCAAACTCACAGCTGCCCGCCCCTAATCGCACGGCCAAATCGCCCGGTGAACTAGAAAACAAACGCCCTCGTACTATAGATGGCCTATGGAAAGTCTGTGATGGGGAGTGGGAATTCTGAGCATGGCTGTGGTACGCAGGAGTCTTCTCCAGCAGAAACTGCGGTGCAGAACGACAGTTCGTATGAAGAGACAACAAATAGAACATGATCAGTGGTGGAGGTATGTTTTTGTAACACGTCATATTCGTTACAAGAGTTCGGAAAGAACCCTACGTATGCCTCAAACAAGCAGAGATATCTCCCTACAGGCCTTGAAGGCCCTTAGTTAAATGAAAAGTATTGGCTTCCATTATCCGTAACCTCGGCACGTAGTGGGACAGAGTGGTTAGCTTAAACACCGGATTCCATTTCTCCCACAAATTAATCTTGTAATTTTTTTTCGGAGTAGGCGCAGTGATCCTCAGAATCATGTGCCTTTCCATAAGTGGAAATATCGTTTCTGAATTTGTCGACTTCCTATCTGGAAATCGAAACCTCGAACCCCGTGGTGAACAAAGCATGCATTTACCGTCTCGGATAGACAGAATCGATTTACGAACCCATGATTACACTTATCTAAAACAGTTAATCGATAGCAGTATTTAACGACTGCAATTGAAAGTTTGAGATATAAGGTATTATGACAAAATTAATGAAAAAATACATTTATCATAGATTTTAATAACACAAAAGAAAGCAACTGCAAACCCGTACCCTTCTCATAGTACGAGTCCTAGCGTGAACAACAGGTATTGAAGGTCCTTGCAGGTCCCATAAGATGTTAGTACATTGTGTTGTTACTGCCAGAATGGAAATCTCATTTCACAGTACTTCGGTTACCATACGTATCCTATTTTGTTAAAAAACATAAGAAGGAAATAGGAAATAATCGGAATTTCTCTTTGTTTGGCGGAAACTTGAAGCACAGCAGAGGATACATCAAAAGCGCCCTTCCTGTTCCCCCAGCTAATATAATGAGAAGGCATGTTACCTTACTTCCCGGGGGCTGCGTGGTGAAGGGAACACAGACAAGATAGGTTCGTCTTGAATAGAACAACACAAGAAATCTCGCAACTTTTCAATTACCGTGTTTGCCCTTGAGTAAAGATGATAATATTGTTTTATCTCGCCGCAATCTTTCATAAAGAAGTATGAAAGATACTTGCATACAATAAGCCAATGCATTTCTGACGTACAGAGTGGTTAAGGAGAAATAATTACAGATCATATTTTATTAGGAATAAAACTATAAAGAGATAATGCAAAGTATATTAAGCTTGAGTTGAGTTTCTAAAAGTAAGAAAGATCAAAACATGAACACGGATTTCAAGAGGACAAAATCTTGCAAAGTCTCGTTTACAGGAAGAGGAATTAGGGAGTGGAATAATTTACCAATTTACGAATTTACAATTTTTGAAATAATTTAGGAAAAGACTTGGTGAACAACTGGTAGGGAATCGACCACCTGTGTGAGATAACTAAATAGATATTAGCATTGTTGATTGATTGATTGATTGATTGATTGATTGATTGATTGATTGCAATTAGGCCTATATAAGGAAAACCTCACTCATAACGTATTTTCTGTGTTGTCTACAATTATTTGTCATGTCATTTGCTGCCACACTTCTAAAATTTTTACAGACGGCCAAATATGGTCGCAGGTAGAAAGTAACGAACGTAAACAGACTCTCCCGTATCTTTTGTACTGGAGTGTAACGTGCCACTCTGCTTTACAGAAGCGTTTGGTGTTGTGTTGGTTATGCCAGGTATGATGTTCTTTCATTATTAATCTATGATCTTTATTCTCGGTCATGCAAGACTCAAATGACCTTGTCAAAGCTAGCTGTTCATCAACCTATACCTAGAAAAATCTTTACTTGTATTAGTAAATATCGTTAATCATTCGACACCTCACAATGCAGCTTCATAAAAAAAAAATCATATGAGCTCTATCGGAGAAACTTTTACAAGCAGATGTAGGTGAACATTATCAGGGCATTGATACGCGTTACTATTCGACCATTATTGTCGAAGCACTTGTTTCAACGTTATACCAAGGCGTTGATGACGGCATGAGGTAGTGTTATTATTGCAGTAGTTTTGCATTGCGCTGACTGAAACAGTTCTTATAACCACAATAGAATGGGGCAGGGATAGGAGCGGCTGAGGTCAGAGGTAATTAAAGGTGTTTAAGATAAAAATTTCGCGTCATTTGACTTCCAGCACACTAAGGAACTCCTGAGGGACAAACATTCGACACTCGTGGATCTGGCAAGACTGTTAGTGATTTAAAAAAAATGTTATTATTGATGCCTCTATGGATGAGTAGTAGAATGTCGGTCTCTGGACCCCAAGATCACTGGTTCAAACCTGGCAGAGGTGTTCGGATTTTTGGAGGACGTTAAACGTTCATTTGCCGTGCTGAGTGACTTGGACGGTTGAAGCGCTGGCCTTCTGAACCCATCTTGGCAGGTTCGATCCTGGCTCAGTCCGGTAGTATTTGAAGTTGCTCAAAATACGTCAACCTCATGTCGGTAGATTTACTGGCACGTAAAATAACTCCTGAGTGACTACATTCCGGCAGCTCGGCGTCTACGAAAAGGGTAAAAGTAGTTTAGTTGGACGTAAAGCATATAACATTATTATTAAAAGTTCATTTGACACACCATACAGCACGTTGTAGTCATGTTAAAGATCTTTAGTGGCACATTAGGTGTTTACCTGACATAAGTATTTGAAGCTTGGCCACAGATCACCCAATACATGTATGATCCAATGCTTCTGGTTGAGTAAATCGGAACTCCGAAATTGACACGCCGGTAGAATAAGTTGCGACAAATCAAAATAACCACACATTGTTGCTGAGGCCATATTATTATTATTATTATTATTATTATTATTATTATTATTATTATTATTATTATTATTATTATTATTATTATTATCATTATTTTTTCAGCTCGGTGGGTGACCAGCAAGCATCTTGGTCCTTGGTTCTCAGGAACACGTGTTCGAATACCTGTCCGGGTTTTGGAATTTTAATCGTGAAGGACTTTCCCTATTGGAAGTCTGGATGTCGGTGTTGTTCAGAACAACCCTGGAGATCACACACGATACTATGCTCAACCACACTAACACTTAGTTTCACCCATCCTCGTCACAGAGTCTGTTTTACAAGGGCCGTAGCAGGCTAATGATATCCGAATGAAATTAATAGTATTATTTCCGGTTACGTACGTGATTGGCAGCGTTTTCATACAGATTTTCATGTTGGTTACGTACGACATGGAGCGTCAAATTAATTTCTTACTGCTCTCCCTCTGACGGGTTTGAACCTATGACCTTCGGACCTAGACCCCAACACTCAACCACAAAACAACAGAAGGAGGTTCTTTCGCGATGACAAAAGCATAACCCAAGTTGTATTCTTCTCATTACTGTGTTATTATTATTATTATTATTATTATTATTATTATTATTATTATTATTAACATCGATGCTTTCACGGCCTGCATCCGTAGATATGATAGGGGCTTTTGGGCTTATGCGCTGTCAATAAAACAAGGTGACTCCTTACGTTTCGCAGAGAACTTTGGTCCTCGCCTACAGAAGTAAAGGAAAGAGTAAGATATTTTCTTCTGAAGGCGCAGAGCAAAGTTCTCTGCGAAACGTAGAGAGTTTCGCCACGTTTTCTTGAAACGGCATAAGCTCAAATGTCTACAGAATATCTATTATTATTATTATTATTATTATTATTATTATTATTATTATTATTATTATTATTATTATTATTATTATTATTATTATTATTATTGTTAGAATTAGATCATAACATACGTGACTGCGACGAACTTATACTTCGATCACGAATGGGATGGTATTGGTGAGGAGTTGCAGTAAGGAACCACTGAAATCTAGGATGAAGGAGATAGGATTTAAAAATATTTTTCTTCTGTAACGTACCTTTTTAAGCATTTTATAAATTGTTCGAGACCCTAAAACCACGCTAAAATTGAAACAAAGTGAAACATGGAACCTAAGCTAACCAGGCGGAAAGCTACTTTGAAAGCAACGAATGTTGCAGTCAACTTGGGTTATACGATTACTGTTAAAATTCCTGCCCTTGCGAAGCACCCTGTATATGTTTCCTTTAGTGCTAATTACTGAGAAGTCTATTTCGTGGAGTTACAACAATGGAAGTTTGGATAAAGATAGGCAAGCTTAGTGACACGGGGATCAGGTGAAAATTCGAAGTCTTGTTTGACACTTCAAATATGATACATTAATTACTTGTTGAATCGCATAGTTGTGTATTATCCCCAGCATTTCTTTCAGTTGTGGAATTTGCTAAATCTGTTATTTGATAACGTTTGCTTTCTGTTTAGATTACAATTTACAGTGAATTCCATATGTTTGCTTTTTACATCCTGTTTACATAAAGCTTCCACAATTGCAATGCGTTCTACTGTATTGAATGCTTTTATAAAGTCAATAAAGCCGATGAATAATTTCACATTCAATATCTAGAAGTTGTCTATTATTTGTGACGCTATATGCATGCAATCTGCAATATAACAGGCATGATAGTATCCAAATGATTACTGCGTTCCATTCGCCGAAATGTAAGGATTTATTATTAATGTAACTGAATAAAATATTTTTTAAATGCTATTTGTTCGGAGCGTCGACCCCTGTGGATCTTTTGCCCCTTACTGACACCATATTGTATGAACCTGCGTGTAATTGGAATGGCGGTAGTGTGGAATGTTGTGTGTGAGGAAAGGAAGATTAAGGACGTCACAAACGCCCAGTCTCCAGGCCAGGGACATTAATCATTACAATTAAAAACACCTGACCTGGCCGGGAATCGAACCCGGGGCCACCGGGTGACAGGCGGACGCATCGCCCCCTACACCGCGGGGCGGACAATAAATTAAATTAATAATAATAATAATAATAATAATAATAATAATAATAATAATAATAATAATAATAATAATAATACATTCTCTGTCTTCACAAAATAGCTGATTCTGTCTTCTGTCTTCTGCTCTGTATTAGAACAAGTTTACTACTTTCATTACCATGTCTCTATCACCTTCACCTTTTCATCATCATCATCATCTGTTTACCGTCCAGGTTCGGTTTTTCCCTAGGACTGAGCGAGGGATCCCACCTCTACCGCCTCAAGGGCAGTGTCCTGGAGCTTCAGACTCTTAGTCGGGGGATACAACTGGGGAGTATGACCAGTACCTCGCCCAGGCGGACTCACCTGCTATGCTTAACAGTGGCCTTCTGGTGGGATGGGAAGATTGGAAGGGATAGGCAAGGAAGAGGGAAGGAAGTGGCCGTGGCCTTAAGTTAGGTACCATCCCGGCATTCGCCTGGAGGAGAAGTGGGAAACCACGGAAAACCACTTCCAGGATGGCTGAGGTGGGAATCGAACCCACCTCTACTCAGTTGACCTGCCGACGCTGAGTGGACCCCGTTCCAGCCCTCGTACCACTTTTCAAATTTCGTGGCAAAGCCGGGAATCGAACCCGGGCCTCCGGGGGTGCCAGGTAATCACGCTAACCACTACACCACAACCTTCACCTTTTACAATATAAAAGTGGTCTAGTTCTGAGCGATGCCATTGTCGTACATATAAAAAGCGACTGACTCGGGCACGCCAAGAACTACTGCTTCTCTACGTCTGGTGCTCTGCCATTCCGCTCTGTCACTAGGTGCAGTGGCGCACTGAATCCACGGCTGCTTAGTTAATCGGAGGTCATTCTTTGGTAATTCAGTGGCTCCTTTCGCTCTAACGTTCTATAGATTTTAAATTTATTCATTCATTCATTTATTTATTTATTTATTTATTTATTTATTTATTTATTTATTTATTTATTTATTTATTTATTTATTTATTTATTTATTTATATTTCCTCCTTATTCAGCGAGGGGTTCCACCTCCACCGCCTCAAGGGCAGTGTCCTGGAGCGTGATACATTTGGTCGGGGCTACAGCTGGGGAGAAGGATCAGCACCTCACCTAGGTGGCTTCTCGTACTATGCTAAACAGGGGCCTTGGTGGAAATGGGGTGATTGGAAGGGATAGGCAAGGAAGGGGGAAGGAAGCGACCGTGGCCTTAAGTCAAGTACCATCCCGGCATCTGTCTGGGAAAATGTGGGAAATCACGTAAAACCACTTCGAATATGGCTGAGGAGGGAATCAAAACTCTTCTACTCAATTGAGCTCCCGCGGCAGAGTGGACTCTGTTCCACTCCTCGAACTACCTTTCAAATTTCGTGCCAGAGCCGGGAATCAAATCCGGGCATCCGGGGTTGGGAACTAATCACACTAAGCACTACACCACAGAAGCGGACTTCTTCGGATTTATATCAATTTATAATCAATTTTGAAATCTGGTTCCTGCTAGACGAACGAACTTCGCAAAATTTCAACGTTGCACTTTTCAACGTTGCACTTTTCAATTCTTGCAAAGTGCAAAGTCTTTTCTGTTCCACCGTGGTCTAGGTTTTACTTTTAAATTTCTTTGCGAATTGAAAAGTCTTTGCGAATGAGTTATCCTACCAAGTTTATTCCATGGGCAAACTGTATAATACTCCATGATTTAATACTTTATTTTTCGTGGCGAACATTGCAGTATAATTGTGGTACCGGTAGTTTTAAAATTTTTGATCATGGGAAAGAAAGATGAATACAAGGAGCTGGCTGTGCTGGAAGTTGTCAAGGAGAAACGGGACATCCTTTTAGGCAACTTTAAAAATAACCTCTCAAATGATGACGGTCATCAATATTGACGTTCAACACATCCACACACAGAAGGAAATTCAGCCTTCATTAGAAATTCCGTGGATTATAAGGCCAACGTACTATGTTGGGAAATATTGCATATACTGCACTATAACATCTACGACTTTGGTAACAGTTCTGCAAATAATTGATTTTGATGTCCCATGCATTGCTACTACACCGTGCAGCTTGGCACCATTTTCTAATCAATGTAGTCATACGATAATTTGTTTCTTTTCCGGAAAGGGATTGACTTCTTTTTGTTGCATGTTTCAATAAATGTTCGAACATGTCAAGAATATAGTCAGCCTGTATTCTGACTATACATACTAGTTTAGTTTAATAGTATGACTCTTCAATTCCTTTGCTGGTGCCAGGGACGTTATCCAGCCGTAAAGTTGGGCAAAAGACACACATGACGAACCCTAGAAATTGGAAAAGGGTAAAGCCTGTATTGAAAATTACACTGTCAAGTTCGCCACGACAAATAAAGTATTAAAATCATGAAGTATTATACAGTTTACCCATGGAATAAACTTAATAGGTTCACTCGCGAAATTCCGTCGAAGTAAGGTTATGAAAATTAATCCTGCCTTTGCACGTTCTCTTGGTGGATTCTTCATCACTGTTCTCACTTGATAAGAACAAAAGCTCTCGTCGTAACATGTTTATATCACTAAACCAAATTCTATGCCGAGAAACTGGTGTACATACTTGTTAATTAACAGATGAAAAGGGAATCATCTCTTTGTAAGATATATGTAAACTTTACACTTCATTTTTTTTTGCAATTTTAATTTCTATACCAATGGAGGAAAATAACAGGCATGAAAAGTGAAAAGATTCCTAACATTTCACTTTAACTTTGCAATCTAAATCTGAAAAGTGACGGTGGGACAAAATCTGAACTGAAAAGTGCAAAGTGAAACGCTGCAAAGTTCGTTCGTGGAACAGGCCCCTGAACTCAGCCTTTTGTTTAAGCACCCTTAGCACTCCTTCACCAAAATTCATCTTCTCCAGTCATTATTGCGAGAATCATGCGGTGACTGTACTCTGTCCACTTACATGACTGCTACTCGCCCCACTGTCCTATACTTCCTGCGAAATACAAACATAAGCGTTGCCTCGGCGAAGTGCAATCGTATTATGAATAATTACTCTATTATTTATGGAGTCAATCCCTGTGATTAATTTTTAAGTATGGCTTGTATGATCAGTTAGCAAGTAATTTTTATTTTCCTTGACGGATTGATGTGTAATACCACTTTCTGGCTTAATGAGGAAAGCAACGGCGAATTTCCTCACTTGCTCTTTAGTTTAATAGTATGACTCCTCCATTCCTTTGGTGGTGCCAGGGAGGTCATCCAACCGTAAAGTTGGGCAAAAGACACACATGACGAACCCTAGAAATTGTAAAAGGGTAAGGAAGAAGATTAAGAGGAGGAAGAAAAAGAAGAAGAGGAAGAAAAGGAACATGTCTCTAACAAATCTAAGGTTACTAGTCAGATTCGTGATGAGGAGACAGTGTGCTGGCCTCTTACTTCGAAGCCAAAGTTCGATTCTCGCCCACTCAAAGAATCATAATTCTGGACTGCTGAGTGGGCCGGAATTCACTCAGCCTTGTCCGATACACATTATTTTTCAAGCTGCTTTACATCGCACCGACACAGTTGGGAAACTATGGAAAAATCATCTTCACGGCATCCGACAATGGGGAACGAACCTAATAACTCTTGGATGCAAACTCACAACTGCGCATCCCTAATTGCATGGGCAAGTCAGATGCACTAAGGTTCCGTCCTATACAGCAGGCAGAAGACTCCATCTCGAATGCCAAGCAATTCGGCTAAGAATGTCGTCAGGTTAACCACATTGAATTCTAATATCCGCAGGCCATCTGCCTAGGCACCCGCCATCTTGACAGGCCTAGAGCCATAAAAGAATTTTTCGTTTAATAATACATTATTATTATTATTATTATTATTATTATTATTATTATTATTATTATTATTATTATTATTATAAAATTTTTACTCGATTAGATGACTGAGCCCTATCATAATGACGACTGAATTTCGAATCCCGTCAAATGGGAGGTGGAAGTTTTATCTGAAAAGTCATGGAGTATCAGATAACGGCACTCAGTCACAGTTCTCGGACCACATCTCAAAATGTGTCGGGATCACTCCAGTGACCCCAGGAATAACTGTTAAGAAAGCCAAGCTTGAGGTTGATTTGAATATTCTTATAGGCTTATCTATCAGTTTTCAGGATGTATAAATTCCACCCAAATATTGCTTTTTAAAATAGTTTTCAAAATACTGTCATTGTTAGAGGTGGCGTGAATAGTTCGATGGCTTAGCTACTGGTTTCCGCATTCGTAAGGCTGAGGTTTGAATCCCGATCCGACCTGGGTTGAGGTATTCATTTCTTAAATAACGTGGCTTCATATTGGAGCGCCGGCCAAATCAAAATGAGCCTAGTTGGCTCCAGTGACTCCAGAAATGCCTGGCATAAGCTAAAGAAAAATTTTCCATCGACCGAGTATCAAGAAACGGGACAAAAGGTTCGAAAACAACATCTGTCAAGGACACATCTAGCTGAAGCATCCAACATTTCTTCTCATTGATAAGCTTACATACAAATACTACATTTTTGGTTACATCAGGTGCGCTATTGAAATCAAACGCATTACCGTGCAATTTTTAACAGTTTCATATCAGCGCTGGAAACCGCAAATATATAGTAGTACAATAATATGCACAGGGAGCATTAAAGTACGAATATATGCAGACACTAAAAATCTGTAATATCTAAAGCCATCTCTTTTCAGTTTCGAGTCGGTTAATTTTTAACTGTTAGTTTCTTCAGTTCAATTAAAATTTGATTGTATTTTGATAGAATCTGATGATGTTTATTTAAGAACGAAACATGTTTTTCGGTTTTAATTAAGTTCTTTCTTTTTAGAGGATAATACTGTTACCATAATTATGTTTTCTTTTTTCAGTTAATTTATAAATGTATTACTCAAAATTAGTTTCGGCAATTAAGGCAACACTCCGGAGATAAAAATATATTTTTACTTAATGCAGAGACTTTCACGAAACTTTGTGGGAATATCACCTACATAAGAGTATACATATCACGAACATTTATTTTATATTCAATTAATAGTTTTCCCAAAATAGATTTTTGTTTTTGAAATTTTTAATTCAATTTTTTCATGAAATTCAATTAACATGTTAATGTAAATTCGTAATTAGATAGATAATACTTCTTTTAAAAGTACTAAGTATTGATTTTTCTGCACATAATTTATATAAGGGGATATATCGTACTAAAGTTGGTGTAATTTTTACGTACTTGAAAATCCCTACTACTTGAAAAAATTCTGCAATAAAAACTTCCATACGCAGGTTTTTTAATATAGCTATGATACATACGCCATACAAATTTTGTTAGATTTGGTAGAATATTATGGGAGAAAATTTGGATTTAAATGTAAAATTACAATTGGCAAACAAAGTTTTATTACAGTGATAAACAGTTTGAATTAAGAGAAATAACTTCGTGACAAGAAGAAAGAAATTCAATCCATTCAATTTCAGTCAAAAAGGAATTCACCAAAATGGCCCGAATATCGATGTTTATCTCCGGAGTTGTTCCTTTTTCATGTATAATTCTGTTATCATGTTACCTTCAGACTGAAGAACCTGTTACAAATTCATTAAAAATCAGTAACAACAATAAGAAATCAATTTTCAGTCATGATTAACGAGAATTAAATTTCATCATGTCCTACTGGCAGAAGTGATGAAAGTATTCCACCTTGATATTGTTATTTGAGTCATCAGCCCGTCAACTAGGTTGATACAACTAACCAGGCCACTCTAACCTGTGCTAAACTCTTCATTTATACGTAGCTACTACATCCTACAATTCGTCTAATCTTGTTGTCATATTCATGCCTTCACTTCGTCAAAGACTAACTGAACAATTCCTGGGTGCCTTAAGTCCGGTCTTGTTATTGCATCTCTTCTTCTGATCAAATTTAACCAAATCGTACTCCTTTCTCCAGTTCGATTAATTATCCCTTCATACGTGATTCTATTCATTCATTTCACCTTCATCATTCAACTTTCATATTATATATTAAATTCTTGTCAGTCGTATCCTGATCATAACACAAATTTAATAAGGCTTTATGAGCAGTTTGAACAAATGGTGAAAGGATTGTTGATCACTTCCCTGCATTGTATAATCCAATATATAATACCTATACGCTTCCTGATACAAAACATGATCGACTAAAACTTTGAAGAGCCCGCGTAAAAGCACGGCTAAAGGTACATTACCTGAAGTAATGTAACGAGAGATCCATAATTTTTATAGAGTGAATTTGGAGCTATTCTTCAATACCAACGTGAATTCCGTTCTCCTTGACGGCTGCGATTTCCCCGTAAATGCATAACAATTGGGTGGGGATGATATTTGAGGATCCAACCAGTCTTTGGGCTGACGAACTACCAGACAGACATGAGGCATCTGTCGTGTCGGTCAGTTTAACATCACTTATAGGTTTGGTTGTGTATAGGCAGCACTGGTAAGACTGAGGAAAACATCACACGAGTAACCGTTTCTTCTAATGATAAGCATTCGAATTGTGGCATTGCTGTGAAAAGGTCGATGTAATTTCTCATGTTGAAGTGATTCACACTGATGTTTCTAAAGTTTATAAACATTTCAGGGCGATACGAACGGTTGCTGATCGACGACGGACGAAAATCTCACGCAAAATAACTCGCAGGAACGGTTGGTATTTGTTGCATTGAGGGCGTCGTAGACTCACTGCTACTGGTACCTCGTTTCACCAGGTTCTTCGGTATGCCACCGAAGTGAATATGCTAGAGCAAACAGTGCGAAATTGGCTGTGTGATTGATGACAGCTGGCAAAGAGTCCTGTGCCAAACGCTCCTATTAAACCACATCATATGACACCTCCTGTGAAGTGAGCAACAGCTCTTACCGCATGTCATCAGGAACAGTGGATGCCACCAAAAGCTTAAACCCATACAATAAGAGCATTAGAGTCCGTGGACGATTCGGTGGGAGATGGAACTAGTCCTTCACTCGGGAGCGCCATCAGCTGCATTGAGCACACTACCTCAACATCAAAGAAGAAATTGGCGTAGGAGATGTGATTGTGCAAACGTTTATGGTACTAACAAGTAATGACAGTACACGAAGTCCTAACGTGTTAGAGTTATACAGAAATTGAAATAACACCTTGCTAATTTCTTTTATTTCTTTTGTTATCACTCTACACGCAATGGTCACGTACTGTATCCCTTGGGTGTTCACTTGATCAATGTGAGGACTTTTCTGGAAGTGATGGCGGTGGTTGTTGTTTCAAGAAGAACAACAATTTTACAAGCATCATCATCAGCCATGTAGGTTGGTTCTGTAGAAGAGTTTCATATTCATTCATATAATACAGCTCCCCATTTGACACCACGAGTCCGAGAAACATTTTTCCACCCCTCAGAGCTGGAAATCAAACTCAAAAACTTCCTGAGTAAGAGATACACACGCTGCCCATAAACCACGAGGCCGATTAAATTGTCATAAAATGAAATAAATCCATAGCTGAATGGTTAGCGTAGTGCTCTTCGGTTCAGAATGCCCCGGGTTCGATTCGCGGCGGGATAGGAGATTTTCACCTTAAATTGTCATTTCCCCTAGTTCGGGTGCAGGGTATTTGTACTGTCCCCAACATCCCTGCAACTCACTCACAACACACTTCAAAAACACGCAGTTTCCTACACATAGCAGATACCACCCACCTTGTCGGAGGGTCTGCCTTACAACGGCTCCAGCAGGCTGGAAATTGCCACACCAGATTATTATTATTATTATTATTATTATTATTATTATTATTATTATTATTATTATTATTATTATTATTATTCGCTGGGGCTTTCGAGGTCCACGTTAAGTCTTGTTACATTTAGCAGTGAACCTTGATTTATTCTGAGCCCTGAATTCCCTCATTCTTTCTGAGTGGGCCTGCATGCGTTCCTCTGTCCAAGGGACATCGTGACTTCTTTTCGGATGTTCGTCTTGGTTTAGCCCGTTTGTCACTACCTTTTTTTCGGAAAAGACCTCTGTCAAAGGTGTCTTCCAGTTTGATCTGTACCACTTGAAGATCTTCTTTGGTGTTTCTTAACCAAGGCATCTTAGTGTTATTATTATTATTTTATTATAATAATTTTTTTGCTATTTTGCTTTACGTCGCACCGACACAGATATGTCTTATGACGACGATGGGATAGGAATGGGCTAGGAATAGGAAGGAACTGGCCGTGGCCTTAATTAAGGTACAGCCCCAGCATTTGCCTGGTGCAAAAATGGGAAACCACGGAATACCATGTTCAGGCTGCCGACAGTGGGGTTCGAACCCACTATCTCCCGATTACTGGATACTGGCCGCTTCTAAGCGACTGCAGCTATCGAGCTCCGTATTATTATTATTAATAATAATAATAATGTTATTTGTTTTACGTCCCACTAACTACTTTTTAAGGTCTTCGGAGACGCCGAGGTGCCGGAATTTAGTCCCGCAGGAGTTCTTTAACGTGCCAGTAAATCTACCGACACAGGGCTGTCGTATTTGAGCACCTTCAAATACCACCGGACTGAGCCAGGATCGAACCTGCCAAGTTGGGGTTAGAAGGCCAGCGCCTTAACCGTCTGAGCCACTCAGCCCGGCATTATTATTATTATTATTATTATTATTATTATTATTATTATTGCGATGCCACGGTACGGATCAACTACTAAATATATACACATACTGATATACACTTGAAACGCCTTCCACTGAATAAAGAGTCCTGAGCCTACTATAAGAACTATTTATCAGCGAAGGTTCATGCATATATTCGAATTGCGCATGAGGGTAGCAGTATTAACCTACTGGGTTTTGAAGACCTAGTTCACTGCATCTTATATTAAACAGTTTGTTGCCAGACAACGCTGAGTTGACCTCCTTTCAATCAAAAAATTAGGATGTCCTTAGGGAAGCTAGAAATTGAACTCCGTGCTTCCGAGCAAGAGGTGGATACCCAGAAATATTGTTTAAAAATGTAAGTTTTTAATGTTGCCCATCAGAGAGGAATTGAAGTAAGAAACTACTTCAGTCTATAGTGTAAAAGGGATGTGACTTTTGTCATGCCACGCTAGAGTTTTGGCGAGTGTACACTTACCGGATCTCATTTGCGTTATCGCTACAATGGTCAGTAGAAGTACGGTAGCGTCACCATCGTTAGCAGTCTCCGCGAAACCATTGACCGGTCAGTAATCTGTCAGTTTCTAGGGCAACGCGAGTTGTAGGTAACATGACCGCACAATTGTCACAACAAGAAGAGGAAGGCATATCGTCGCTGCCGGGACAAAACCTCCTACTGTATGTGAAAAAAATTAGCTTAAAACTTTGGCCGGTAAGGTTCTGTCACCTAAGGTGCAATATTGTGTGCATATTGTCAAGGCATTCTCGCTCTTCACAATGTCTGTGCTTCGGGTCAGTATATCTCCAAAAATATTATCACATAGGAAGTTTTGTCCCAGGAACGACGATTTTCAGAATTTAGTTGAAGGAGCAGAGTGGCAGGTTGTTATGTTAAACTGGAAAAGAGCTAGCGAAATATCAATGCAGGCTGTTGTAAAATTATTTGAGTAAATATTTGTCTTAATTCCACTTGATATTATTTTATTTCATATATTTTATTTATATTATGTTTTACTTATTTCACTGACATTGAAGTGAGTAAACTCGGAACTACGGCCAGGTGTTGCTGGTGACGTGAATCACCTGATTCTGTCAACCCGACGCTACCGATTTTGTTGTTATGGTTTAAAATTATTATGAAAATACCAAACTCCATGTGCCTATGTAGAATAAACACGAATTACCCTCTTAAGCTTTATTTCTATATCTACCTGAAACTGAGGGACTTGGGCATGCGTTTAGGGTCGCACAGTTGTGGCCTCGATTCGGGAGACGGTAGGTTTGAATCCCACTCTAGGCGGCTCTGAAGATGTTTTTCCGAGGTTTCCGATTTTCACACAAGGAAAACTTACTTCAGATGAAGCAACGGCGCTACCTTTTCAATCCTAGCCATTTTCTAGCCTTCCTTTGGCGAAACATAAGACATGTTAGTGCAACGTTAAACCAGTAACAAAAAATGTACATTAAATCAGTTTTCTAATAATGACTGTTCAAATGATCGTCTTACATACGTTCAACAGAAAGAGAGAGGCTCACCGATCTTCATACAATGATAGTATTTTGTAACTAATCGCATCCACGCATTTCGCTGCACGTACAACTCGCCGTCTATGCGTAAGGTCAACATGAATACTATAATATAGAAAGGTTCTGAAAGCCAAAATTGAAAATAAGAGAAGAGCTAAAAAACCTGTTATTGCATGGTAAAACTTTTACGAAATATAGATAAATAGAAGCGTGTTGAGCAAGTGTATTTGGGTAGAAAAAGCAATACTTCAACGCAACACGCATCAATGAAAACTAAAAAGGGATATCGTCATTGCCGGGACAAAACCTCCTATGTGGTAATATTTTTGGAGATATACTGATCCGCAGCACATACATTATGAAGAGTGAGAATGCGTTGACCATCATCACACAATATTGCACCTTAGATGGCAAAACCTTACCGGTCAAAGTTCTAAGCTAAAATATTTCACACAGAAGGTTTTGGACAGGCAGCGACGATATACTGTATGTACCATGTACTTGTATCCAATAAAGGTTATGTCTCAACTTACATTATCAAACTTATTGTAGTATTAATTTTGGTAGAGCTAAAATTTTCGGTCGCATACATGGCTAAAGTTAACCGGGAGATTCTGCAATACTTTTTGTGAGCTTCAGGTATATAAGGGATCATTTTACTCAAGTCATTTTTCCTTTCAGTCATGATGCGATTTATGCACTGAAATTGTTTCAGCTCCATAGTTTCTAGATATCCTTCTTGTCTTTCCTTTTCTTACTCTTTTTTAGAATGTGGCAGACGAGTCAGGTACAAATATAACAACAATTTCCTTCAGAAACTCTTAACAAAGAGTTGTCTTTGTGATATTTTTTGATAAATTTGGAAAATTGTGTAATATTCTAGGATTCGCAAAGGCTACGTTAAACTCTGAAAAATACCAAGCTCGATAGCTGCAGTCGCTTAAGTGAGGCCAGTATCCAGTATTCGGGAGATAGTTGGTTCGAACCCCACTGTCGGCAGCCCTGAAGATGGTTTTCCGTGGTTTCCCATTTTCACACCAGGCAAATGCTGGGGCTGTACCTTAATTAAGGCCACGGCCGCTTCCTTCCCAGTCTTAGCCCTTTCCTGTCCCTTCGTCGCCATAAGAAATATCTGTGTCGGTGCGACGTAAAGCCAATATGAAAAACTCTGAAAACCGTTTACACCATATTAACTGTATATTATTATAATGTTTTCATAATACTGGAATGCAAAATAGAAGGATGAAGGTATCTAGCAAACTAAAATTCTCAGGCGATCAGCCGTTTTCATTGTCAAAGTTTCCGCTGCATAGGCTTCAATGGAAAAGGAGTTGAAAAACTATGAGTTTCGTCTTAGAAGATTATGACATTATGTCTTCAGAAAATATTCTCTCAATCGTTACCAATCGTATGTTCATCATCATCATCATCATCATCTGTTTACCCTCCAGGTTCGGCTTTTCCATCGGACTCAGCGAGGGATACCACCTCTACCGCCTCAAGGGCAGTGTCCTGGAGCTTCATACTCTTGGTCGGGGATACAACTGGGGAGAATGATCAGTACCTCGCCCAGGTGGCCTCACCTGCTATGCTGAGCAGGGGCCTTGTGGAGGGATGGGAAGATTGGAAGGGATAGGCAAGGAAGAGGGAAGGAAGCGGCCGTGGCCTTAAGTTAGGTACCATCCCGACATTCGCCTGGAGGAGAAATGGGAAACCACGGAAAAACACTTCCAGGATGGCTGAGGTGGGAATCAAACCAACCTCTACTCAGTTGACCTCCAGAGGCTGAGTGGACCCCGTTCCACCTCTCGTACCACTTTTCATATTTCGTGGCAGAGCCGGGAATTGAACCCGGACACCAATCGTATGATTCTTTTTTATGTTTGTATTACTAACTATTTAAAACGTTAAATTAGTCGTATAAACAGTCTAGGGTATACCGTTGATTTAAATAAAATACGGAGATGACCGACTGAATAAGATACAGTGATGTCACATTTGATATGGTTGAACAAAAATGTATGCTACCAATGTATTGGGCTCAGGCGGCAGCGCGCCGGCCTCTCACCGCCGGATTCCGTAGTTCAAATCCCGCTCACTCCATGTGAGATTTGTGTTGGACAAAGCGGAGGCAAGACAAGTTTTTCTCCGGGTACTCCGTTTTTGCCTGTCATCTTTCATTCCAGCAACACTCTCAACTATCATTTCATTTCATCTGTCAGTCATTAATCATTGCTCCAGAGGAGTGCGACAGGCTTCGGCAGCCGTCACAATTCCTATCCTCACCACTAGATGGGGGCTTCATTCATTCCATTCCTGACCCGGTCGAATGACTGGAAAAAGGCTGTAGATTTTCACCAATGTATTGGACGTGTTACATAATAATGTTAATAAGCAGACAAATCAACTCAATCACGTTCTTCATATTAGAGGTCAAAATACCTAAAACAAGACGCAAGTATGTCCAACGCTTGTCCCGTTCTTCTACGGGGCCGGGTATGAACCGAGATGAATCTTCGTAGTGAGCTTTTACGACTGGATGCCGTTTCTGACGTCAACTCATCAAAGAAGTTAATGAGATGAAATTAATGACGTGATATTTGATTTGGGAAGGGAGATTGTGAATCCCGGTGTCGGCACATAGCCTACTCCTGTCGAATAGCACCAAGGGGCCTACTCGAGCCACAACTTCTTCATCCGACGGACGAATCACCATCAACAGCGTAATATGCCATCACTATATATGAGCATTGCGAGGAGGTATGGAATTTCATCCAGGATTTTGGCACGCAATTTATCGATTAGATATAGTATACCACCACCTCCCCTACCCTGCCGGCCAACATTCTAAATTCAAGTTTATAAATTTCATTATTGGTTCCGCATTGAATTAAGATTACATATAATTTACAAAGTTTATTCCACCTACTCAATACTGTACAATAATTACGTCTATAAATACATTACAATATATTATCAAGGAACTAGTTTCGACCCTACGTGGGTCATCATCAGCCTAACTAAGATACACTTATGGATTTGCCGATGTCTTGATTATGACCCACATAGGGTCGAAACTTTGTAAATTATAGGCAACATTCTGATGCTGAAATAGTTTTCGACCAACGGGACTCGAACTGGCTAACCACGGTGTCAGACCGTATAGGCTTCAACGCATTAACGACTATAGCGACCACGACGTAGAATAACACGTACATATATTTTTTGTTTCCGATAGATTTATCTAATATTTGTGTTAATATCAATACGCGGTTTTCTTCCTAATCACATGCTTTCAATATACAGTACGTTAAATTCTTTCTAAAAGTATTTGTAACTGGCCAACGGCCGTAGCCGTGTTGAAACACCGGATCCCGTGAGATCTCCGAAGTTAAGCAACATTGGGCGTGGTCAGGAGTTGGATGGGTTGCCACGTGCTGTTGGTGGGGGGTAAGGGAATGGAGGAGCGGAAAGGATCTGGCCACCCTACCGCACGTAAACTCCGGCTCAGGAACACCTCTGCGGAGGTTCGGACCTGCCTTCGGGCAGAATAACCCTTACCTTACCTATTTGTGCGCTTACGCTGCCCCATTGGGAAGTTCTGGAAATTCTCGATGTACCTAGGGACCTTGGAAGTGTCAAAGTTGTTACTTTCTACGCTTTCTGGAAGGTCCTAATAACACATGTGATTAGTTCAGTGGCTTGGCTGCTGGCTTCCCACCAAGAAGGCTGAGGTTCGAATTCCGGCCGATCCTGGGTTGAGATTTGCATCTCAAAAATCACGTGGCATCAAGAACGGCATGCGGCCTTAAGACCCTTCTAGAACCAAAACGATCCTCGTTGGCTCCAGTGACCCCAACAGTAACTGGGATTAGCTGAAGACAGTTAGTTGATTAATATTAGCAATGAAAAAAGAACATAACAAGCCATGATATGCCAGCAGTCTATTACATGAAGAAAACACGGTGAACTGGTCATCACACGCCCTGGCTTTTAGTGAGACTTTATTGGTATAATATGTCAAGGGTGGATGATAAGCTCGACATGAAAGGAGGTGGGCGTGCCGCGAAGAGCAAGTCATTTTGACGTCAGCTATCGTAATACTAAAACCATTGGATTTTCGAGGGTATGAATGTAGTTGTCACTTAAATTGTAGTTTTTCTGACGTTAGATCTGGTTGATAACGATACCTGGTTACTTTGCAATGAATAATTCTTTCATAGACTATCACTGACATCTTCATTTAACCAATTGTAGCACTGCCCTTTGATGAATGGGGTGCTTTAATTATATTTAATGTCAAAATCTTGATTAGTAAATATCTTTCTGAGTCTTATAAAGTAAAATACTTATGTTCTCTTTTGGACAAGCAATACATTCGTTTTTCTGTAGTAATAATCTCTAAGAATCTGTGTCCTAAGTTTTATTTCTTTTGACTCTTTAGCAAATAACTACAAAGCTACTAATAAAACAATCAACAGTGATCTGCATTTAGGGATTTGAACTGGTGGCAGATTCCTTACAAACTGTTTACCTAGACTTTTTTAAATTATTTCATTCAACTTGTAAATTTATCGAAATTAATTAAAAGGTAATATGAGTGAATTACTATAAAACAAATAAAATACAGAAAATAAAATGTTCAGCCTTCAAAGACCATAGTCTGTTAGGGATAAAAATTGATAGAATACATGTTTCTATACTAAGCGATGTTTCTTTTATAATTTAGTGTCCAATTACCCTAGTTACATTACATTTTAGAACTCTTTTTTATTTGTCTCCCCTAAAAATTATATGCATAAAAAGAAGGTCTGAATTGTCTCTGGGTTTCGGGCGATTTGTATACATTTCTCCTTGGTTTCTGATTTCAGCACCAGGCAAATTTTCGGACTGTACCTCAGGTGTAGCCACAGCCACTTCCCTCCCAGTCCTAGTCCTGTCCTCCCCCACCGTAGCCATAAGAACTGTCTGTGCCGGTGCGAAGTAAAACTAATAGTAATACATGATAAATTAGCAGAACAACTCCCCCACTAGAATTAACTTGACTGTTATTTTTTATAGTGACATGAAATATAATCTTTCAATTTCAGACTAATATCTGACGCTTTGAAAGGAACATTGCACCATAGGAACAGGAAGGATATCGTCGCTGCATGAGCAAAACCTCGTATCCCACAATGCTCTCTAAGTCTTTAAGTCTGGTCACGCCTCTCGGCCAGATATGGATAATTGGATATACATTCCATCAGAACAGTTTTAGTTGTATTCATTTTCCTATGCTGATGTGTAAAGGAAAATGAAAATTACGTACATTACACTGTGCGTGAGTACGTCATGGAAACATACGTTGGGGCGATGACCTTCGATGTTAGGCCCCTTTAAACCACAAGCATCATCACCATCAGAAACATACGTTCCTACAGTGCGGTATGGTAAGGTTCATTTTCCTTTAAACACAAACATAAGAAAAGGAACACACCGAAAATTTTTCTGATGGATTACGTATCCATATGTGACTGGGAGGCGTGAACTGTGTTAAGGAAAACAATGGAAAGGAAGAACATTGTATGATACGAGGTTTCACTCGCGCAGCGACGACATGCGATTGAAATTAATAAAATCATGTCATTACTTACAAAATGTTATGGTTGTAAAACGTTGTTTCTAATCCAAAATTAATTACCAATCGATGACCTTTGCTGCGGTAATATACCTTAGACCATAAATGGGATGGACAATAACTGATCGACTTGACAATGATAACATTAGATATGTAGGAACCAACCCACTGTTTGAGTACATCGACGGCCGTAGATAGAAATTCGGAGAACACAGTCTTTGACTTCTTTCAAGATAATAATAATAATATTGTTATTCACTTTACGTCCAACTAAATACTTTAATGGTTTCCGGAGGCGCCGAGGTACCGGAATTTAGTCCCGCAGGAATTCTTTTACGTGCCAGTTAATCTACCGACACGAGGCTGACGTATTTGAGCACCTTCGAATAACACCGGACTGAGCCAGGAACGATCCTGCCAAGTTGGGGTCAGGAGGCCAGCGCCTCATTCGTCTGAGCCACTCAGCCTGACAAGATAATTACGTACATAAATAGGTATTCACTTTAGACTTCATTATAGACTGTTATGCCGTGGGTTCTGTGGATTTACTTAACAACGCCACAATCCCCTATTTGTAACGAGATCTGTGGCCGACTCGTTGGCTGAATGGTGAGCGTACTGGCCTTCGGTGCAGAGGGTCCTGGGTTTGATTCCCGTCCGGGTCGTGGATTTTAACCTTCATTGGTTAATTCCAATGGCTCGGGTTACCTACACATGGCAGATGCCACCCACCCTCATCAGACTGTCTGCCTTATTATTATTATTATTATTATTATTATTATTATTATTACTAGATCTGTAGCCTCGTTTAGTTCGGTACCTTTTAAATAATTAGAAACTGAATCTATTTCTCTCACCCTCCATGGCCGGTGCCAAAAATTTGTACTAGTAAAGATGGGAGGTGCAGTTGTTTGCCATTGCTCTCCTCAATAAACCAGAAAGTGCTATTGCAGCACAACTGGCCCTATGAACAACACCTTTCATAAAAATCAGACGCAATGGCCGTACTCCGAATGTCATCACATAGCACTGCCCATACCTCAGCAGTTTCCATATTGTCACACCCATAGATGAGACTTGGTCTTTGGTGGAAGCTACACTTTGCTCTGACGTATGCGAGGAGGTACATGGAAAAGTACTGCTTTCATCAACAAATGACTGTAGGTGGAAGGAAATGCCTCATATTGGACAAATATGGAACATGATCTGTGTTTGGGGTGACTATGTGTGTCATACATGGGCCTACAGTGCATACTGAAAACAATTTGACGTGCCGCGACATATACAGCGTGAAATAGTAATATGGAAAACGTTTTTGACCACTGTGTTAAAATTTGATTTTTTTTGTTATTGGCTGTACGTAGCAAGGGCATAGACAAGGCTAGGGTTGGGAAGGAATCAACCGTGGCCTTAAATTAAGGTAATGCTCCAGATTTTCTCCAGTGGACAAATGCCATCCTTGGAATACCATATTCAAGACTGCTGACTGTGTGCATCGAACCAACCATTTCCAGAAAGCAAGCCAGTAGTCACACGGCTGACCGCGCAGCGTACGCCTTCGATGAAGTAACTTTTTACCCTCTGTTGTCTTAATGGCAACATTCAACTCGTTATGTAAATCAATTTTGGCGGCCTGCGGTGTGTAGTTATCGGCTCTCTTACCCGAGAAATCCATGGTTTGTTTTTTGTCTTTTTGAAGGAATTAAATTCTACTCTGCTGACTGGAGAGATATATCTAATCTTCGCGAGATCAAATGGAGATATATATTACGTGAGTGGCAATTGTAAAGTAAACTCGTGCTCTCATTCCGAGCTGGTGCCGCTTTTTTCAGGAACACCCCGAAAGGAGGTGACCTGTATTTACCATTTCAACCATAAAACTACGCTCTTGCTATTCTTAAATTTCTGGTGGTTCCAGGAATTGAACCTGGCCTGCCGAGGATGGCAGCTAATAACACTAACAGTTACACTACGGAAGAGGACATGAGATAGAGTGAAACTGGTCAAAAGAATAAAGTTCTCACACGGATTACGTTAACCATATTATTTGCAGGACAACTGGCTGAACAAAATTACTTTTAACAGACCTTATTCTTCTTCCTCTTCTTCTTCATTACACATAGAATATCACTGATGGTGCCTACCAGTCTATATCAAATGCATTTAAAAGCTATTCAGTGATTCGAATGTGTGTCCGCTCCTTGACATTGCACAACCACGATGTGCGTCTGCTACCAGCACCACATTTGCCATGCAGCATCTGCTTCAGTAGGTGATCTACATAACTGATTTTCGGTGTTTCATGGTCCTTGTTGGTGTGCCCTAACTATGTGTAACTTTGCCGGCCGAGTATAACTGAACATTACTTTATGAAGCCACATTTCAAATGCCTGAAGTCGGTTAAAGGTATTCGACATGACGATTCTTACCTCCGCACACACAAAAGCAAGGTTGCTAATGAGTCACTTGAGTCATATGTTTTAGTAAGTCTCTTCTTGTCAGTATATTCCTTTAGACAAAATATCCCTCTATTCCTTTTTGCTAGTGGCTTTAGGTCGCACCGACACAGGCAGGACTTATGGCGACGATGGGATAGGAAAGGGCTACGAGTGGGAAGGAAGCGGCCATGGTCGTAATTAAGGTACATCCCCAGAATGTAATGAAAATGGGAAACCACGTAAAACCATCTTCAGGGCTGCCGGTAGTTGGATTCGAACCTACTATCTCCAGGATGCAAGCTCATAGCTGTGCGCTCCTAACCTCACGGCCAATTCTCCCGGTCTCTATAATTTTATCACTATGTCTCTATCACAAATATCAGTATAATCGGAATATTAACACGCTCAGGTAAGAGACGATAGTGCAAAATGAAAAAAAAAAGTTCTAAATATTGCTGGTATATTTCCGTTAATAAAGAAGCACAATTGGAAGACAAATGGTATTGAAATTCAGCATAGCGAGAGTTGGTTACGATAACTTATTTAATTTTAATCGTAGGAAGGAGCGACCTCACATCTTACATTTCCTAGTAGAGCTTAATTACACTACTGTTTCAGGAGAACGCTCATAGTCACAAACCACCCGATACAAACTGACTAAATTCGAGGAATTCCTTCTGTGATCAGTATATTGCCGGTAGAGGTAAGATAGCATTCCATATATCAATTATAAGCACATTTCATGTGGGGCTACGGGAGGGGATGGGGATTGAAGTGTTAAAAGCCCACAACATCTCTCTTAGCTAAGCAAGTCAAATACTGAAACAATAATACACTGAATATTCAAGTTTATATATGCTGACGACATAGCCCTAATAGCACAGTCCACAAACTTTGAGACCGCTGAAGCCATTCTCACACAAGATCTCCTAAAAATGGATAGATACTTCAACACCTGTCGATTGAAACCTAATGTAAACAAAACAGAGATTAGTACCTTCCATCTAGACAACAGGAGAGCCCATTACATTCCACAAGTTCAATTCAGAGGCCAACAGCTAAAATACTGTGCTCATCCAAAATACTTGGGTATTGTGATGGATCGCTCTTTGACGTACAAAGAACACCTCTGCAGAACAGCATCAAAGGTTAAAACACGTAACAACATCCTTCACAAACTCAGTGGCACTAGTTGGGGAGCAAATGCTAATGTCCTCCGAACAACAGCTCTTGCCCTAGTATACCCCGTTGCAGAATATTGTAGCCCTGTATGGATCAACAGCACACACACAGGAAAAGTTGATGTCCAGCTGAATGATACCATGAGGACAGTGTCTGGCACACTCAAATCCACACCACTTAAATGGCTGCCAGTATTAACTAACATCCATCCTCCTCACCTTCGAAGGCTAACTGCTCTGTAGAAGGTATGGTTAAAGTGTTCTGCAAATACACTCTTGCCAATTCATCAGGACTGCAACCCTCAGAAGCATGGAAGATTAAAATCTCGACATCCATCATGGCAACTAGGAAAGAGACTGGTTGAATCACAGTACAACATGAATAATGCCTGGAGGGAAGAGTGGGCTGCTTCAAATCCTGACCAGCTAGGATTGATATCTGACCCTTGTAGGAAACTTGCTGGGTTCAACTTGCCAAGAAGTATCTGGGCTTCGTTGAACAGGGTGCGGACCGGTCTTGGGAGATGCAACTTCTGGCTCCACAAGTGGGGAAAAATTTCCAGCCCTCATTGCGATTGTGGTGACGTGGCTCAGACAGTACACCATGTTGTAATGATGTGTCCACTTCGGAGCTTCCAGGGAGGATTCCACGAAATTCATGCGGCAAGTGAAGAGGCAGTGAATTGGCTAAATTCTCTGGACATTAAATTATAAGTTAATTACCATCGATTGATCCTTTGTCCGATTGTTGTTTTTATCTACTTTAAGTGTATATATTTTTAAGTTTGCATATATATATAGTTTCTCTGTACCCTCTAAACGTCATACGAAATAAATAAATAAAAACTGAGATTAACTCTTCGACTTCCGATCTTATGTAGTTATTTAATCCTTTACCTGGAATATACTTCGATGTCAATGTCAGCGAATAATTTAGTCCTTGTATTTCAGTGAATATGCCGTCAATTTTAAGAAAATTTACCCTCTCATGCATGGACGAAATATTTTTCCTTTGCATACATCAGTGATTCCTTGTCCGACTCGTTGGCTTCGATTCAGAGAGTCCCGGGTTCGATTTCCGGCCGGGTCGGTGAGTTTAACCTTAATTGGTTGATTTCAGTGGCACGAGGGATGGGTGTATGTGTTGTCTTCATCATCATTTCATCCTCATCACGACGCGCAGGTCGCCTACAGGGGTCAAATAGAAATACCTGCATCTGGCGAGCCGAACCCGTCCTGGGATATCCTGGCACTAAAAGCCACACGACATTTCATTTGAATGATTCCTTGATTTTTCTTTTGTACATAACGGACGCCAAAACAGCCCTACATCCAAAGGTACACCTTCCACCCCGTCAACATCCACGCGCACCAACCTTCCCCTCTACGGCACTTTTTTTTTTTTTTTTGCTAGTTGTTTTACGTCGCACCGACACAGAAGGTCTTATGGCGACGATGGGACAGGAAAGGCCTAGGAGTGGGAAGGAAGCGGCCGTGGCCTTAATTAAGGTACAGCCCCAGCATTTGCCTGGTGTGAAAATGGGAAACCACGGAAAACCATTTTCAGGGCTGCCGACAGTGGGGTTCGAACCTACTATCTCCCGAATACTGGATACTGGCCACACTTAAGTGACTGCAGCTATCGAGCTCGGTCTCTACGGCACTTAACGCCTTTGAAAGGGCCTTGGCCTGCCCAGCGACCGATGCTCAGCCCGAAGGTCTGCAGATTACGAGGGGCCGTGTGGTCAGCACGACGCATCCTCTCGGCCGTTATTCTGTGCTTTCGAGACCGGGGCCGCCATCTCACCGTCAGATAGCTCCTCAATTTTAATTATTAATGACTGATAGATGCAATGAAATGATAACGGACAGTGTTGCTGGAATGAAAGATGACAGGGAAAGCCGGAGTACCCGGAGAAAAACCTGTCCCGCCTCCGCTTTGTCCAACACAAATCTCACATGGAGTGACCGGGATTTGAACCACGGTATCCAGCGGTGAGAGGCCGACGCGCTGCCGTCTGAGCCATGGAGGCTCCTCATATATATATATTTGCTATTTGCTTTACATCGCACCGACACAGATATGTCTTATGTCGACGATGGGATAGGAAAGGCCTAGGAAGTGGATGGAAGCGGCCGTGGCCTTAATAAAGGCACAGCCCCGGCATTTGCCTGGTGTGAAAATGGGAAACGACGAAAAACTATCTTCAGGGTTGCCGACAGTGGGGCTCGAACCCACTATCTCCCGATTACTGGATACTGGTCGCACTTAAGCGACTGCAGCTATCGAGTGAATTTACGCTCGAGGAAGTGTCAAGCATGATACTTAAACCGCAGTGTCATAACGCAGCAATAATAGATGAAATGAGGCCCGAAATAGTGAAATATAGTGCGAAGGCAGAGATGAAATGGCTTTACAGAATAACAGGATTAGCGCTGAATGTTAGTCAGGTACCTTCTTATTCGACGAAAGCAGTTAATGCACATATCTATTAGCAGCGAAGCAGGAAAGTTAGCAAACACTGCCGAGGTATTTCATTTATTAGTATAGAAGGCGTTTATAGGAATATTTGAATGAAAGGTCCGATCAACTATGGAGAGAAATTTCGGTGATGTACAGCATAGTTCCAGACTGCAAAGCGGCTGATAGGGCGAGTTTTACAGTAGGCATCATGTAATCGAAAATAGTTACGACTGAAATATGATTATGTTTTGTAGATCTAGATATAACATAGTATATGCCTGGACACTGAAGTAAATGACGCTAGCCATAATGGCGTATTATTGGATTAGTGATAGGTCATTAGTGGCAATCAAAGGCATATACTGTACGTTGATAATTGGGCAAGAGTGAGAATTACTGGTAAAATGCATTCTCGTTTCAAGGATGTTACTGGTGTTAGACACGGCTGCAATATTTCACTTTTGTTGCTCAGTGTTTACAATATCATAGAATGCAAGAGAAGAAGAGAGGTAACATGTCGGCGATGGTTAGACTAGGTTTTTAATGGATAGAGGATAAGAGGAAGGGAAATAAACGAAAGCACAGAGTTAGTTACAAAACAGATGATTGTGGATGCGTCTAGTTCTCTCACAGAAGGTTATAGACTGAACGCTGTCAGGTGTAATGCATGTATGTATGTATGTAAACTTAAACAATACCTTTTCACTGACTTCTAGCGCATTACGAACAAATAAGGAACACATTTTTACGCCACAGCGTCTCTCAGTTTTTAATATCAACTCAGGGGATGTGAAGAAAAATAATATTTATTGAAAGAATTACATCAAATTACGTCATATTCTTTAAAACAGGGGTCGGACTCATAAGCTGAATGGTCAACGTTGAGGCCTTCGATTCAGAGGGTCCCGGGTTCGATTCCTGGCCGGGTCGGGGATTTTAATGACGTAGGGAACTAGGTATTTGTGTTTGTCCCAAAACTTTCATATTCCTATTCGTACAACATACTACACTACCAACAACCACAGAAACAAGTAATCGTGATTACATCCCTCCGTATAGGGTTCGCGTCAGGAAGGACATCCTGCCGTAAAACAGGGACAGATTCACATGTACGACACAGTTCGCAACCGAGACCCCACATATATGGAAAAAGTGTAGAAGAAGGTTATACAGAACAGGAAGAAGTACTAAAAGCGTTTGCACAGCGTGACTACTTTGATTCAAAGATGCGAATCCTGGCTTTTCGAAGTATCTGGTTAGTTATAATTAGGGAAAGGACCATTGACATGGAGAATCGCAGATTTATTATACACGTGAGGTTAAATGAAATCTTCAGAATGTTACTTTGCAGCAGCTCAGTGAAACATCCGACTCATATTATCGGAATTGACCCACTGATTGCAACAGGGAAAAGTGGATGATTTTTTCTTCAGGATCATTTCGGTGGATCAAAAGAATTAATTTTAAATGTACAAGCCTAAAATTCTATAAATAAATTAAATACTTTTAACTTGCATAATTTGATCTATGAACATGAAGGTGGAGATGCGCATCTTATTGCTTGATAGGTGAAGTTTATGCTTTGCACATTCATAGATTGCCATAAGACAAAGACCAATGAAGAATATGATTATACAGTAAGGAATAAGAGGTCTTGAAATATATTGAAAACACGACTGCAATTTAGTGTCCTTTGAAGTGATCCCATAAAAGAAAAAAGCAGAATTTCCTACGAATCATCTATTAGAACGTTCATCTTTGTGTATACTGAAGTGTTTAATAAATACATGAATGGAGAAACAGTTTTGAATATCGTCGTTGCACCTAGAAAAATCGATATGTGATAGTATTTCAGCACTGAACTGTGATCAGAAAAGTTCTGTCATCTAAGGTTCAGTACTGCATGAAATATAGTTATCAACAAATATCCGTTCTAAGTGGTGCATGTGCTGCGGGTCAGTATTTCTCCCCTCAACTTTGTCACATAACGGTATTTCGATAAGCAACGACGATATCTAGAAGTTGGTCCAATAAGCTGTTGAAAGAAATACACTTTACGTGATATGCAGTGTTCCTTCCCATAAGGTATAAATGTTAATTACATTTAAATAAACATAAATTGTATATAACCATCCGTATAGTAGTGAACTTGGTCTAGTGTAAGAGAAGACCTAATAGCCTTAACTACCCCAATAAAGACATTTATCTGTCTAAGTTTCTTATTTAATAGCTGAGTAATCGAATAAATAATATGAAGAAGATAATGTATAGAGCATTATAAGTAAAATTATGATATAGCATGGGAAAGTTTACATTTATTTTAATAATAAATTGTGTAATTATTCAACAATTATTCAAGTTATAAGGCCACGTAATGCAATTATGAATCTCTTTAAAGTTCAATGGACAATTTGAACTATATTAAAATTATACAAACATATAACAAGAGAAATGTTGGTGTTGGATCAGCCTGAATGCAATGAACGTTAGCACGATGATCAATTATGGTACCATAATATCGCTGCCCGCCTGCCGTTGTTATATAGCCCGTCTACAATATGACAGTGATCAGTGAATCTGTACAGTAATCCGACAGTTTCCTAGTTTGTGCTAAGCCATTATGATATTAATAGTATGTATTTTTACATACATATGACCAAGATTTCGTACAACATTATACATTAAATATTACGGAAATTAACATTAAAATATCTTTATATATTCGTATACTTCGCAAGTTAGGAAAAATAGGCTTTTAAGGCGGGAAATTTTACTTCTGTTGTCAACATATTATTTTCAGCACTCAGCGTAAGGCAAGTCTAAGTCATCTCCGTATAGGCCATGTAGGTCTTTGGAAAGGTAACAACATGAATTTAGCCGACACATGGTGTTCCCAAGCGATCGCCCATCCAAGTAATGACCACACCCAATATTGGTTAACTGCTATGGTCGAGCACGGGCTGTTTGGCCGAGGCAATAAAGGCGTGCTCGGTTCGCCCGGAAGGACGTGGGTTCGAATCCTCGTCGGGAAGTCGTAAAATTTAAGAAATAAGATTTCCACTTCAGCAGGTGCACATGGTCCTGAGGTTTACTCAGCCTACATCAAAAAATGAGTACTAGGTTAATTCTTGGGGTAAAAGGCGGCCTGGCGTAGTGTGCCGTTTTCATGTGTGACATATGCTACAGCGCGAACAAAACCAATTAGCACGAGGTCCAGAAACATGGCGCCGGAGCAGTTTAGGCGAGGACTGGTTTATAAATGTCGAATACGCAATGAAGTGATTGTGAAGAAAGAACTTTACTTTCATCTCTAAGTGGAGAAAACGTGTATACATGTGTAAATATTGTTAGAATTAAATCTAATGTAAAATGTAGAATGTATGAAAACAAGACGAAACCAAAGATTGAACACATAGGGTAATGTTACGGAGTATAAAATATCGATATTTGTTAATAAGAACGGTAGCGACATCTAGATATCAGTAGATGTAAGTAAACACCTAAGACAGAGTTCCACATCTAGTATCTAATTTTGTTATTCTATGACTTGTGTAAAACGTTAAAAGTATTCTTGTTCATTGTTAATGTCAATGTGATGGTAGTATGGAAATGATACGTAAAAATTAGAAATTGTATGCAAAGGAAGTTAATAGGGAATATATATGCAGTTAAGCAAATGCACCTGGCCTAAAATTACGGTAATACGCTTATGATTGAATAAAGGCCAAGCCATTACAGAAGAAGCAATACGATATATAATAGAGATTGTCCGTATCGTAAATAACTTCGTATAATTAGAAGTGTATACGTAATTGATTTACTAGTGGCTCTGTGTGTTGTCAAAGAACTAATATTAACCTTTTTCAGGTGTAATCTGCATGACTCTAAAAGGAAGTACTAATTCAAAGGAGAATATGGAGTGTTAAATTATGTACAAGTAGGTCCAGCTGAGACGATGGAGTGGTTACCGGGATGGATAACCTAAGCCAGTGATTCATATAACCCTGGCCATTCAAGTCAGTAACTGCTTTCCATTATAATGATGTCTTTTTACTGTGTGCACTTTATTTGATGCAACATTCATCTGTATTTTATTTTAGTTACTAGTTTATTTAATGTAGGTAGTAGTGTATATGTAGTACATGTCCTGAAGTAGTTCGCCAAAACGTAATAGTAATTACACCTCGAGTGGCGTGATATTATGTTATTTGGTATATAGGAATTCTCATATGCGTTTGGCGACTCGGCATTCGAAATGATACGATACCATGCGAGAAAATGAATGGTTATGTTAGTGGATGACTCCGACATCGCTTATATTATGTTGTAGTGCCGTAATTACTGGAACATATGAGCCTATGTATACATATGTAACAACATTAACACAGAATCAGCATATTTATCGCGAAGGTAACCTTGGTATTGCAGGTAAGTGACACAAATGTAGTAATGTTGTGAGTAATGACACTAGTGTCAATCAACGTGAGATAATAATAATAATGATAATGATGATGGTGTGAGCGTCAGATATATTAAGTACCTGCGATGATGGTGGTCATTGTGTTGATGAATAATTCAAGTGTATTAAGTGCATGTGGTGGTAATAGTTATTACGATGATGAATAATAAAACATGGGGATGATATCGTGATATGCCACCGATGTGTGGGTTAGCATACATAAAATTTAGTGGTTGAAATAATGAAAAGTGCTGTGCTGTGTGGATTATTTAATAAGATGGGAGGTGACAATGAAGATTTATCTTGATATCGCCACATAGAACGTATTATTTAATTGCGTTATGCCAGTGTTAAGTTAGATAAAGCAAAAGGAGGTTTAACACTCGTATATAAGCAAATGCTGAAATAGTGATGCCCTAGTATAAGATGATGTTAAGGTTATAATGCTCTTACATGAATGAATGCTGGGATCGTAATGTTGATATGTAAGTGTAGGCTAAGATGGTAAGGCGGATAATTATTAATTGCAATCAGGTGTCGGTCACAATTGTCCTATCGATTATCGTTACGTTTCGGATGTCATATTCAAAATCTATGTCAATCATTAGGGTTTTTTGTCGGCATGACGGCGACGTGTTCGAGGCGTGCATAAAGCTTACCACGCGTACAGCTTCGAGGACATATGACGTGATATTAATAAGTTAGATGTTTACTTCATGGACATGGTAGTTTAGTAGATGTAGTAGAGATGTCGCATGTGGTTTTATTAACATTTAAGTGTATATATTCTTGTCCTTATGTATATTATCTTTGATTATTTATTTTATGCATTAGCATGAAGGTAACATGATCCTCGAAGGTATGCGCGAGGGTGGACGTGTAATTATTGTCGCGTTGAGGCGAACCTCATCAGGACGTACGAGTTAGTTAAGGTGGTGATGATTATTTATTTTAATTAGGTTAGGCATCACATATAAAAAGACATTATTATCAGCTGAATTTGACAAGAACGAGATTCTCCTATTGAAAATCTGACATCAAATCAAAACTGAAGGAATAAGAATACCTAAAACTTGTGGAATAAAAGAAAGAACACGGTCATGATGGTAATTTTTCAGGTTTAGGCACGTTAATGAATAAATATAGATTTAGGTTCGGAATTTCAAATAGCTATTATAAATGAGGAATGATCAATTTGAAATCACTGCATTATGTTGAATCGGGTATGAATTAATTCAATTACGACAGCCGTTTTATGTCATTACCAATTTGTTTTTCGGTAATATTTAAAATCAGGGATATACTTAGGTTTCGTCTTAACTAGTAGGGTCATTTAAATTAATAAATATAATCCGATCCAGAATATTTCCATCTTTCATTATAAAATGGATATTTATGGCCTTACTTATTAAATTAATTCAAATTCCAAGATTATATTTGGCATAATCAATTTTAATTCAAGACAAGGTCTCGATTATGATAAGCATATCATAAATTATGAAAATAGGTGATGCAAACACAACAGCGATTAGCTTAAAAACATTAATATAGAAATTTGATAATAAGCCGCCCGATAGGATTCCGAATCCAATTTTCCACCGTTGATGCGATTTTTATTCACCGGAACATATTAGCTAGCTGAGGCACATACAAAGTCCTGTGATCCTATGAAATAGCCCCACAACAGTAAAAGAACCCGTCAAGACCCTGGGTGTAGAGTGCTCCCAGTGCTAATCTATGGGGCAATGCCACGTGGAGGGTGCAGTAGAGCAAACCACTCTACCCCATCAAGTGCCGAGGTTATGATTAGTGGAAGCCTTTACCTTCCATCCCACCAAAGGCCTTCATGGCCCTTGGTGCGGAGATGACTTTGCTTTGCTTTCCTATGGTCGAGCGACAACCGGTTAATTCAACACTGTGTGGCCGTTGGTTTTTAAAGAACATTGAAGATATATCTACATCATTAACATCAGCTATTTGCTCGGAATCGCCCACCTAGTTTTCAACAATTAATTATAACGTTACCGTTGATTTTACGGATAGTTTGTAATCACCATTGAATTTATGATTTCATTTAAATCTATACTGTTCAACCAATCAATTCTCTTGTAGGTAAGAAGTGGAACACGGGAAAAACACGATCCATTCCTTTCCTGAACGATGCTGATAAATTAAGTTTCCGGTATATGCTATATGCTGTACACAGTTTAGCGCTAGCACTTACAGACGAACTTTTCATACAGTTAATTTATTCCTATGGGAAATGTTTCACTCCTAGCAGTGTTATCGTGTAGCACCTGCCAAGTGGAATGTGTAGTTTTTATTGTTATGCATAGAGCAGTCGAGTACTTAAAGCGTAGAATAAAAAACTGAGAGAGAGTGAGTAATCCCAGCAAATGTTTTTATACTCTCACGAAGAGTCTCAGAAACTTACACAGACGAACATAAAATGAATCTATAACCCTAGAACAATTATAAGTGCAAATTAGATTATGTTTTATTTCATTTAATTAAGGGAAAACTATTGTCTGTATGTTTTTCTTATAAAATCAGGTACTATGAAGTGATACCGCAAAAGGAAACGATATTCATTTCAAAGAGATTTATCTGTATCTTTCTAAATACTACTTAGACCTAACATTGAGGTTAATTTTCCCAAATGAGAAATGCAGGCGGTTAGCCCTTGTCCTTCCCTCACAAAGGCAAAGGGTTGGTTTACAAATGCAGTCTGGGGAGAATGAGGTTTTTTACATTCTGCAACTCCATTTTGTTGATCTCAGACACGTTTCATAGTTCCTACGAGACGAAATTTTACCATTATTATTATTATTATTATTATTATTATTATTATTATTATTATTATTATTTTGAGACCTGACCGTTCCATTACTCAGCATCATCATGGTATCTAACACAAAGTGCTTCATTACTGAGTTTACAAAACGTAGGCCTAATACATGAATAGAATTGAGCGTATCGTCTGAATTGTCTTTAGAACTGAAATAAGAACTGTTTCTTAGCCTAGAAACAACAGGTAGCAAATGATATAGTTTAGGTTCATTATGATGGAAGGAAATACCTTTTTTTTTACAAAATGAGACTCTTCTCTAAGGAAAAACATAGCGAAGATCCTAGGGTGGTGATAAGGAGGATAGTAAGCCAAAAGGTATCATCCGAAGCACTGCTACTGTTTGTTAATTTCAGTTTGTCAGTGTTGGACGCGAATTTCCACCGTATTGTCAGTGGAGAGATATTGTGGAATGGCATTGGTAGGCAAGAAAACAATCAGAAGAGATTTTAAATACAATAAAAGTCACAATATGAAGATAAATTTGAAATTCGAAAGACAAACTGGGGCAAATTCTTCCTTATAGGAAGAGGAATTGCGGATTGGAATAATTTATCAAAAGATTTATTCGATAAATTTCTGTGTTATTTCAAATCATTTAAGAAAAGTTTAGGTGAGCAATTGACAGGAAAACGGCGTCCTGGAGTAAGCTCAAAATGCAGATCAGTAGCTATTTAATTACGCTGATCATTTAACGCAAGAAATTTCATTTTTTGACCGTATTGATCTGAGAATTACAATGAATAAACTTTCAATGTCCACCTATTCAGTGCAATAATGATGTTGTTTATAGATGTAATTACAACATTCTAGTTATATACAGTACTAGTTTCGACGCATTTTTGTGTCATCTTCAGCTGTACAAAGAAAAGGAAAATAGGCAAATTATAAAAAACTCACTATAGACATTGAATTATGCGTGATATAAAACCCTGTGAAATCTACATTTAGTTCTACGTTCTATAAGTAAATATTTGTATCTGGAGAAATGTATAACATTTGAAAGTTCTTCTTTGTTGAGTTCAACTGAATGAAATAATTTCAAAATTTATTTTGTTGAGTGCCTCATTTGTATTCGTAACGCGTCGAATTTACTCTTGAATGATGAAAATTGGATTTGTTCCTTCCGTTTCTCCCAGAAATGCTATTTTATAGCAATGTAAATATATGATTTTTGGTATCTCTGACATACATCAAGACTCTTACAGTATTAATGATGTTTATTGCTGACCAAAATATTGTTCTAAGATTCTTAGTCATCAAAGTTATAGCCTTATTTCTGGTTCATAAAGGCTTGGGTAGGTTAGTGTCCCTGAACAATTGTATATTTCGTCATTCTGTAGTGCAAATTTCAATAGATGAAAATATCCTTTTCTCAGAGTCCGATGTTGATATATATATAGTAGACAGAAAGTTTCCTTATTACATTATTTTGGTAGCGACCTCGTCTTCTCGTAAGAGTAGAAGGGAAGAAAAATGCGGGGAGACTCATACAGAACGGTAGTAATTGGTCCGGGCTGAAGATTACCAGGAGGGGAGGAAAAGGACAACACGCCGTCGTGAAAGATCAATATGTTTAAGAAGAGGAAATTTGAGATATTAAGAAGCTCCACAATACGTTCGTATATAACAGCAGAGACTGTATGGAAGGGGGTTGCCAAGGTGAACTTACACACAAAACTTCTGGTGGAGCGAGCTTTAATAGAAAAGAAACCAATAAATGGAGTAGTGTGGAGAATAGTAACCTAATGAACAAACTAAATACGATCCTTGACCGGTTTAGACAGTGTAGTTGTTCTATGTAAATATGTTGCCCATGTTTCGAATGCATTGCCCCATTACCAATTAGCCAACCTACAAACCTACCAAGTACTTGCCACACAGGTTCGTACGTCAAGAATTCTGAGCACTTTGTGCAATTACTTCCCGAAATGAAGTATTATTATCAGTTTCGACGTATTCTCACTGTGGGCGATATGGAACAGCGCCCGTGGTGGTATTTCCAGATAATTTAATCAGGCCTATTGAACTGCGCCCATAGTCAAGTAGGTTGCTAGCCTAAGCTCACGTTTTAAGGGGAAGTGACGGACTATCCTCACCACTAGCTTCTGTACTGTTGAGAATAAGAGATAGTCTCCCATTCCGATGAGCAGCTGCACTGCGGGAAACCCAATGGACAGCGTTCCAAGACAATATTTGTCCTGAAAGTTGAAGAAAACTTGTAGAATGATACTGCTTGGAAATAAAGGATTAAATTAAAATTTCATAAATATCAAATATAATATCAAGTATCGACTGATGTACTATAGGATCATCATAACAAGCGTTTTTCACAGTACAAACGTGTATTACTTGAGAATTATCAAGCATTCCAGGTTCGCGTCACCGTACTCGTTTTTTTTCACCTCGACATCACTCGACACAACATAATTCGGAGAGGGGAGGGGGAGGAACCTACCTGACGGTTAGCAGTCGGCGCACTTCTACTGCCACTTTCGAAGGTTGACGCTAATGACTAGTGTCATTAGTAAGTTCCACACTGCCCGTCGCTGTTCACTACAATACTACAACTCTCTTAGGATATTGCCTAAGATCGTAATGTTCTTATTTATTTAATCTGGCCCAAATTGGCTTTGCCATAGAGACACAGAAAAGCTGAGTAATGTAAGTCATATATAGAAAACGTTGTATTACACAAACATATCTCGTGATTACATATAATTTTTACACACACCTTTAACAGAATAAAAAATAAAATTCGGTGAAAATATCTTTGAAGTGTTGAGAGTAATAAATGCACGAATACAACACTAATCTACTTCCGTATATACTGTAGCTTCCCCACAATTTTCGTTCCTAACAAATGTTGGAGAATATCACAGTTTTCTTGCAAGCATAATTCTGCACATCTACCATGCATGTTTTATTCGATGTTGCTAATGTTATTTCTGCAATAGATTTAGAAGTAGTGACTTTTAGTTAATGTAATGCGGTCATGAGTTTATGCGGTTTATCTATCTACAGTCCAGTTATTTCTGCAGCAGGTTGAGAACTAGCATGTTTGAATTCATGTAATGCGGTCATGAGTTTATGCAGATTACCTAAGTAGGCCTAAATTCCTTCTTAAAAAGTAACTGCAGAGAAGTCATATTCAACGAAATTGGGGGGGGGGGGGGGATGAGGAATCACAAACGTCTTCAACAATTCGGTCATTGAAAAATCGTGAAAAGCCACTATGGTATCGTTATCAGTATTACTAGTGTCTCGATTTTCCTGGCAACAGAAATAGTGCCCAGCCTTTGATGTGGGTTGATAAAGGTGTCGTACAGAATGGCTAGATTGATGCGTGTGAAGACACGGAACCACTGGCAGTAACGAAGATGTTTCCCTAAAACGAATGGCTTCGGGTCGTGGGCTGTCTTGACTCGATACGTAGGTAGGCAGTGCTTTGTATGTGGACCCAATTAATGCACAAAGCTGTTGTAAAAGCGTACTAGAGGTTACCGCGAGAAACTCTCGATGTGATACCGAACATTTCGAATGAATGTCTGTGTGATGAACTTAGATCTCCCACTTAGTTGCCTATCGTCCACGAAGCTCGTATCGTTCAAGATCATACGAGACAGTTTTAAATAGTATGGGTTTATTCACTGTGAGCGCAAATAAGGCTTCCACATCAGCTTCGATCCTTTCCTACTCTTATTTTCACGAATACAACACTAATATATTTCCGTACATAGAATCCCCTGCAATTATCGTTCATAAGAAATGTTGGAGATTATCACCGTTTTGTTGCAGGCATAATTCTGCACACCTAAACATGCACGCTTTTGTTCGAAGTTGCTAGTATTATTTCCGCAATAGATTTTGAACTAGCATGTTTGAGTTCATGTAATGCGGTCATGAGTTTATATGGTATAATTTCCAGTGACAGGGACACTCGTCACTCTTTTTACCAAGAACTGGTCACCTTTTCCTTCTAGGAAAGGCCTAGGAATGTGAAGGAAGCGGCCGTGGCCTCAGCGTTTGCCTGGTGTTAAAATGGTAAACCACGGAAAACCATCTTCAGGGCTGCCGACAGTGGGGTTCTAATTCACTATTTCCCGGATGCGATCTCACAGCTGCGCGCACCTAACCGCATGACCAAACGCTCGGTCGTCATGATTCCACCTTCATCGTGTCACTAATGTAGAAATTTCTGTTTTTGTTTTTCCTTGCCACATCACACATCCGTCTTATCGTTCTCATTTCGGCTGCTTTCATCTTATTTCTTTAACCCTTCGTAATCGTCCATTTATTCATCTCCATGTCTTCCTACGCTCTTGTAGAATCTACCTTTCTTAACACACAGTATCCCACACAGCTTTCTACAATTCTACGGTAGATCTCATCTTGGAGATTTTGAAACTGACTCTTCCATTCATGACCAAATATTCAGCCAGGTGGAAATTCCATCCAGCTAGCTTCGCTACAAGAAATTAACGATGTCATAATTCTGTCAAAAGATCGCTATGTAATAGGCCTCTTCAGATATGGTGGTCTTATCTATAAATATATATATATATACAAAATAAGAATTTTGTCTGTACATTGCTCAGAATTTGAAAAGAATGGTATTTCTGTATCGGTCATATCCATAGTAACAAGGAAATGCACGTTTTACTTTTCCGTAATTTCTGTCTGTCTGTCTGTCTGTCTATCTGTCGGTATGTATGTACACGCATCACGAGAAAACGGCTGAAGAGAATTTAATGAAAATAGGTATGTGAAGTTGGCGCATGAACCACTACAATCTAGGCTATAAATGATTTTACTCACGATGATTGAAATGGTAGTTTGGGGGAAGGCCTAAAATTTAATTCTCAAATATTTATGTTATTAGTGGTCCTATCGATAAATACTACATAACTAAAGTTAAATAGAATTAAATTTCCGATCATTTGTGTCATACATTGTTACCGTTTCGGCTTTGATAACAAAGATATTCATAAATTTGTATTTTTGTTGCCAAGTCTATATGAACGCCGAGCCACGAGAAAATGTGTAAACAAAATTTAATAAAAGTCGGTATATGGAGCCGGGGAAAAGAAACTACAGTCTAAGGTATAAACCATTTTATTCATCCTATATGAAATTGTAGTTTAGGGGAAGGCGCCTGAAATTTAATTTTTAAATACCAATGTTATTGGTCCTATCGAAAAGTACTGCATAACAAAGGTTAAACATAATACAGTTTTGGACAATTTATGTTTTATTCAATTTTATTGTACCGACTATGACAAGAGTGGTATTTCAGAGTCGGAAGAAAACTAAACGTTAAGACCTACAATATCGAACGTGCATAACACAGGTGAACAATAACATTACATTGAGCATTGTTTTTGGTGATGTTCTTTGTCGCTTATGCTGTCGCTCAACTCCAGTAGATGGGATTCTGCTGCGTAGCGAGTATAAGAGCCTGACTGAATATTGGCGGGAAATAGCTGGGGAGATAGAAAACTTTCTTCTTTAGCATGTCATTCCTCTGGTTCATACATTTTCTGATACCGTACTGCTGGTACTTAACTCACTGGTTCATCATAGTATTCCAGCTATTCGATCCCTAGTCTGACGCGCTGTTTTGAATGAGCAGTGTGCACTCCTAAGGCAGAGGGTCACTTAGTAGTACTAGTATGACCTGGTCTAGAATTACAATTTAGGCATATTCCAAATTATAGCACCACAATTCACTAAATAACTCAAACGTCAACCCTGGAAAGAGCCGTTTCTTAAAAAGAGCTTCTTACTCTTCACTTTTATTAAATTTTACATTCATTTTATTCAAAATTAGCAGTGAAGAGGGGGTTTCTCCTCTGGCTTGGAGGAAAAAAATTGCCTCCTGGTCAGATAGATTTTTCCGCCGCCAGTGTAGTGAATTGAGATTTTCCGATTCATCGGTACTCCTAGGAAACAGATTAGTAAAAGGGCATAGTTTTTGCCCTGGGACTCTCCAATATTAGACCCCCTCCCCTCCGAAAAAAGACTAAGAGTGTTCACAGATCACGGCTGTCTGCAGCCTGGTTACTTCAGGTCTGTAACTTTGGACTGCTAGATCGGCAGCGTTCGTTTAAAGTGAGAAAATGTGTGGTTTATCATTTGATCGAGTATTTCATGTGAAATCATTGCTTTTAATCGCGCCATTCCTATTGACGTCATTGTAATGACCTATGTTCATTTTAGTTGGGAAAACCACTACGACAGTCTTTCTGAGGATGTAAAAACGCAGGTGGAGAGTGAGTGTCTGCAATTATAATGTAATTCTCCAACCTGAGTGTGACTGATGGCAGGCAAGCGGGCCTACCATTACAAGGAAAATTTCCTAACGCAGTCTTCATATGTGAAAAGACGTTTAGTGATTTCTCAGTCGCGTTTCTAGGGTAACGTTAAAAGATATGCAATTTAATGCAGCCTTGCTCACAACGTGTACATTACCTAACCTAGAATTCTGTATACAATGTAGAATTCCGTAGCGAAGTACGGGTACATCAGCTAGTCTGTATATATGTCGAATACCTAAACAAGGGATCTAACCTACATTGCTATCAGTGAACACAATATGCATCTACCTCTCTTCTAAGTCTAATTTAATGAACAGATCAAAGTAATTGAAGAGCTGGGTGGAGTAATGACTTAAAGTACGTCAGGCAGGTTCTCTGAATATTGCCCAAATAATATCTTGGTGCTGTTTTCCGACTCAGAAAAAAATATCAATTCAATACCTCATCCATAGAATACGTTTTCTGCATGTTAACATCGCCACCAACTAAGCAGTTGTTTCCATTCTAGGGAAGGCTCACTGTACTTGCTTAAGGCATTCCCGCCAGTCGGCTACGAGGCGCGTGTAAACAGTGTATTGTGTTTTGTGACAAGTTTAGAATTTAAAATTTATATTACCACCGATGCAAAGGAATATGTTTTGCGAAGTAGTTCTTTCAATTTTGGTCTAGAGTGTGGAGGTGGGTGAAAATTCTAAAGAATCTGATCTGTGCAGTAGCATAGCTCGCATTACGAAGAGAAGAAGTCTCAGCGGAAATACTTGGCAATTTATATTATTAAAATTGTTAAATTGTAAACGTCCTTCCAACAACATTATTTTCAAAGTCTCAAGATAACGTATGAGACCGACCATCGCTTTTATGCTTACCGTAAGTCCAGAATTGACACATGTGATTTCTGTCGCGAAACAGCAACTATCTTAAGTGTCAATGAAAAAGATGAACAAAAAGTTTCCTATGGTATTCATAAACGGAGAGCAAATAGGTAAAACATCCTGAAAATCACTTGAACTCACCAAAGGCCGAAGATACGGCTACATGTGTCGTTGAGTTTTATTGCACACAAAATCTTCTTCTGCCTCGACTGAATATCCCTGCCCAGTTCTACAAGCGAATTTTGTGGCTTTACGTTTTCATGTTTCCATGTTTTCATGGTTCATATTTGTGGGTTACTGTAGTCACGTCCTAGTTCGTAAACCATGGGCAACGGCTGAGTGGCCTAGTAAGTGGTCCTGAGAGTCGGGATACCAGTTGCTATGGAATAGGAGTGGACATCTCGGACATATTCTGAGTCCTGGCCCTCCTTGTGCTCAGGCGGCTAGGACAAAATAATTCACCGGTAGTCCATAACCCGTTACAGGAGAGATCCTCACTTGGACTATGTGCAAGTAGAAGCTCAGAACATTTTAAGCAAGCCTCGGACCTATGGGAGTAACGGAGTCCCACTCCCTTTTGACAGGCGAGGGACTCCTTGGAAACAACTTGGCGAACGAAATGGAATTCGATGAGGAGCTATCAATATTAATGGGGCTTATGGAAGACAGAAAGTAGAACTGGCTGAGTCAGCAAAGAGGATGCACCAGGATGTGCTAGGAGTAAGTGATATTCGGGTAAGGGGAGATAATGAGGAAGAGATAGGAGATTATAAAGTGTACTTGACGGGTGTTAGAAGGGGAAGGGCAGAGTCTGGGGTAGGGCTCTTTATCAGGAATGCCATTCCACGCAACATAGTTTCTGTTAGGCATGTAAATGAGCGAATGATGTGGGTAGATTTGTCAGTTGGAGGAATTAGGACTAGAATTGTGTCCGTGTATGCACCATGTGAGGATGCAGATGAGGATGAAGTTGACAATTTTTATGAAGCATTGAGTGACGTCGTTGTCAGGGTAAACAGCAAGGATAGAATAGTGCTAATGGGCGATTTCAATGCGAGAGTTGGGAATAGAACTGAAGGATACGAAAGGGTGATTGGTAAATGTGGGGAAGATATGGAAGCTAATGGGAACGGGAAGAGTTTGCTGGACTTCTGTGCTAGTATGGGTTTAGCTGTTACAAATACATTCTTCATGAATAAGACTATTCACCGCTACACATGGGGGGCTAGGGGTACCAGATCCATAATAGACTATATCTTAACAGACTTCGAGTTCAGGAAATCTGTTAGGAATGTACGAGATTTCCGCAGATTTTTCGATGATACAGACCACTATCTGATGTGTAGTGAATTACGTATCTCTAGGCCTAGGGTAGAGAAAGTGAAATCTGTCTGCAAACGAATAAGGGTAGAAAAATCCAGCACGAGGAAATTAGACAGAAGTACATGGATATGATTGGTGAGAAGTTTCGAACAGTAGACAGTAAGCAGGTTCAGGATATAGAAAGTGAATGGGTGGCATACAGGGATGCTGTAATAGAAACGGCAAGGGAATGCCTAGGAACAACTGTGAGTAAGGATGGGAAAAGGAAAACTTCTTGGTGGAATGATGAAGTGAGAGCAGCTTGTAAACGTAAAAAGAAGGCTTATCAGAAGTGACTCCAAACAAGGGCTGGAGCAGACAGGGATTTGTACGTAGATGAAAGAAACAGAGCGAAACAAAAAGTTGTTGAATCCAAAAAGAAGTCATGGGAAGATTTTGGTAACAACCAGTAAAGGCTAGGCCAAACAGCAGGGAAACCTTTATGGACAGTAATAAAGAAGGGAGGGAAAAAGGAAATGGTCAGTGTATTGAGTAATTCAGGTGATCTCATAATAGATCCCAGGGAATCACTGGAGAAGTGGAGGGAATATTTTGAACATCTTCTCAATGTAAAAGGAAATCATCCTGGTGGTGATGCGAATAGCCAAGCTCACGGGGAGGAGGAAGATGATTTTGGTGAAATTATGCTTAAGGAAGTAGAAAGGATGGTAAATAAACTCCATTGTCATAAGTCAGCAGGAATAGATGAAATTAGACCTGAAATGGTGAAGTACAGTGGGAAGGCAGGGATGAAATGGCTACATAGAGTAGTAAAATTAGCATGGAGTGTTGGTAAGATACCTTCAGATTAGAAAAAAGCAGTAATTGCACCTATCTATAAGCAAGGGAACAGGAAGGATTGCAACAACTATCGAGGTATCTCATTGATTAGTGTACCAGGCAAGGTATTCACTGGCATCTTGGAAGGGAGGGTGCGATCAGTCGTTGAGAGGAAGTTGGATGAAAACCAGTGTGGTTTCAGACCACAAAGGTCAGTCAGGATCAAATTTTTCAGTATGCGCCAGATAATTGAAAAATGCTACGAGAGGAATAGGCACTCGAGTTTATGTTTCGTAGATCTAGAGAAAGCATATGACAGGGTACCGAGGGAAAAGATGTTCACCATATGGAATTAAAGGTAGATTATTAAAATCAATCAAAGGCATTTATGTTGACAATTGGGCTTCAGTGAGAATTGATGGTAGAATGAGTTCTTGGTCCAGGGTACTTACAGGGGTTAGACAAGGCTGTAATCACTCACCTTTGCTGTTCGTAGTTTACATGGATCATATGCTGAAAGGTATAAAATGGCAGGGTGGGATTCAGTTAGGTGGAAATGTAGTAAGCAGTCTGGCCTATGCTGACGACTTGGTCTTAATGGCAGATTGTGCCGAAAGCTTGCAGTCTAATATCTTGGAACTTGAAAATAGGTGCAATGAGTATGGTATGAAAATTAGCCTTTCGAAGACTAAATTGATGTCAGTAGGTAAGAAATTCAACAGAATTGAATGTCAGATTGGTGATACAAATCTAGAACAGGTCGATAATTTCAAGTATTTAGCTTGTGTGTTCTCCCAGGATGGTAATATAGTAAGTGAGATTGAATCAAGGTGCCGTAAAGCTAATGCAGTGAGCTCGCAGTTGCGATCAACAGTATTCTGTAAGAAGGAAGTCAGCTCACAGACGAAACTATCTTTACATCGGTCTGTTTTCAGACCAACTTTGCTTTAGGGAGCGAAAGCTGGGTGGACTCAGGATATCTTATTCATAAGTTAGAAGTAACAGACATGAATGTAGCAAGAATGATCGCTGGTATAAAGAGCTGGGAACAATGGCAGGAGGGTACTCGGAATGAGGAGATAATGGCTAATTTAGGAATGAACTCGATGGATGAAGCTGTACACATAAACCGGCTTCGTTGGTGGGGTCATGTGAGGCGAATGGAGGAGGATAGGTTACCTAGGAGAATAATGGACTCTGTTATGGAGGGTAAGAGCAGTAGAGGTAGACCAATACGACGATGGTTAGACTCAGTTTCTGACGATTTAAAGATAAGAGGTATAGAACTAAATGAGGCCACAACACTAGTTGCAAATCGAGGATTGTGGCGACGTTTAGTAAATTCACAGAGGCTTGCAGACTGAACGCTGAAAGGCATAACAGTCTATAATGGTAATGTATGTAATGTATGTATGTACGTTTTCAATGCAAATGATGATAGCAGTGCATTGTACTGTTTTTACGAAACCGAGGTAAGATAAGACCCCAAATCTTTATGTTTATTTACACATGATTTCCTTGTTGAGAAACTAAGACAAAATGACAAGTGCCAGGAAGATATTACTATCCTCCAAATCGTGCAGGGAAAAATTATAGTTGTAATAATTTATTAATGGTTTTTAATAGCACATGATATCACAATAACTTCCATAATCCTTGATACTCGAACAACCAGTGAGACCAAAATATTGGTCTTTACGGCAATGTCCTGAAGTTCGTGAACATATTTCAACATTCTTATGACCTGTAGGGAAACTTATATGCATTTTGAAGTCTTACAAACTACACGCCTAACTGAAGATTAGTCTGCAGATATAGATTCGTATTTTAAAAAGAAGTCAAAAGCCAAAAATGATCACTTCAGGATACAGGGGTCACGTGTAAAGGAAAATTAACATAACCATATAGTACTATAGCGATGTATGTTTGCATGACGTATTTACGCACTCATACAATATACTGTATATAAGGATCATTTTTCTTTTTACACAGGCATGCCAAAATGAACACAGAGGAAATTCCTCTGATGAACTATATATCCATACCGGACTGGAAGGCGTGACCAGTCATAAGGATATGAAGAGCATTGTGAGATAGAGACACGAGGTAAGCGACGATATTCAGAAATATTACACCTTATCGTGTGATCAGGAACGGTTGTTTCCACTAACAAAGCGTGAAATGAAGCTGTCAAAACCTCCATGCCCTGTTTTGAAACCAAAAAACCGCAAGATATTATGTCACTTTTGAAATACCTTACGGGATAAAATGCAGCAAAAATCAAATTCATTGTTAAAAATGTTAGTGCAAATGAAACTTTCAATGATATTGAAAGAGTGTTGACGTGGAACAGTGACGATTCCTGTTAGCGAAACATTGTGACAAAATGACTTCAGTCAAGGAATAATCGTTTTTCAGTTTTCTTTATGTCTGATTGAGGAATATATAATTCTTGTTAACCGAGCTCGATAGCTGCAGTCGCTTAAGTGCGGCCTGTATCCAGTATTCGGGAGATAGTGGGTTCGAACCCCACGGTCGGCAGCCCTGAAGATGGTTTTCCATGGTTTCCCATTTTCACACCAGGCAAATGCTGGGGCTGTACCTTAATTAAGGCCACGGACGGTTCCTTCCCACTCCTAGCCCTTCCCCGTCCTATCGTCGCCATAAGACCTATCTGTGTCGGTGCGACGTAAATCAACTTGCACGGATTCAGTAATTCTTGTTACAACCTAGCGTACGAATGCTGTTTAAGTTTTTATATATCACCATTGTGACTGCGAAAACCGCTGTGTGATAATATATTTGGAAAAAATACTGTCCAGAACACACATGTTATAAAGGGCGAGAATTTACAGTTCTGTTATTTTGTATATTTAATTATAAACCTTTGATTCAATGTTTATTTCACTAGGGTACAACATGTGTTCACTATAATGATGGTTTTATGGATCTCAGTAGTAATGACTCTTTGTTAAAAATTAGTTAACAAGTTATCAAAGTGTAACCACAGTAGCAGGCTAATGATAACGAGTATATTTTTGTCACAAAGTGCAATAATCATAAAAGTGACAATAATAACTCAGTAACGTTTGTTCAGTTTACTTCACTTACCAAATACGTTATTATAAAAATATTTTACAATTGACGTTAGCTGTATGGAATAACGACTTAAGGAAGTTATTTACATACTACAGCGCACAGAATATGTAGTTTTGTTTAGCGATTTCCGTACTCATCTCTTTTAAATTTTAACTCAGTTAATTTATAACTGTTAGGTTCTTCAGTCTGCCGAAACTAATTTTGAAAAAGTACATGTATAAAATACATGAAAAAATTATATGCTAGAGTAGAGAGGAATTCGTTAAGATAAGTTCCAAATATGATTATGTTCGTTTAAGAACGAAACATGTCATTCTATTTTAAGTTGTTTGTTTTTAAGTATAATACTGTTAGCATATGTTTACTTTTTCAATTTCAAAACGTATTTATTAGAAACTACTTTATTCAGATTTTAAAACCTAACAGTTATAAAATATGCAATTTTGTTCAACTTTTTTGTTACATACGGTATGTAACATAAATATTATCCACATTGATGTTTCTAGGAGTTGGTATTCTTGCCTGATAAAGTGGAACAATGTGCAATATATTTATCAATAGACGTCAGTTCACAAAGCGTGAATGACCACATGGATCCCGAATTTTCTCAATTTAGGCGATGATAACCGAAAATATTTAAATTATTTTACAGAAAGGAAATACTAGACGATTTAATATTTAGGAGTAGTATAAGTGACGATTTAGGATTGTGATATAATTTTTTAAATGCCCACTATAATTTTTTCCAAGGTCGTATGCTGGATTCCAAGCTTTTTCAATATTTCCCACGAATGCTTAGGTACACTGCCCCTGCTTCCAAATAGCAGACCTATCACGGAACAGTTTTCTGGGCGAATGTTATGTCTTTCACTCAAATATGGGATGCGTGGTTCATAAATGTTCTTCGTGTCCTAGTCAACTTCCTTGGCCAGGGATAAGTCTCTTTCGAACCGGATGGTTGGATCAAGGATAAAAGCTGTTCGAGCCTGTTGGTGGATGGCAGCAATATCTGCTCTTCTATTGGACCCTGTGGAAGGGATACAGTGTACTTCTTCATAAACTCTTCAAATCTCTTAGCGCAGAGACTAAGCTTGCTCTCATTCTGTGATGACAGGTGTTCCTGAGCAATTCTTCTTTGCGCCAGTATTCTAACACATGACCAAGAATTTCATTCTCGCCCCAGTCTGGATAACGGCAGAGGATTGTGCCAGGACATCTACCAGGAACTGCTCGAACCGATGAGATGTTGCACAATATTTTCAGAGTATTTGCCCATTCAGACTTTGACGGTCCTTTCTTGTTACTTATCCAGGAGTTTTCTTTAGAATTATTAGCATGAACTTAACACGTTTTCCTCTTAAACAGTGTAGTGTCTAAGTGCAGAAGCATTGTTTTCGTAGTGGTTTACGAATTCGCCGACCAGTCAATGGATTATTAGTATCATAAATATCTAAGTTCTCCAATGCTGTCCTATTTTCTGCCCGAAATCTCTGATAGTGTGAAAGTGATCAAACGAAGAGGACAGTTGTAGATATTGAAATTTTGTACACGATCTTCTCACTTGTCTCGCATAAAACCTAAACCATGTCATCTGGACGGTCAAGAGGGAGACCAATACTAATTTGTTTGACTGCGCCTTTTAACAGCTTATCAACATATTCCAGAAAGGTATTTTTGATTTTAGTTAATGGAACACATTGAAGAGCGTATATAAGACTGGGGCATATATACTGGTTGATGATGGATATATTTTGATACGGTTTTAGCAAAGACAAACTTTGAACTTCAATATCTCAAAAACATGTTGTTGCAGTTAGGTCGGCGCTACACCCAGCTCTTCAATTATTTATTATAAGTATATTTTTACGGACTAAATATTATTTATATGTTTAGTTGGGATGCGATGGGAAATATAAGTTTCAGTCACTACTTGGACTGAACTAGTTTGCTCTCTATTGTAACATTGTTAGTGAGATTAAGTTTTCTGAAGACATAAAAAGCAATACTTCGGACCGCTTGATGAACAAGTGCGTCCGTTCTTCAGAAGCTAAAGATTTTAAAATTCTTTTATTCTCATATCAATGAATACATCACTTTCTTTCCACATATTGAGAGAAGACCTGGAGAAATTCTAGTGTTGATGACAGGAGAGAAGGTAAACCCTTCTTTAGTCGCGCGAAAATTATTACGTTACTAGTCGCGCACGGAGGTAACCTCCGGGGCTAAAATGAGCGTAATTTTCGTCCTTTGAGATGTTGTTTTAGCAGGTTCGTTTGCAGTATTCTTCGGTATTAGTAGGTTATTCTTACACAGTTTGTTTGATCTAAAATCAGAATACTGTAGACCTTAACTGTGACGAATGGTCTTACGATATTACCTACGACGATCACATCATATAAAATATTAAATAATATTTTTTCTAAAATACGTTCAGAAAAACAGAACAACAAAGTCATCGACCTATAAAATAAAAAAATATGCACTAAAATATCAGGTTTTTTGCTTATTTGCACACGGAGAAAAAGTCCAGGTGATGTCACTTGTCACAACAATGATCTCACACTCGCTTACAGGATGCACGATCGCGCCGAAATGCTGACAGGACGAGTCCAAATGGACAAGGAGAAAGGTTTAGGGGTGGGGAGACAAACAGTTCAACTGAGAAGTTCAGTACCGTGGAAAATGTAATGGGCCCGGAGGAAATCTCCGTGAGCGACTAAAGGAGGGTTAAAGGCAGAGGACCACGGGGAAGAACTGCAACCAGGTGGATGCGACAAGTGGAGAATATCACCAGTTTATCTTCCAAGTGCGCCCTGAGGAAAATCGAAGAACGTCCGCGATGGCGTTGCTACAGCAAAGATATAACCAGCAAAGACAAAGCCGGTGTGGCACGGCACTCATACTTGAGTAAATCGATTAGGGATCATTGTCCATATCGTGATCATGATCATAGCCACGGGAACTCCGGTTTTACGTACAATCGGAACCACAGAGATGTTACATTCGACTGAGCAAGTGACAGTGTGGTTTGGGTCACGTAGCTATCAGTTTGCATTCGTGAGACGGTGGGTTCGAACCTCACTGTCAACAGCCCATAAGATGGTTTTCACAGTAGAAAAAAATGCGGGGCTGTACCTTAATTAAGGATACGGTCACTTCCTTCCCACTTCTAGCCCTTTCAAATCCCATCGTCGCCATGAGACCAATCTATGTCGGTGCGACTTAAAGCAAAGTGTAAAAAAAAAAGGCACGTTCTTTTCAAATGTCTAAATGCATTGGCAAGGATTTGATCTTCATTTGACCGGGCGAAATGGCCGTGCGGTTAGGGTCGCACATCCGGGAGATAGTGGGTTCTAATCCCACTGTCGTCAACCCTCAAGATGGTTTTCCGTGTTTTCCCCTTTTCACACAAGGCAAATACTAGGGCTGTACCTTAATTAAGGCCATATCCGCTTCCTTCCCACTCCTAGGCCTTTCCTGTCCTATCGTCGCCATAAGACCTATCTGTGTTGGTGCGACGTAAAGCATATAGCAAAAAAAATCTTCCTTTGTTTTGGTGAGAAGCCAATGACAATGCCATTCAGCTACAATACCTCTCTCTACCATTTTGGTTCTCTTATTAGTGCTAAGATTGTACCACTTCCTGGCACAATAATCACCATCACCACCTGAGAAGCCGGTAGTATTGTCACTCAGCATTAACTTCCCAATTCTGGACATTGCCTTTTCACTGAGTGCAACGTTATTGAAAATCCAATACTGTATATTTGATACTTCGTTTCAAGGAAATCAAAAGCCTACTATTCCAGAAAGCCAGCGCACAGTATCGACCGTACGCGAGAAGGAACTCGAGTCGAACCACATCCGTGGGAGATGTCTATAGACATAGCTAGGGCAACCCACTTCAATATGCACCTCTGAGCGGGGTGGGGGTGATGGTAATGAGAGTCTCATTACTCACTATGACCCAGCTGATCGATGACCCCGCCAGAACATCTATCAATTTCTAATACTGCCCCATTAACGAATGAAATGCTCTGTGGTCATTTTCCTTCTTTATGAAAACGGAGAATGCAGTACTCTGGAAAACATCACGTAAAAATACTTCTTATAGGAAGGGATTCTTCTTCTTCACGTTCTTCTTGTAGGAGAGGTGTTGGTATACAATTTTTGATCACTATGTTGCCTATATTACTATATCACTATATTTGATCACTATACCCCGGATTTAATTCCAAACCAATCCGCAAGGCTCATATGGAGTAAGAGAATATGACGCCCTCGATCGAGATTCGTTCGTCGGATGGAGACATAAAGCCTTGAGCAGATCCCGCGGTGTTATTCGACGGAGTAGGCTTTGTGCCGACACCGGTTTACACCTTCTCATGTTCTCATCATCATGATCATCATCATAATCCTCCTCCTCCACTCACACCCAGATACACAGGTCGCTCATGGGTGTCAAATAAAAAGATCTGAGTCAGGCCTGTCCGGAGGTCACACATCAATACATTTATTATTATTATTATTAGTTGTTATTATTTTGGTTGTTCTTTCTATCTTTCTTTCTTTCTTTCTTTGTTGCTGATTCTATTTACCCTCCAGAGTTGGATTTTCCCTCGGACGCAGTGAGAGATCCTACCTCTATCACCTCAAGGACAGTGTCCTGGAGCGTGAGACTTCAGGTCGACGAGATACAACTAGGGAGGGGACCAGTATCTCGCCCAGGTGGCCTCATCTCTTGTGCTAACAGGGGCTTGTGGGGGGATGAGAAGATCGGAACGGATAGACAACGAAGAGAGAACGAAGCGGCCGTGGCCTTATATTAGGTACCATACCGGCATGTGCCCGAAGGAGAAGTGGGAAACAATGGAAAACCCCTTCGAGGATGGCTGAGGAGGGAATCAATCCCCCTCTACTCAGTTGGCCTCCCGAGGTCAGTCGTTATTGTTGTTGTTTCAGCCCTCGTACAACTTTTCAAACTTTATGGCAGAGCCAGGAATCGAACCCGAACATCCGGGGGTGGCAAATAATCACAATAACTACTACACCACACAGGCGGACATCATTATTATTATTATTATTATTATTATTATTATTATTATTATTACTTGTTATTGTTTTTGTAGTTGTCGCTTTTCTTACTTTCAGCGTCATGCAAGGACGTAGGTGGCAGATCAGTCATTAACAAAGAAGAGAACGAAAGCTAAATGTTAGAGGTATACGTGCAGATATTTCTTATAACAATAAAGAACGATGTAACGAACCGCTATACATCAAGCATTTTGTAATCCTCGAAAGTTATTTTTGAGAGCAAAAATACGTTGTTTTTAAAAGAGGTAATATCCTTGTTGTTGTAAATGTATAGCTTTCCTTTGATAACAGGCAATTACGCGCCATCTGTGCCAAACTGGTTTTATGTTTGAGAGCAACTGTACTAGGATAACAGCTGATGGCTCCTACTAGGCTGTGCCATGTTACGTAACATTCTCGCCAGACTGGTTTTGTGGTTGTTAGTATTTTGTTTCCGTCTTAGGGGCTTCAGACAACCACGGTCTTCGTTTTCGGACCCTGGAGATGTTTCGAATTGTCAGCGTTAATACTGGTTCTTTTATTGTTACCTCCTTTAGGGGATTGGGATATCTGTGGTCATCAGCCCCGTGTCTAGTGAGTATAGAAATGACCTGAAAACCTGTGTCGGTGCGGGATCCGTACGAGCGTGTGATATAATTATTGAAGCGTAAGTTAGGGATAGGTGCGTCGGGACGTGAAATACGGTACGATTTCCGTTGTGCATTGCGTAAAGGTAGAAGAAAGAAGGCAAAATCGTGTTGACGTGTATGTAAACAAATTTATTTGCATCAACGAAAGCATGCATGGGATAGAATGTCCAAAGGAGTAGTGTCGGAACTGAATTACCGAAGCACATCAAACGTTTTGTTTCAAACAAATAATAGACATATTATACAACTAAATAAATTAAACGTAACTACATTTCGTGCTTCCTGAGTGGCTCAGACGTTTGAGGTGCTGGCCTTTTGACTCCAACTTCGCAGGTTCGAACATAACCCAGTCCGGTGGTATTTGAAGGTGCTCAAATACGTCGGCCTCGTGTCGGTAGATTTACTCTCACGTAAAAGAACTCCTGCAAGACAAAATTCGGGCAAATCGGCGTACCTCAAAACCGTCAAAGTAGTTAGAAGGACGGTAAAAAAACATTATTGTTTCGTGCTTCCAAACGAAAAGCATATGTGTAATTGTAAAATAAAGAATTATAACTTACTGCTGCTTTTGCAGTGCTTAATAAATGTATCATAATGAAATTAGCCAGTCTGAGTTTTTCAGACAATTAAAACACTGGCTTCTTGGTCCAACTTAGCAGATTCGATCCTGGCCCAGTCAGGTGGTATTTGAAGTTGCTCAAATACGTCAGCCTCGTGTCGATAGATTTACTGGCACGTAGAAGAACTCCTGCGAGACAAAATTCCGGCACATCGGCGTCTCCAAAAACCGTCAATGTAGTTATTGGGACGTAAAAAAATACATTATTATTTCGCGCTTCCAAACGAAAAGTATATGTTTAATGGTAAAATAAAACATAATTTACTGCTGATTTTGGGGTGCTTATTAAATGTATCACAATAAAAGTTGCCATTCTGAGTAGTTCAAACGGTTAAAGCACAGGTTTCCTGGTCCCAACTTAGCTGGCACGATCCTGGGTCAGTCCGCTGGTATTTGAAGTTGCTCAAATACGTCAGTCTCGTGTCGGTAGATTTACTGGCACGTAAAAATAACTCCTTCTGGACTAAATTCCGGCACCTCAGCGTCTCCAAAAACCGTAAGCGTAGTTAGTGGGACGTAAAGCAAATAACATTACCGTTATTCTTATGATTGCTATTATTATCTTTTTTATTGGGTTATTAAGAGCTGAAATACAGGGAAGAAAACAGGAATGAAGGTGAAATGTACGTCACACGTGGCAACATCGGTCGCAGTAGTTAACTACAAAATTCTATGCGTAAGACCAGAACCAGGTCTCTTGGGGATGAGTTAGCTGTAACCTCGTATTGTGGTTAGCACGGGAAGACGAAGTGTGACAAACAGGTTTTGTGCATAAACTTTAAACATGCACATGAACAAATTTGAGGAACATAAACAAGGTTACACGTGACAGACATGCAGCTATTAACCTGACGCCAGGCCGACGGTTGCTTTCATGAGTACCAGATGAGTTATCAAATTATAGACAATTCACCCATGTCGAACGTACCTAAGAGGATTCCACCACAACTACATCCTACATTTTTCTATGATGGTGCTAATAAAAAATCGCACCAGATTACCCTGCTGCGTGTTAAGACTATTCCGGTAGAATACACCTGAATAAGACACAAGGCTGCAGTAGAAGAAGGAAGAGGTAATGGGAGCCACATAGTCAAGCAGGACATAATCGAACAAGGCTCACATTAGTGACACATACAGGGTGAAGCGTAATTCGCGCACTCGGGCGTCGCAGCGCGACTCCTCACATGCCAGCAATATAAAAATGTATCTTACAAATTTTCGTCTTGCGAGTATATCCGGTAGAAAACGGACGTTGAAGAATAGCAATCTGGCAACACTGTAACCATATGTAGGGTAACTACCGCTGTCAGCACCATGAGGTCGTGCTGTACAGTTGGTGTAGTGGGTCGAGTTTTTGGTTGGCATGCAGGAGGTCAATGGTTCGATCCTGGGTTGAGGGGCATTTTTTATTTGCTAATTTCCATCTGACATTACCTACTGTAATACAGTACGACACCGTTTCTGAGGTCACATGCATCCTACATTTACAACATTTTGTAACGCTGAAACAACAAATACCTGGTTAGACTAATAAGAAATAGACAGCTGAAACAAACAGGTTTCACATCTAGTAGATGAAGTGGTGCGAATAAATTCACGCCCATGACGTGGAAAGGGCGCCTTTCAAAGCTTACCAATGAAAACGATTGTTCATCCATTTCGTAGTATGTAAGTGCAAATGGTTTCTAGAGGACCCACTGCAGTCGCTGTTGACGATTAAGATGCCAGATACCATACCACCTGGACTACATTTACGAAATAAAAAAACATACGCCTCAACCCAAGCTCGACCACTCGACCTCCTGCATGAAAACCCAAAACGCTATCCACTGCACCAACTGTACTGTACGACCAACGTTTGCTGACAGAGGTAATTACCCTACATCTAGTTACAGTGTTGCCAGATTGCTACTCTTCAACGTCGTTTTTCTGCCGGATAGACTCGCTAGACGAAATTTTGTAAGAGACATTTCTTTATTGCTGGCATGTGAGGAGTCGCGCTGCGACGCCCGAGTGCGCGAATTACGCTCAATCCTGTATATAAGAGTGGAAAGGTTGTAGGAACTACAGCCGTAATGGTAACACTCTGTTGTAGAAAAGTATGAGGTAACATACAGTAGGGCCTCCGTAATTCCAGGTGGACGGTAACGAGACTATCTCGAATAGAAAAACACGAAAATGCCTATGTACACGAAAAATGTATTTTTTATGTATTTATTTATTTATCTATTTATTTATTTTTTGCTAGTGGCTTTACGTCGTACCGACACAGATAGGTCTTATGGCGACGTTGGGAGAGGAAAGGCATAGGAATGGGAAGGAAGCGGTGGTGGCCTTCATTAAGGTACAGCCCCAGCATTTGCCTGGTGTAAAAATGGGAAACTACGGAAAACCATCTTCAGGGCTGCCAACAGTGGGATTTGAACCCACTATCTGCTGGATGCAAGCTCACAGCCGCGCGTCTCTAACCGCACGGCTAACGCGCCCGGTAAAACTTATTTATGTTAAACATTACAGCACAATCACTGAAAAAACAGAAACATAAAGCTTGCCTTACACGAAAATACATTTTAAATTGTCTTTTGTTAATTAACAAAAAAGCTCAAGGCAACCTACTGAAGTTAAACGTTATAGTTCCTATTTCAGCAGTGATGAATATAAAACACCCATTTTATTGATTCTTAAAATGTGATAATGATGATGATGGTCGTGATGTGGCTGTTTTAAGGTCATCAGCCCTTAAAAACGTAAAGTGTTTTCTGTTTTAACTCATAGTGAATAAGAACAAAATATGAACTACTTGTACACACGCAATGAACCCAAACCAATTGCAGGGTACGATTGAGGAACTGCCGAACTGCGTTCAAGGTCAATGCGTAGCGTTTTAACAAGCAAGTCTTCCGTGTGTTGTGTTCAGCTTTCGCCACGTACAAGGCACTCGTGCGCTGAAACTCTCCATTTATAAATTTCGTTACCGGTACTTCAATTTTCTGCTCCAAGAACCGTAAGAAGTAGTTAACGGATCGAAGAAGCATTAATATTTTTATTATATCACGATTATTATCATGATTATTATGGATGCTCTAATTAAAGAGGTCAATTAGTCATAATTTTACCTATCGGAACTTCCTGGCCAATAACAAGCCTTCCATTACCAATAACCTGCGACACTTTTGAAAATAATATCATTCGCTTTTCGTTCCACTTACTACTTTTATGGTTGTCGGAGACGCTGAGGTGCTGAATACGTGCCAGTGAATCTACCAATACCCCCTGTGAACGGGGGACGTAGACGAGTAATATATCCACGCGGGACGTAGACGAATAATACATTCACGGTATTTCTCGCCTGTCGTAAGAGGCGAGTAAAAGGGGCGACCAAGAGATGAATGAACTGGAACCATGAGATTACTTGTGATTCGTACTATTAAGTGAGAAACACCATGTTCGACGTTACTTGAGATTAGAACCATTATGGGAGCATTTGTTTTGGGCGTTGCTTTTGATTAGTACCATCATGAGCATTCCCCTGAGGCGGGGGAGTGCGCGCGCGGTATCGTGCATAAAAAAAGTTACGATGACGCCATGGAGAATCAAGATATACGTACGATACAATCATCATCATCATCATCATCATCTGTTTACCCTCCAGGTTCGGTTTTTCCCTCGGACTTAGCGAGGGATCCCACCTCTACCGCCTCAAGGGCAGTGTCCTGGAGCTTCAGACTCTTGGTCGGGGGATACAACTGGGGAGTATGACCAGTACCTAGCCCAGGCGGCCTCACCTGCTATGCTGAACAGGGGCCTTGTGGAGGGATGGGATGAGTGGAAAGGATAGGCAAGGAAGAGGGAAGGAAGCGGCCGTGGCCTTAAGTTAGGTACCATCCCGGCATTCGCCTGGAGGAGAAGTGGGAAACCACGGAAAACCACTTCCAGGATGGCTGAGGTGGTAATCGAACCCACCTCTACTCAGTTGACCTCCCGAGGCTGAGTGGACTCCGTTCCAGCCCTCGTATCACTTTTCGAATTTCGTGGCAGAGCCGGGAATCGAACCCGGGCCTCCGGGGGTGGCAGCTAATCACGCTAACCACTACACCACAGAGGCGGCCGTACGATACAATACTACAGTATAACCCGCCCAGTGGCCATGATCGTTAAGGCGTCAAATCTGTTTTGTACGATACAGTAGTTAGCCGGTTCGAGTCGCGTTGGTCGAAAATGTGTCACTGTCAGAATGTCGGCTGGCTTGATAGGAGTGATAGTGGCACGCACTATATAATCGCTATATTGCGTCCCGAAAGCCTGGATTCAATTTCAGACCTCTCCACAGTGTTCATAAGAAGTGAGGGAATATGGTGCTGTTGATGGGGATTCGTCTGTCGGCTGCGAATATAAAGCCTTGGCGAAACTGTTTGGTACTATTCGACAGGAGTTAGCTATATGTCGGCACGGGTTTTCACCCTCTTTCTTCCTTCTATCATGTTTCATATCGATCATTTCATATCATTATACCTGTGAAGAAGTTGAGGTCAGGAAGGGCATTCGATCGTAAAACCTCGCAACAAATATTAATCTTCCTTCATACCCGACCCCGTAAAGAATTGGGACAAGGGTGAACACACGTACACTATATTTGAAATCGCTTGACACAGTATCTAATAATCTTGCGAGACCCCTTAAGAAACAACAGCGCGTATCTGACAATGCTCTTCCTATCCGTTATGTTCCTTAGGACTGGTCACGCCTCTCAGTTATATATGGGTCCATCAGAACGATTTTCGTTGAGTTCATTTTCCTATGAGCTTGTGTAAAGGAAAATGAACCGTACTGTACCATGATGTAGGAATGTATGTTTGCATGACATAAACCCCTCCTAGATTATGATGTATTTAAGGCTCGTTTTTCTTTAGACAAACGCATAGGAAAATGAAATCAATGAAAATTGTTCTGATGGATTGTATATCAATATGTGGCCCATGGGCGTGACCAGACTTAAGAAAAGTATTGGACAGGAAGATCATTGTCAGATACGCGGTATTGTTTCTTAAGGGATGATATGCTCTTTAAATTTCACAGAATACCCTCCGTTTTCCTTGGATTACTGAGAGCATTACATATGCTAACTAGTGTTTCATATTGTCGGTGAATACAAACGTATTCATCCCTGTATTTTCGTAGTCGATCTGAATTTCATAGCTTTATCACAAGTCATTCAACCAATGTTGTTAACTGTACTGTAAACATGTCACGGGAAATTGTCCATGCGGACAGAATGCCATTAAATGATAAAAACAATAAATATTACATTAATATACATAATATTTATGACTGTTTGATGAGTTCATTACAAGATATTAAAAATTCTATATTCGCTTTACCTGTGTTTAATAAGCCATGCAGTATTGACAAACATAAATGTTTGTAATCACCGCATATATGGGAAAAGACAGTCTTCCTCTAATATACGAACCTAAAAATAATTTCATGTGTAAATGACATGTGTGGTGAATTCGGGCTACGGTAGCTTCTCAGACATTTGAATTATACAACTTACGATGCCCTTGTCTAAGTTTAATGTCTAAAAAACAGGCTAACCTAACAGTGGAAATATTGAACACAAATAATAAGCATAGTCTTCCAAGGGATTTATTTGTGGCTTCTGATCATCTCCGATTACGTTGATGGCAGTAAATAAAATACTTTGGCTGCAATATTCAGAAGAGCTAGAGCATGACCATACAAATGAAAGCAAGGATAGAGAAATCCCGAGCAGTATTCGATACGATGAGAGATATCCTTTGTAATAACACTTTTAGTTTAAATATGAAAGTCAGGCTTGTCAGATATTACTGTATATTGTTACATGACAGCACTGTCGTAGTTCCCTTCGATACTCCTTGGAAGGGACTAGTGATTCAGTCAACCGAATAGGATCCAGGCAGCCTGGAGGGCATGGCTGGCATTTCTGTGTATTGTTCTCGTCGGCTGGCTTACCTGTGTGTTTGAGATTCAACGAGAATGTTCCACCTCTAGCCTCGTCACGAACAGTCTAGTTGACATCACGCGAGCTATTAAATTGGAGGCTATCTGCAGACAGTGAGTGAGAGTTGTAGCTGGACTCGGACTCAGTACAGGACTCGACGTCAGTGTTGGACTCCGTGGTGGAGTCAGTGCGAGTCAGGGTTCGGTGGCTGGGCTGAGTGCGACAGAAGTGTTGGCTGTAGTTAGTGACCCACCGAGGTCTGAACGAGGAGTTGTGGTTATTGGTGTGTCGGAGTGTCCAGAGAGTAGCTGGACTAAAGATGGCGCGCGGCGTGCGGAACGGAAAACTGTGTATTCCCTGAGAGTACTGCGAGTGTGTGTGTGTACTTCTGTAGATGGAGGACCGTCATGAGTCAGCGATCGAAGCAGTTATCGTTAGTGTGAGGATAAATGCACCTGTGTTTATATTCGCTGTTGTGAGCATCGTCTTGCTGTTAAGTACTGTTGAGCTGTTGTTATTTAATTGTTCACTGCATGCGACTGTGTAACTTACTCGAAGACCCACACAGTTGCCGTATAAGGTGACTTGGGGAAGTGAAAGTAAGGATTAGCCGTTCCCAGGTAATAGTAACGGGCCGGACCGCCTGCTGTCCCATAAGATAGAGGAACTTGCAAATAGTAATTAGTGTGACTCATTCATAGTTGATTAGAATTGTTTATCTAGATATATAAAATTGGATATTGGTATATTTTAGATTAATAGACTCAAAAACTACTGGACCGATTTCACTGAAAATTTCGCAGTTTGGTCTTATTACTTGTGAGAGAGATTATGAAGTGCCTTGAACGAAATCCGATTGTTAGATTTTATGATGAGTAAGTTTAGGTAATTTTATTTAATTGCAAGGCCGCACCAAGATTGGATCGACTTAATGGACAGATTATGCAATATCATGATAGTCCGGTAATAAATGATGTATATAGAAGGATGGGAACACGTCTCCATGTTGTATAACATACCTTTCTTGGTAGCAGGTTCATTCTTTTGCCTCTTATTTGGAAATGGCAATCCAGCATGCTGTGATCGAGATGTACGTTCATGTCATAAGACCAACTTTGATAGGTGTGCCCAGTTTGAAGAATGTATTAGATGTGTAAAATATTTAAGAAACTGCGAAAAATAGAGAATAATAACAGTGGAATGACACGAGTTATCACCCACTCCTAACGAAGAGTAACTGTGGGATTCCCAACGAGCAAAAGCGAGTCTATGTAATCTATCTATAGGTCTATATATATATATAAGTGCCATTGCATTTGGGTGAGAATGTATTACACCTCCTCCTAAACCACATGAGCGATTTCAACCAAACTTGGTGAACTTATGACTTAGTATCAGGGGACAAATCTCATGGGGGTAAGACACCACAAGTACACTTAAAAGCGCGGGCCAGGGGTGAGATATAAAATTAATCGAAAATATTGTCGAATCAATAGTTTTCGGGGTCGCTGAGGTGTATAGGGACACTCTGGATATTTTTAAAGTCCATGGTCAGCACCCTCTGTGGTGGAAGGCAAGGGGAACATAAACAATGGATTCGACATTAATATCGGTTATTTTCCATTATTTCTAAATGTCATCCACCCGATTCCCCACCCCAAGTGGAACATACCCACATACACCCATTATCTCGGTTACTTTTTACACTCATTTTCAGCCCTTGTCAACCTCCATACTGACTGCGGGGAAATATTACTTAACCATCCACAGTGTTGCAATTCAACTCAGCGACCTCGTAAGCGATGTATTCGACATTAATATCACTCATTACGCTACTTCCGCTAGGATTACTAGGGGTGTTTTTCACAAAAGTATTTTTTTCAGATCGTAAGTCATATGTGTACGAATTTTGTATAAGGGCTATGCCGGAAGAAACATAAATACATTCGAAATTTTTGTCGTTTTTGAAAATAAATCTTCAGAAGTGATTTTTCAGAACGAAGCAGATAAGCGAACGAATGAAGCTTTATTGGCAGAAGATCAAAGCGAGGGAAGGGAAAATATGATCCAGTATACCGTGTTTGTTACTTCTTGGTCACTGTGGTGAAAATCGAACAGAATAATAATATACTAATATGATGATGATAATAATAATAATAATAATAATAATAATAATAATAATAATAATAATATCTCTTGAAATAGCTAGGTGGCGTAACTTGTTCGCATTATATTGCCTGCGTATTCTCGTTTCCGGACTTTCTATACCATAAAACGACACATACCCTAGACATTTCGTCTCACGGAAGAATAAATATGTCACTGAGACATTTCATGGCACAGTAAAAGGGTGGTGGTGATGGTGATTATTATTTTAAGAGGAAGTACAACTGGGCAAACATCCTCTATATAACACTAATCAGAGAGAAAAAATGGAAGGGGTCCGACACTTCGAAAAATGAAGGTATCGGCCAAAGAAAGACAAGGGCTACCAAGGGCGTGGAAATGAAAGATTCCCTAGCCCTCGCAAACCTAATAGCGTCGGGGTCGGAAAAGAACAAGAGTTGACCAAGTGAGTTCAGATAGGATAGGTAAAAGTTAGGAGCCCGGCACAAGTAAGTGGAAGCAGTGCCAGGACTCAGCTGAGGACCCCGTGGTCGCGAACCCACGCTCCAAACTTCAGAGCCCCTGGAGCCCCTTTAGTCACCTTTTACGATAGGCAGGGGTTACCATGTTATTCTACCGCCCCCACCCACAGGAGAGCAGTAAAAGGGACAGTACCTCTTACATTCGTTCCCCTGCGTGTGGAGGTGTTATAATAATATCCACGATATCCCCTACCTGTACTAAGAGGCTACTAAAATAGGCCCTAGCGGCTCTTAATTGGGAGGATGAATTGGCGGCCACGGGGCCGTTAGCTGAGTCATGGCATTGCTTCCACTTACTTGTGCCAGGATTTATAGTCCTACAAACTTCCTTTAAGGTTTTCGGAGACACCAAGGTGCCGTAATTTAGTCCCGCAGGAGTTCTTTTATGTGCTATTAAATCTACCGACACGAGGCTGACGTATTTGGGCTCCTACAAATACCACCGAACTGAGCCAAGATCGAACCTGCCAAGTTGGGATCAGCAGGCCAGTGCCTTAACCGTCTGAGCTACTCAGCCCGACCTTTGAAGTAGAATACGTCTATACTTTCGTTCTAGTGACTCCACCAGTGCGGGAAAGAAAGAACAAAATAGTGATAGACTGTTTTTCTTACTTATAACCCAATTTTATTGTGATTGCGAAAAAGGTGAAACAAAAGGAAGGATCAAAATGAGATAACTGTACCTAGGGTTAGAGAGGTTATGTTAGAGCAAAATAAGTCAATTCTTATTTTAAAGGCAAGTCAACCTATCTGCTTGACACCATATCCAGAAGTATTTCAAATGATCTTGTCACTCTCTCTCTCTCTCCTGAATTTTTTAAACTTTCGTTTTTTCCCTACCACCCTAGTATTTCCAGCACCACAGAGTAGAGATGATAGAATATTTGCTTCGTAGATCCTGGAATATGAGTTTCTGGATAGTAATTTGGAGCTTAATAGCTTTCTGACTCAGATATAACACTTGCTTGCATTTTGCGTTCAATAGTTTTGACACTAAGAAATTTGAAACCCGAAAATTTATAAAATGAGACAAGTTTGTACTTTGAGAAGAAGAACTCTCGTTTTTCCTTAGTGTCTTTCCTGGTGATGTGCGTAAACCATCCTCATTAACTCACGAGGTTATGCAGGACAATGGTCAATGTAATATGATAAGATGTTGTATCTTGAGACTTGGGTAAGGTAGAAGGTAGAATTTGATGTAAATACGCTGACGAAGGGAGTTCAGGCTCCCGAAACATGTATGTATAAATTATTCAAATATTAATAATATATTGACAGGGCGGAACAAACAATCACCCGTTGTACATTATCGTTATTACGAGTTAATACGGACCGATTAAAGACCGATATGGTCAAGTTCGTCGACTTCATCACCATGCAAATTGATATAAGTTTCCCCTCACTTCAACAAAAAGATCAAGACTTTGAACTATCATTAGTGCATTTTTGAACACAATAGTGAAAAATAATGGAGATAGACAATCCCCCTGTTTAACTCAAGTAATAACTATGAACGTTCCACTGAAAACATTTCCAACATTTCAGAAACATTCAATTTTAACTACCAATTTTAGCATTTATAGGATTTTTATAAACCTTTTAAAAATAGATATATGCTGTCGAGGAAAGGATTTAGTGTGGACATTTTTATTATATCGTGAATTGAAGGTAGTGATTTGAGGTGATATGTGAAGAGTGCTCTCACTTGAAACACCCTCTCATCAGGACATGTGATCAGATCTGATAGCGGTCGCTGGTTTGTGGAGAGCTGGTGTTGTGACCCTGTCAAAAGCGTTAATGGAATGAACACAGATTGATTACAAGAGACATTAAGCGTGGGGGAAGAATTAGTGTAATTACACTTCTCTCAAGCGTATACCACAGCATCGCACTCAAATGGATTTTTCCTTCCATTTCACACGTGAAATGAAACTCAAATATATTATGATTACCGTTTATTAAATTATTCATAATTGTTTGATATGTGATAACTCCCGTGGTTTGAGAAGTAAGCCTAAGTAGCTGTCAGGGAAGGCAGAAAGTGACACTCAAATTCTGCTTCAAATTGAAGATCTTTAGTGGCTGATTAGCAGTGAATCATGCACTTCTACCTTAAGAAGTATGAAACTCTCATACATAACACATTGATATCGGTAACTATAGAAAAATATTTTGTTTTTATAAAAAAGGTGAAATTTCAGAAAAAAAAAAGAAATAATCTGTGCCACTTACAGGACGAAAGGAGAAACAATTATCGACAAATTTCTTTATCGAAAATTCAGTTCTATATTTGTATTTTACGTTTATCTGAACATTCATGCGATGTTTTCTTCATTTTTGATTCGCATAAGATACATTCTATAGTTTTTCTACCTCTGATGATTAAAGGAAATTCACTTGATCGCCTTTATCTTGTTATGAAAACACACATTCCTTTACTGCATTCTAAAACAGTGAATGCATCGGTGTAAAACGTTTCTCAATATAATTGTTCACGCATCCGTACATTTTGTCTACATCTACCTGAATAAGAAAACATGTAGTTGTTACAATTCAAACCTATCGTATAAGCAACTGAAAAATGTATCATTACCTACGCTATCACCGGCTGAATACTTACGATGCTAAAGGGAAAATATAAAATACTAGTAGATTGGTCCTCATTTCCTGCAAGTGGCGCTCCAAGCTTGTTTTTTAAGCAATATTTGGACAACTAACTACCTGCAAAGTACGACCTAAAACATTACGTAGTGTAAAATATATTGGCACTACCTGCAAGTTGCAAACAACATCACACAGCGTAAAATGCATTGGAAAAACATCATTACTGTACAGCGGTACATTTCAGCATCTCCAGGAAAACTTTCTGGGCAGCGGGTCATTTAAAAATTGTACTTCCTTGGGAAAAGCTGTACAAATGAGTTAGTGCACTATTGTAATTTTCGCAAACTGATTAACGTCTCGCTAACATCTTAGTGTTCCCATAATGGTGTATAATGGTAAGACTGGGAAGGTAGTAGTTATTACCTGACTAAAATTCAAAATGAGAAGTAATGGCTACCGACCGTGGGATTCGAACCCATGGGCTCCTGAGTGTAAGTTTATAGCCACAATCTGTACTCCGTAGTAATTCACAACTTTATTGAATACCCATAAGACAATAATAATAATAATAATAATAATAATAATAATAATAATAATAATAATAATGATAATAATAATAATAATAATAATAATAATAATAATAATAATAATAATAATAATAATGGTTTAACGTCCCTAGAACTACTTCTGAAATTTTCGAACACACCAAGGTACATGACTTTTTCCCGCTGGAGTTCTTTTACGTGACAATAAATCTATCGACAAGGAACCGATGAGACTAGCCACCTGTAAATACCACGGACTGACAAGGGAGGGTCACTTTATGCTCTCACGCCAATTAATATTATCATAATTTTAGTGCTGATGATAAACTTTAACTGCTATGGACTTTTACAACTGGAGGTATCCGTTGTCACAAGACAATGATAATACTAAGACTACGGAGACATCATATTATTTGCATCGAATAGTCAATAATGTGAGATCAAACACACCCGACAACAGAGTTTTCTGACGTGACGAAAAGATCATAACAAAAAAAAAAATGCAAGTCAAAAATAAAAACATGGCAAATGCATACACTTTTCTCGAAGTGTTCAAATTTAATACAAGTAGGTTTCTCACATTACTCGCAGAAACACTCATTCATTAATACTTTTTTCTAAGCAATATTCAAAGGAGTTTGAAATAATATACACCAGGAAAATCTTTGGTATAGCCACAATTAAAGTAAAGTAAATTAAATTAGGAGAATACTTGCTCCCGAAAACTGGAAATAAGCAAATGGTTGAAGGCGTAAGAAGTCCTTTCTGTGCCATAGTTTATTATAATTATCGTAATATGCCATAACTGCATCTATGTTAAATCTCATAATATTTTTGTGTCGACGGAAGAAGAAAATGTCGACAGGCTGTATAAGCCTGTACACTTTACTGGAATTAACTACCTGATGAAATCAGTTCCTTCAGGTACTGTAGTGTTGTGTAGTTAGTCATCTCCTTTGGCCACCCAGGAATCAAGCAAAAGAAGAACTTCAGTACGTGCCTTACATATCTGGCCCCATTGCTTGTTTTAAGACCTTTAAACCCCTCTTGGTCATATTAGCAAATTTGCTTGTAAACGCCTTGGAGTTTGGTAAATTAATGGTCATATTTGTGGGAAAATGGCCAGCGGGCTCCGATACAAGGAATAAAAATCGGGTAGCAGCATGTAATCAGCCAAAATCCCTGTCATTATCATACATTATTTTATTGTTGCCATTGTAGTTTCAACTGCACCAAAGACGCGGTTGCTTCCCTTTACTGGGAGGGTTCGTGCAGATCTCAACTCTTCATCAAATCTTGGTTGGACGGCTTTAATTACTTGATATCGTATCCGGCTCCATGGCTAAATGGTTAGCGTGCTGGCCTTTGGTCACAGGGGTCCCGGGTTCGATTCCCGGCAGGGTCGGGAATTTTAACCTTAATTTGTTAATTTCGCTGGCACTGGGGCTGGGTGTATGTGTCGTCTTCATCATCATTTCATCCTCATCATGACGCGAGGTCACCTATGGGAGTCAAATCAAAAGACCTGCATCTGGCGAGCCGAACTTGTCCTCGGACACTCCCGGCACTAAAAGCCATACGCCATTTCATTTTTTTTCATTACTTGATATCGTGACAGATAGATTTTCCTCAATGAGAAACAAGGATTTTTCTCCCGATTTCATGAGCTCTTTGTTAGCAGGCCATTCAGCTAATCGCTTGCTAACTTTGTGCATTATTTTCCGGAAAACGATTTTATTATTTCGTTTAAACGTTTTTATCCATGAGTTTTAAACTCTGATACACAGCAAACTGTTACGGATCAACTTTCCATTTAAACTGCATTGTACAGAGTCACAATCTACGGTCGTGTATTATAGCATTTTCCTGTGTCGTTGATATAAAATTGTCACGCAACATAACCTGCAGGCTGGTTGGGTTTGACAAGCGCGGTTGTTTGAGAGTGTTTTAGATGTTTCGTAATACAGTCCTTCTCTTAATTTTCTTTGCTATGCCAAAACTGATGAAAATTGCATATGAGATGTTATATCAATGGTTAAACTAGGATGACACAGATGGGGAGGATCAAAGTTTTCATCTTAATCCCTTAGTAGTTTTGTCCATATCTTGTATGCACTGGCCAAAGATGTCATTGTGGAAACTTAGTTTTTGTTTCTATTGGAGGAGATGGCTGATAAGATGAACGGCTGCTTCCTTGGACATTCGCCACTGGTGACATTATTTGGTAACTACCGACGCGGCACTATATCTTTCTTCAACTGATGCCTTCTCAGCGTTAGCAATTGTAGGCCTACTCACCTTTACTGTTATAGATTCTTCCTCTGAGAACTGTTTCTTTATTTGTTATCGAAAACAACGGGCTCTTCACCTGTTTCACCAGTAGACGCATCTTCCTAAATACCAAAGTAATCCACTAACAGTGTCAAAATTACAGCCTGTCTCATTGTCGAGGGCGACCATCGAGTAAAACCGACACCATTACACATATGCCACTCTCTCCTGTCCACACGGTTGCACCATTGTAGCTAAATCTTTGAAACACGTTTGTATTTTAAATCTATATAAATAAGGTTGTAGGGGTTTCGCTGCCTGTAATTACGTATTTTGTTTGGCCTATTTTTCAGATACTTATCCGTTTTAGGTCAACTCAAGACCGAATCGGTTGTTTTTATTTTTCGTGTCTGTTTGTTAGTCTGTTTGTCTGTTTGTTCCACCATCACGGTGAAAGGGCTGGATAGATTTCAACAAAAATTCATATTTAGAGTATACTCATCCTAACAAAGGTTCCGATATGCTTATAATTTTAGAATATTTAAACAGACGGGAGGTTTATTGGAAAACCGGAACGGTTTCTTAACACTGATTGATGGTCAATTGTCAGATCGGCCAAAGGCAAAGTTTTTTAATTTATGCCAATACGCCCATAATAATAGGATGTAACTGACGTGTGATATCGTCAGTGAATTCTCGCCTAGGTGATCATGGTTCGATTTCAGGCCACGGTATTTTTGAAATACGTGCATCCCTGTGGTTAGAATTCTAGTTGAAACTTGAACTCCGATAGCTAAATTCTCAATATCAACAGACAAACCTGTAGCGTAACAGCCCATTAAGACCTTGGCCTTCAAAGGTGACTGCTGCTTAACCATATGTTCTGCATCAATTGGAGTGTCATGTGGTCAGCGTTAAGATATCCGCAGCCGTGTAGTTTGAACTCCTTGGATGACCACACTGCCCTTCGTATCAGACAGATCCTCAGTTGGTCTCAAGAGGCTTAATAATAATAATAATAATAATAATAATAATAATAATAATAATAATAATAATAATAATAATAATAATTGGAGACAGATCACTAAATAAAACTTTGGAAAAAACAATAAAGGAAATTCCTTACGAAAATCTTTGGCCCAGTATACATAGACGGACTGTGAATGAAAAGGAGGTCTCCTCAATTATACCAGATTTCTGAGGAAATATCAGGCACTGTTAGAAAAAAGACGACTGAAATTTTAAGGCCGTATTCAAATAATGGACAATGAAAGGTTTAATAAAAAGATATTTAATTATGCCTCCTCGCTAAAAGTCAAGAATAATTGGATAATAGTTAATGAAAAGGCCTTCAAGAAATCAGCGTAACAGGTGAAATTATATGAGACAGTCCTGGTTTTAGGACCTTGGTGAACAAACATTATTGTCTTGAGAAACCAAAAATGAGAACCACCACTGCACTGACGGAAGAACGAAAGAAAAAACACAGCTGGAAAATGAAGAGGTTCTGGGAAGAGAAGAAAGCAAATTCACCTGCTATATATGTTCAATCATGCTCATTAGTTGGGCACAACGCTGTGAAAATAATAATAATAATAATAATAATAATAATAATAATAATAATAATAATAATAATAATAATAATAATAATAATAAATTTATACCGAGAAAAACAACAAGTATACACCACTGGTGGAGCATATTTAAAGATTATGGCACTGTGAAGAGGTGATAATTGTACCAATCATTGTTTCGAGTACAGCTGCTATACTTAAAACTCTGATGGAAAGACTGAAGAATTTGGATGTCAACACCAACATCTACAAGACCATGAAGAAGGTGGTGGTCATTCCAACGACTGGAATTTTTCGGAACTTATAGGTTCAAATTCTACGTTAAAATGCAGTGTAAATTAAGACTTATTGTGCTTTGATCTCCTAAAAACTGTATAGTTGCTTCAATACAATTACCACGAAAGTGTGCAAAATAAGTAAGTAAGTAAGTAATAATAATAATAATAATAATAATAATAATAATAATAATAATAATAATAATAATAATAATAGTAGTAGGGCCTCAGCTACTGTGTGCAAGCATTTTGATTTCCGCGCCATCTAGTAGTCTCCGTATCCACCAAGAGAGCTTACGAGGCACAGTGAATTACGTTCATCTCTCAAACCGGAATTAAACCTAGAATGGCCAGGAAACGAACTGGCTGCCTGTAGGTAAGATGGAGGCACGATACCTTATACTACTCGGCTGGATCTCAGTAACATAAAATTACAAGCTCGCTAGCTTTAGGTAACAGAAATCTGAGGAGAGAGAGACAAACAGTATGCAGAAAGTTCCAATGTTGAGTTGTTCATTTCGCGCCCACGCTGTTATGAAGTGCCCCAAACGCCTATGAATTCAATATAGAAGTCGCTTCCATTCCGTAGCCCTTTTCATTAGATGTTGTCTGGTTTCAGGAATGCTATTGCAATTTCAGTTCATATCCGAGTAAAACACGGTGAGTTAAACTTGAGGAATGTGTCACTTTGTAACGAGACGCAGGTGCTTACAAAGTGATTATTCCTCTACGACTGTTCCATTAAATGCGTCTAAAACATTCCTCTACATAAAAAAATCGGTGATGGTTCTCAAAAAGACAGAGGCGAATAAATACGACTAATGAAAGAAAAGTAACGGCCGCAGGTCTTTTGGGCGTATCGCATGGTCTTTAACACGGTATCGTCTAGCAGTAGTAACAAAGGTTTGAAGTCTTGTAATTCACTGCGAAAACAAGAATACACAGCGTGGGCAGCGTCGAAACTGTTTAAAGGAAGCATGAACGCATGTTATATTCTCTGACGAATCTCGCTTAGATTATTTCCTAAGAGAAAAATGTTAGTTCGACGCATAAGGACAGATAAAATACATTTTTGCCTGCATGTCTTGCACCAACTGTCCACCGACGTGGAGGGGCGATTACGATTTGGGACTGTATATCTACCATTTGCCATGAGGAGATAAGAATTTTTAATGAATTCATTAACATTACATAGAATTGTGGAACACACCAAGAAGTGATGCTGCCATCCATCAATAACTTCTTGGAGAGAAAATTTCTCAACACAAACATGCATCTGCTCACAGAGCAAGAATCATCAAAACATGGTTCTATAATAACGTCGACGAAACATGGCTCTGGACTACGAGAAATCCGCACCTTAACCCCCATAGGAATCCTGTGGGGTAACACGGCTAGAAGGCTAATGAACTCGAAACCAAGGATCTTGGCTGTGCTGAAGTTGTATGTAACTTGGTTCTGGTGAAAACTTTCGAAGGAACGGTATCAAAAACGTATTGATTCCATGCCGCTCGTGTGGAAATGTGCAGAAGGGCCCGAGGTGGGCCGATCGATTGTTAAACTGCTCACTATACGTCGAAAATATATTGTACATAGTTCATTAATTTCTTTCTGAATCAATATTAGCTTAATATCATTTCCGCTAGTCTCCCTAATCTTTCTGTAAGAACTGTATCACTGCCTAAATACCGGGCTCTATTTAAGAGTCTAGATATATATTGGCATAATAATGAATAAAACGCGAGACGTGGTTATAAATTAATTTATTTAAATATATTTAAAAATATCGGTGGGTTTTGATGTAGAAATCCATGAAGAGCAGGTGTAAACGCCAATAAGCACATTGGATAAATGATTCATTTTAAAAATAAATAAATGATATTTGTTCATGGCGTCCACCTATGAAGATCTTTTGCTAGTACTTTCACCATTTGAGAGAAACCAGCGTGTAAGTGGAATTGTGGAAGTGTAGAATGTTGAATGTGACGCAAGGAACGATAAGGCCGACACAAACACCCAGTCCACAGGCCAGGGATATTAATCAATTACAACTAAAAAACGCTGACGGCCAGGAATCGAACTCAGGGCCACAGGGTGACAGACGGACACGTTGCCCCTTACATCGTGGGGCCGAACAAATGATTGATTAGTGCAGTGGGGAGTTGAGAAACATGAATTTTCGGTGTCCCAGATAACATTGTCAAGAACATCAAAGGTTGATTATGAATAAGCGTATAAAGGTTGATGATAGCTTTACGGCTCTGAAGGTCAATATCAATGTTGTCGAGTAAACTCGCTCAGAAAATCGTTTGTCAAACTTCTTCCATTGAAGAGAAATACCCAGAGGTTTAACAGGGGAAGATGCACTAGGTAGAATGACTCTTACTTCTATGTGTTTATCCGCAATTACAAACGAGTCAATCTGGGCAGCTAAATCTTTCTTTACTGCCACCTAGTGGATATTCATAGAAAGGTTTGAAGTCTTGTAATGAACTGCAAAAACCTCTTTCGTCCAAGGTGCACAAGAATACGTGCTCGGACGTTTGTAGACAGCGTCGAAACTGGTTGAAATAAGCAAGTACATTTACAAAAAATTAGATAAATACCCGCCAGGCACTTCACGAATTCTCCTTGTCAGTCTGTGACCGCTACAGAAATGTACGCCGTTAGGTGTTTGGTTCCCGCCCATTTATTTAATCTATCCCTCTAACATACGAGTCTTACAGTACTGATCTACCTATTGAAAAATATAACGAAATATGTTGTAACATTTTCGGATATACCTCGTTGTTTGTGATTCTCATTTACCAAAAGGGTAAATTTATATGTGTTAATTTTAACTAGTACAGTAGAATTCTTAATTACTTAATCTTTTGCCCTGTGTGCCTGTCAGTAAAGGTAACCATCGGCGTTCACTGTGAACTCACTTATATTTTTAAGAAACACGTAACAGAAGTACGGTACAGGTTGAAAGATATTTGATTAACCTCTTTAGACTTTGCTTTTTTATAAATCAGATATGATATTCTTGCTACTTTTTATTGCCTTAGAATTGAATATCCTCAGCCTGTTTCCAGTCATTCCACGGAGTCAGGAATGGAATGAACGAAGCCTCCGCCTATCTGCGAGAATAGGAACTGTGCTGGCTGCCGAAGCCTGTCGCACTCCTCTGGGGGTATTGATTAATGACTGACAGATGAAATGGAATGTTACTGGAGAGTGTTTCTGCAATTAAATATGACATGACAGGAAAAATGGGGTATCCGGAGAAAAACCCTCGCCTCCGCTTTGTCCAATACAAATCTCACATGGAGTGACCGGGATTTTAACTACGGAGCCCAGCAGCTAGAGGCCGGTGCGCTGCCGCTTGAGTCACGGAGGTTATATGTTAGAATTATTGAAGGAAATCTAATATTCATATATTTTGGACAAGTGGGTGTTTACTGAGGGAACCAGTACTGGCACGGAACGATGAGCGTACTCTATGTTAAAAAGCAGTGATGGTTCTAAAAACGACGGAAGGAAGAGAATCAATATGACTGATGAAAAAATGATCACTGATCCGCAAAAACGGAGGGGTCTGGAAATGGCCGGGTCAGAACCACTTACAGTACGAGAGTTAATAATTGCGAGTAATTAAACGTGATTCTTTGATCAAAGGGCTTTATTGAATCTCTCAGGGACATGGATTGGCTGTGGCACTCATGCATTATAGCCCTTTGACCTTTGATTAAGCCGCCCTGTCATATTATGTCACCTGCATACAGTTGGTGACAGCAGACGTGCTACTGCAACTGACGTTGTTCCGATATGGTGCATTTGAATCCTTTCAAAGCTTTGTAAGCCTGACAGGTCGCAGCAGGTGGCACGACCAAGTAAAGAAGGTCACTCACTCCACTTAACAACCACCCTCCAACTCAATTGACTGCTTTCTCGTGTTTCGCTACGGGAAATGCTTTCAAAAATATTAGAACTCCCTGACTTTTTGCATGCGACATCCTAGAAATTATTTTTTGAAATGTATACTCTAAACGCTCAACACAGGGCGTGCGTGCGTAATCAATAGTACTAGTCGCAATGAAGTGGGCAAGCAGTGTTGTGGTAGCCTTATTTAGCGAGCGACGGCAAAGGTACTCCAAGGCCATTCGTGGCTCACTGAACTGGTTTCAGCACGCTGTGAATGAGGTCCTAACCGAGCAAACAAGCAGGCAATCTTGTACATATGCCCTACGCGACTGCTGATATCGTGGCTATGGCCATATGACATTCAGTTTTACGTGGAATCCGAACCACGGGACGTGAATTTCCCCCTTATAATCTAACTAAGGAAAAAAAAATTATCGAGCGAATTGGCCATGCGGTTAGTGTCGCCCAGATCCGAGCTTGCATTAGGGAGGTAGTGAGTTTGAACCCCACTGTCGGCAGACCTGAAGATGGTTTTTCGTTGTTTCCAATTTTCACACACATACCGAGCTCGATAGCTGCAGTCGCTTAAGTGCGGCCAGTATCCAGTATTCGGGAGATAGTGGGTTCGAACCCCACTGTCGGCAGCCCTGAAAATGGTCTTCCGTGGTTTCCCATTTTCACACCAGGCAAATGCTGGGGCTGTACCTTAATTAAAGCCACGGCCGCTTCCATCCCACTCCTAGCCGTTCCCTGTCGCATCGTCGCCATAAGACCTATCTGTGTCGGCGCGACGTAAAGCAACTAGCAAAAAAAAAAAAAAAAAAAAAAAAAATTTACACCAGACAAAAGCTGGGGCTGTACCTTAATTTAAGGCTATGGTCACCTCCTTCTCAATCCTAGCTCTTTCCTATCCCATCGTCGCCATAAGACTTATCCGTGTGGGTGCGACGTAAAGCAAAATGTACAAAAATTTTGTTAATTTTGTTCAGTCTTTTTAATACCTGACTCCTTCATCGAATTGTCTGCGAAGTCGTCTTCGGTTCATAGAATCCTAAGCTGAATTTTCGATCGGGCCGGGAATCTGAGCCGTATTTGGGTAATTACTTTCGCTCTGAAGCTCGGTGTTTGTATTTTTCTTAATACACATCTTCACCTATTGTACATACCAGTACAACACACTACCAAACACCACAGAGGTACGCAATAATGCTTCCTCATGTATCGCTAGGAAATTGCTATCAAAAATATCAGAATTGACTGACTTGTTGCATGCAACAACCTGGACGAAGTGTCGAAGCAGTGTTCTTGCAGATTTGTTTTGATAGCGGTGGCAAGGGTCTTCAATCTGGAACCAAGCGTGACTCACTGAACTGGTTTCAGGAATATACGAATGAAGTTCAAAATCACCTTATACCTAACGATCAGAGACAGAAAACAATGCATTAATTGTACGTCCCACATTTCGGCTTGTTGGCTCAATGGTCAGCTGTGAATAGTGAAGGCTGTCATTTAGGGGTCCCGGGAAGCGATTTCCGACCTGATTGTGTCTTCTTAATACTTCTCCTTCGGAGAATGGGGTTTGCTTATATCTCAACACACCGTCTTCACAAACAACAAACCACACTAACAGCCACTACATAAACACGCAACATTGAACATATGGTTGGCGTCAGGAAGAGCATCCGGACGAAAAATTGGGTAAGTCCACATTTGCGACACATTTTGCACCCCCGATCCCACAAGTATGAGGGAAGAGCGACATAAGAGGAGAAGAAGATGAATTATACCTCCCATAAGCTACGCTGAGGTCCTGGAAATGTTATCACTTACGAGATGATTTTCGTGCTGATATATCTACAGACAAGGGACTGCCCTTCAAATACCATTGAACTGAGCCGTGATAATAATAATAATAATAATAATAATAATAATAATAATAATAATAATAATAATAATAATAATAATAATAATAATAATAATAATAATATGGCAATAACAAGGCAACAAGGCCGAGATGGTTCCAGGAATGCGAAAAAGATCTGAGGCAGATTGGTATTTCAGACCAAGAAATTCATGACAAGAACGCATTCAGAAGATTGGTGAACAACTATCAAGGTTTCCAAATGGCATCAACTTCCAGAAGACGGAAAGGACCTTTGTCTGATGAGCATAAACAGGCACTCGTCGCTGGGCTCAGAAGATACTGGCAGGAAGTCAAAGCCGGAACAAGAACAAGACCTAGACACTGAAATGAAGTTGGTTGTTACCACGCAGTCCATACAGGCTGAACTCGATGTATAAAATAAAAATTTAAAAAAATATGGCGGGGTCCACCATGTTGCATGGAAGGACTTAGAAGGGGCGATCTACTCTGCCGGGAGACGAACCCGGGACCCTTTGGACCAAAGCGAAGAACGATAAATTAATATGGAATGAGGGCATATGACGCTATTAATGGTGATTCGTCCATCGGATGTGGATGTTAAATCTTGAGCAGACCCCTTGGTGTTATTCGACAGGAGTAGTCTATGCGTCAACACTGTGTTATCTTCTCCCTACCTCAATGTCATCATCCCACATCCAGACGCGCAGGTCGTCCGTGGGGGTCAAATATATGAACCAGACGTGCAGAAAATATCCTCGGACACTACGGGTACTGTAAGCAATACGGTAAATAATCAGACAGAACTAATGTAAAGCAAGTAATATTGCAGTGGAAAATATGTCAGACGTTACACCTTATCTGCACAGTAATGTTTTTTTTTTTTTTGGTCGACAGTGGTTTAGTTCCTTAAAAATTAACTGGGGCTGTGCGGAAGATAAAGACGCAAGGTTTATGGCGTAGAATACGTCTTTCTGGTAGAAATGAAGTAGATCGAACTAAATGCAAGAATAAACCGGTTCCACTGGCACTGTGGATATGCTGGGCTCTACGTCCCGCTCTACGAACGCCTTCATTTTCTTGCACTGCCGGGATTTTCTTCTGCAGAACTTTTGGTCTTACCTGATACATCAGATTTCTCCCTATTCTCCTCAACGTGATTAGGTTAGTTTCATGTGAATACCGAAGGTATTTATACAAAATTAAGGCGTGTACGGAGATAGATAACTTTGCTTTTAGAAACATATAAGTTCCTGGAGAAATATGCAAAACACATTTTCCTCCTTTCAAAAGGTTGGTCTTTTTATCAGTTTACAAATTCTGAAGTTAATAATATTTAGTTCCCGTATAGACAATACCAAGCCCTACGGAAGGTATATCGACAGTGGTGTATAATAAAGCTACTACTCAAATATACCATTAGTCCTAGATATATCGTCACAGCTGTACCAAAACCGCGAATGTGACAATGTTCTTCCTATCCATTATTTACCTTTAGAGTGGTCACGCCTCCAAGAATGAGAGTTCTAAAAAGTACTTCCGACCGCCGATGCTTTCTGGTGTATGTGAACAATGAATATTTAAGAGTGTGTTTATATTCAGTTTATATATTTTTCAGAATTTTATACTTGATATCCTGTCACATGAGGTCTCATCTTCATCTGTTACCAAACCAGGCCACATTCCGCACACTTGCATTAACGCGCCGTTGTATTGAATCGAGGTACAAGAGCTGAGTCTCTTCATGACCGTATCAACGCTAACGGAGGGCATTTTGAACATTTCAGGTGAAAAAGAATTTCCTGAGGTATTCTGGCACGGTACGTTATGTTCCCGCGTGTTTCATACTGCACATTGTTGTAGAAAAAGAGTTCCAATATGGAAATAAAACGTTTCCAAACCTCGGTCAATATAAGAAATTTTATTCTTCTGCGTGTGAAGATTTTGCCCTGAAAGTTTGGCCTACCGGTACCATTTAGATGCGAAATTATACAGGCGAACGTACTGTACATTGTCCTGCGACGCTTGAAATTTTACCCTGGGACAGTACACGAACGATATGAAATGTCAGGTCTTGGTTTTAGAATTCTTACCTTCAGCCGTCTAGAAACCCACAGTGAGTGACCTAGGAAGCCATCGTTATACTGTACTTGTCAGTGAGTGAATGCCTGTGATAGGCTGCTGCCTCTGTGGATCTGTGGTAGAGTGTCGTCCTCCGAATCCCAAGATAGCGGGTTCAAACCCGGCAGAGGTAGTCGGATTTTTGAAGTGCGGAAAAAAGTCCATTCGACACTCCATGTCGTACGATGTCGGCATGTAAAAGATCTCTGGTGATACATTTGGTACTTACCCGACAAAATTAATTAAATCTCAGCCATACACGCCGAAGAGAGATCCAGTTTACTCGGTCTGCCATCTAGCGGACCTAGAGTACAACGGAACGTCGAAATTGACGAGCAGACAGCCAGATGGCGTCAAATCGAAATGTCTGCACACGATATCATTTATTGGAAAAATATGTAAAATATATTTTCCTCCTTTCAAAAATTTGGTCTTTATATTAGTTTATGAAAAATAAAGTTAATTATACATAGTTCTCGTATAGACACTGGCAAGCCTCCGGAAATATATTGACAGCTGAGTACTATAGAGCTAAACTCAAATATACTCGTTTAAAAAAATGTGTATAATTTTCATCGTGCATATGCTACGATTGCTGAGAAAGCGAATATGTAATAATAAAAAAAAAGGAAAACCGACCCATGTCATGAGTGTGTACAGAGAAACCTACTTTCCGTGTATTATTACACAGGGAGCAAACATGGTAGAGTATTCAAGTACTCCAGGTATTAAATGCCTAAATCATATCGCCGTTGCTGTGTCAAAAATTTGCGAATGAGACAATGCTCTTTCTATCCATTAAGCTTGGTCACGCCTACCAGCCACGTACGGATTTGCGGTCATCAGAACAATTTTGGTTGAGTTCATTTTCCCATGCTAGATTGTAAAGGATTATAAACCGTAAATACATCATACTCTAGGAGTAGGTAAATACAACATACATTCCTACAGTACTGTACAGTAAGGTTTATTTTCCTTTAAACGTGCGCATAGGAAATTGAACTCAACGAAAATCGTTCTGATAAGCTGGATGTTAATTATGGCTAGGAGGTGCGAATAGTCTAAAGGGAAGTAAGGGATAAGTAGAGCATTGACACATTCATGGTTTTGGCACAGCGGTTACAAAAATTCAATATTCATGATAATTTTCGAAATATACGCCTATGTTTTCAAAGGATCAGTTGAAATCTTGATCGTACAGGTGATTTTTTTCCAGTTTAATTATTTATTTAGCGTATGGCAATAAATTACACATACATCTAAAATTACATACATAAACAAGAAGAATGAATCTTGAATTTTTATAATAATCATTGAACTGAATGGTCGATATTATAATCCTCCTTTTCAATACAATACTTTCTGCGAACTATTATTGCACATAACTTATTTGTAACAGTGAATTATTATCATATGCATACGGTAGACTGGAAAACATATTTTATCCAGATAACTTGTATTGATTTTTCCACAGTTTTGCTTTTCTCTTTTGAAACCTCATCAAACCATTTATACTGCTGTGTTTCTAAATTCTCCTCTGAAGTAAAAGCTCCCTTCTAATTCTTGCTCCTTTCTGGCCACTTTCCACATTGGCTGGGATCGGTACTAATGTGGATCAAGCCCAGCGTTACGGCCCGATGCCCATCCTGACTCCAACCATATGTGCAGGACTGCATTCACTATTACGTATATCCGTGGTCGTTAGTAGTATTACACATTTGTTGTATGAAAGTGAACATGTGTATAAAGACCATTACAATCCCCAAAGAATTAATAAAATCGCCAGTCCGGCTGAGGATCGTACTCAGTTCCTCATGAATCGAAGAAAACTACGCTGACCATTCGGTCAAGAAGCCGGGCTAAACTTTCCCTGAGAATTAATTGTGCAATTCTGCCACCTACTCGAATACATCCCAATGCAGTGACTCTTAGCAGAAGTAAAGTTTGCACAAAACTTACATTCGATCACCGTTTCTAATAACCTTGATTTCCTGTTTAGATATACCTTACAACATATTACATCCGACATTATGACATCTTGTGCAACTATCTGGTGGAAATACTTAATGTCCTAATGAATATGATTACGACTTTGAAATAAAATTTATGACCCTAGTCGATTAGAATTACTTCTCTAATAATAATAGTAATCCACGAACCTGCTACGATGCCGTAGCAGCGAGGGAGGCGATACTTCCACATGGCGCGTATCTACGTTACCTAGGAGCAATACCCTTATGTGAGGAACACCACGGGTCTGGGCGTTGCCTGTGGTTAGTACCATCGTGTGTATTTCACCGAGGCGTTGGGGAGGGGGGGGGGCGATACTCGGCTGTACGGACTAATGCCCATGCGAAAAGGAGCCCAAAAGGGTTCCCCAGTGAATGCATGTTTCGGGAAGTAGAGAGGCCATCCCATCACCCACGACACCCAACTGAGGTACCCGGGAATCTGCTGGCGTTCGTCCCCGTTGGCTCCGGCCATGAGGTGCTGAGTACTAACTTCTGTGAGGGGATATCTATTGCCAATCCCCGGTAGGTCAGAATATTGATCAGGCGCAGTATTGATTTCCTGTGGTTGATATTTATTCCCAACATGACCTCTAGGTAGAGTTGAATACGTTTTGCGAACTGGAGCTGTTCGTCGAGATGAGTGGATTAACCAATCATCATAGACTACCATTGTAACCGAAAACTCCTGCTGTAGTATTTCAGCGACTTCCAGGGCCCATCTTTGTATGAACGTGCCCCATGGCAAGGCGAGTCTATACATATGTCCTGCGACGGTAGTGGATGCCATAATTATGGCGAGTATGAGTCTACCTTCCTGCTCTCTCAGCGAATATCGACAGAGAGGTAAAGGTTGACAGTTTACCAACTTAAGCGCGGTAATAATAATAGCGTGTAGTAGTTAGTATGATTATCTGCCACCCCAGAAGGCCCGGGTTCGATTCCCGGCTCTGCCACGAAATTTGAAAAATGGTACGAGTGCTGGAACGGGGTCCACTCAGCCTCTGGAAGTCAATTGAGTAGAAGGAGGGGCGGCTCGATTCCCACCTCAGCCATCCTCGAAGTGGTTTTCCGTGGTTTCCCACTTCTCCAGGCAAATACCGGGATGCTACCTAACTTAAGGCTACGGCCGCTTCCTTCCTTCCTTCCTTCCTTCCTTCCTTCCTTCCTTCCTTCCTTCCTTCATGGTTATGCTTTACCAACCAATGTCCGACTCGTTGGCTGAACGGTCAGCGTACTGGCCTTCGGTTCAGAGGGTCCCGGGTTCGATTCCCGGCCGGGTCGGAGATTTTAACCTTAATTGGTTAATTCTAATGGCACGGGGGCTGGGTGTGTGTGCTGTCTTCATCATCATCATTTCATCTTCATCACGAAGCTCAGGTCACCTACGGGTGTCAAATAGAAAGACCTGCACCTGGCGAGCCGAACCCGTCCTGGGATATCCCGGCACTAAAAGCCATACGACATTTCATTACCAATCGATGATTAGTACTATTATGAAGGGCACGTGACCTGGATTATAGACCCCGTTTTATTAAAAACATCATCTCAGAAAAGAAGGCATTGTGAATTGGAACCACTGATTGTTTTGGATTCATGGTCATTTCTTCATTAACATTCGTTTCATATTTTAGTCAGTGGATATATTTTTAATTAATTTTAATAAATTAAGTTTTAATTATCGTTTCATTTCGTTGAACCTCATGCCACTAGGGACCGATGACCTAGTTGTTAGGTTTCTTTAAATAACAATCATCGCCGTCACTATCATAATCAACATCAAGAAATTACTTTAGAGCAAAATTTTTGCAATCTACCGTATCTTCAAATTGATATGGTCTCAAGAGCTATGTAGTACCCTCCTTCTTCTGAATTTTTCCCATTAGATTCAATGTTTCTAAAATCAACTTTATGTGGAATCTTTATACCATCTATAACTATCAAGTGAATGTACAAAGATCTTCGAGCTTTTCTGAACATTTTGTATTAATAAAGGGTCAAAAATAAGATATAAATGTGCAGGATACACAGTGTCCAACAATTGCACAGCGTCATAAAGACGGTCAGGACTGTTCAACTGAGGATGGGAACCAATTCCATAAGCTTGCATCCGGGAGATAGTGGGTTCGAACCCCACTGTCGGCAGCTCTGAAGATAGTTTTCCGTGCTGGCCTATTTTCACACCAGGCAAGTTATGGGGTTGTACCTTAATTAAGGCCACGATCGCTTCCTTCCTATTCTTAGGCTTTTCCTAACACATCGTCGCCATTATACCTATCTGTGTCGGTGTGACATAAAGCAATTAATAAAAAATGAAAAAAAATCAGTTTTCATCTAGCGTCAACGGGGGAACAGTAACGAAGTTTTACAACCATAATATATCAGGGGAACGTTCCCAAGGTCACTCTTCTTGATCCCTATTCAATTCATAAATTTCAATTGACTATGTAAGGGAAGGGAGTACTATAAATTCGTGCAAAAATTCATATTTCGTTTTTTTTACGGATCCTGACGTTTTACGACGACAAAAATCTCTCTTTATGAATCACTGGTAGAGTGCTGGACTCTGGATCCGAAGATCTTAGATTCAAACGTGGCAGATGTAGTAGGATTTTTGAGTGGTGGAAGAAAAATATCCATTCGACACTCAACGTCGTGCGATGTCGGCATGTAAAATGCCTCTAATGACGTATCTGGTATTTACCCGACAGATCGCCAAAGGGGATCCGCTTATCTGCTATCTGATAGAAACAAAATGTGTGTCGAAATTGACAATAGGCAGCCTGAAGGACGTAGAGACAAAATTGCACTCGGTAGCTGAAACTATACGATTGCTATTTTTATTGTTATTACGTCTAGATACTGAAAAATGTGTATTTAACACGTCATTCAATACGACATTCGGACCACGGATTTCTTCGAAGATGATATTATGTTACTTGCCTTATTTGAATCAGGATGAAAATGCGAGTTACGGGGTCGGTTCCTACCTTCATTTTCTTTGACATTATTCTAGTTATCAGGTCCATTTGCTACTCGATGTAATTTTCGTACACTATGCATCTATTTTAGTGCTTTCATTGCTTCAAGAGAACGTTAATATAATGTATTTTGGAGGAAGCAGAGATCCATATCAGTTACGAGTCCGAATACACTTGAATTAATCAACTAAGATGTAAAACTCTAGATGTTGGCTATCTGTCACAGTTTAACGTTAAAAGCTAACACTGCTGGCAATAGTGCCTTATATGACCGATGGGGAGATATAACTGAATTTTGCACAATTCCCCTTGGTATTCAAACGTTTTGGCTGGAGTACCCCCAAAATCCAATTATTTTACCTTCGTATCCTCAAAGTACGAGTATATTGCTATTTTACCAGAAATAACAAATTATTATTGCTGGATTTAAATAATATTAATAATGATAATGATATTAATAATCAACATCATCATATTCAGCAACACATTCCACTTGCTGAGAGTTTCTGCATACACTGGGGCACGAACGAATTTTGGATAGGGATTTAAGGTCGCATGTCCTTCCTGACAACACGGGATTTTCAAGTGAAAATCCCACCCCAGCAACACAAGGAATCAAACCACAGTCGCCGGGATGACAGGCAAGCAGCTAAGCCACTACACCATCCTGTTCACCAACAATAACAATAATATATAATCGCTGGGCAAAGGAAACCTCGTAACTACTTTGGAGTAAAGTTAACAGAAGAAACCCAAAACTGAGTGGTCAGCAATGGCCGAGGAACTCCTCCTGGCATTTGAATTGCTTAACGATAGCCCAATTATTCGACCATAGGAATGTTGTGTTCCCTTCTCAGGTAACGTGGCAAGCCTTTACAAGACAGATGGAAAATTGTGGTTTTCTCGTGAATGGAATTACGAAAATTAAAATATAGAGCAATGCAGCATGAGTAAGCATGTTTACATACCTAGTCAATGGGAGTCACGAACTGAGACGTGCTTTTAAATGAATAGTGGTAGGAATAACATCAAATCAAAACAATTTTTTACTGAAAATGAGCAGGCTCAAGTATTTCGTGAAGTTATAACTGAAAATAGAATCTACCATAAATTTGCGTACCCCTTGCGACGACCTTGCGTGCCCCTAGTGGCACGCGCACCACACTTTGAAAACCACTGATCTACAGCATGGACTTAATGTATATAATATTCCAGCGATATATTTTTCACCCTCTCATTGATGATCCGTACAGTGCCGGTTGAACAAGACCTCACACAGAATATTTTACACCGCTCTAAAATAACCAAGAGCTCCTAAAAAATTATCCATGTGGCTGTCATATTTACTACGTTCAGCCGATCATTCTCGCCTAACAATTTCTGGGATTAATATCGTGTTGTCAGCAGGTGACACTCGTGTTATGCTTGTTCCTTGTAATCCCTCGTCCATCCATGGACATCAAGAGGAGCTTAGCTTTTTGACAGTGACGATATCAGCGCTAAATGGATCCAACAGAGTCACGTACCTAGTATCCGGGATGGGTCATTATAAATTGGCAGACGTTGAAATCACTATTCAGCCGAGGAAAAAACTTTCGAGTGTCATTTCTATATACACGTTCAATTTATGAAATAATGAAAGGATAATGAAATTAGAATTTAGCTGAGACTGTTTCAAACTGAAGTTACCTATATAATAATAGTCTTTCTTATGTTTGTTAGCTCCTCCTGATGAACGAAATTTTTTCCATGTGCAGATACTTCTGAGATATACATGAAGTTGAGGATTGGTATTCAGGGTATGGCCTCTACCTGTGAATGGTGTGAAAGCTGTCAATCAGTGGGTCACAAGCACTGCAATAGAGTGTTACGTCAATAACATATTATCACTTGACCGTGTGTAAGTTGTAGCATTGCCTCGGTTGCTAGGGTCTCCTTTTTAACCATATGACTACACTATCCATGGTGCATTTTGAAGATCTACCTTCTCCTTTTCAGACTGACGGCTTACCGATATCTTTTACCCTTGCGTTCGTTTTACGTGATCAAAGAAACAAAAAAGTATATATTCTAATGCAGTTTCACCAGAGGCTTTACTGAAAATTACAATATGATGTACCTAAAGATTCATAACATCATCTTTAATTTATGCAACATAACTTTATATCCTGTCTTATATATACAAAGTAGTTATTTCTTCTATTCTCAGAAAATTCCTCGAACTCGATGTACGATAAAAATAAATAAATGTAGCACTTTCATTTTTTCTCTACATACTTCTCGTTACGATCATCGATCACATGGTCAATACGATAACCAACATCGCTAATTCTTCTCTCATTATCCATGAGAGCTGGTGGTGGAACTGTTGGAGATTTAGCCATCGGTAAAATGTCTGTTAAACATGGCATATTTGGAAGTAAAGTAGCAATAAATGTAATTAATTATTTAATATAGTCCAATAAAGGTAATTCATATACCAAATAACTCCTAGAAGTCCAGCTCCATGGCTAAATGGTTAGCGATCTGGCCTTTGGTCACAAGGATCCCGGGCTCGATTCCCGGCAGGGTCACGAATTTTAACCATCATTGGTTAATTTCGCTGGCACGGGGGCTGGCTGTATGTGCCGTCTTCATCATCACTTCATCCCCATCACGACGCGCAGGTCGCCTACGGGGGTCAAATCAAAATACCTCCACCTGGTGAGCCGAACATGTCCTCGGACACTCCCGGCACTAAAAGCCATCCGCCATTCCATTTCACTTTTTCACCCCTAGAAATTTGATAAAATTAAATACAATAATTAGTTTTCGTAAGGAATGATTATACATTAACAATTTATTCACCACTACGGCGGTCGAGTCTGGCACCTTGACTGATTTGTCATCAGTGCACTGGCCTTCCATTTAGTAGGCCGTGGGTTTGATTCCCGTCCGCATCGAAGAGTTTTACTATGTACTTTAATTCCTCTGAGTTGAGTACTGGTTCTTGAATTCGTTTTAAAACACTTCTCTTCTTCTGTATGAAACACACCACCTTGTCAACCATCACGGAAGCACGCAATAGTGAGTAGAGCCGTAAGACAGGGCCAAATCCACATCAAAGGTCAATCCCAATTAACTGGAACAAAGGCAAGGGAGTAGAAGACACAAGAGGTGAATTCAACGTTAATTAAAGTGTATATCACCATATTTTGTAATGTTAGAGCAGAATTGGACCAGCTGTTTCAAATTCAGCTTTTTTTTGACTAGTTACTTTACGTCGTACCGACACAGATAGGTCTTATAGTGACGATGGGGTAGTGGGAAGGAAGCTGCCGTGGTCTTAATTACGGTATAGCTCCAGCATTTTTCTGGTGTGAAAATGGGAAACTACGGAAAACCATCTTCAGGACTGTTTCCAGTGGGATTCGAACCCATTATCTCCCGAATACTGGAAACTGGCCGCATTTAAACGACTAAAGCTATCGAGCTCGGTCAAATTAAGATAGACTGTAAAATTCGTTTAATAAAAGATTTACTCGAACCTTCATCGTCTGCGTCTCCGGCAATCAGTCTAATTTCAACTGCATTTCATTTTTACGTTCGTAATATGGATAACAAAAACATATGGTCTCATGACAAAATCCAAATGATAAATTGGGCTTTAATTGTACATAATTAAAATTTTTCAGCATTCCGCTTAAAAGACCGTGAAGTATACGTCTACTTACTCCTATATTCCAATATTCCATTTCTTTCTCTAGGCATTTTACCATGAAAACATTACCCGTGATCATTATTCCACGTTACTCCGAGTTGAGATCGTGTGGTATGTTCGTACATCACGGATTCAATGCATGTAAAATAAGAAGATTCAAATTTCTGACACAACGTCATGTAAGCCTCTCCCTTGTTCCTGAATGTACGGCAAATGACCCTGATGTTGCAGATTGCAATCATTTGTGTTCAATTTTAAACATTATCATCATCAAAGGTCCTTTTGTTCACGAATATATCCCAGTTACAAAAATTAATCCTTTACTAACTGAATATATTTTGAAATGCCAGACCAACATTTGTAATATTTGATGCTCCTTATCAGCTTCGATCTCATTTGAAGCCAATTAAATTGCCAGTAAATGTTGCACTAATTTAAGCTATGTTTGAAATATTACTCTATTTCAATAAATGACACTGTCGAGCTGGTTTACACAACGAAGGTAACAATACAGGAAACTGGTAATATAATTGGAATCACGGGGCACGTTATATCGTTCGAGAAGATCACTGGCACGGGGATACAAAAGACATTGTTAACCCAGATTACTCAAAGGGGAACACCAGAAGTGTTTTGTTTTTTCTAATGTTTTGATATTTTCTTAAATATTACAGCCGTGGTCTAAAATAAAAACTTTTGCTTTCACAAGAACTAAATTAACTGAATGTAAGCTTACACTTCGTGCTGAACTCAAATATGTTTTGATATTTCCTTCCATTGGCCAGGGTTTTAATGTGGCACACTTTTGAAGTTTTGCAGAAATAGTACTAACCCAGGGCCTCTCAGGGTGCATGCGCGTGGTACATGCACTGTGCACGGTGCAAAAGACGACTTGGCTTGGTTGATCAGAGTGCAGACCCCCCACTCCTCGATTTGGAGCAATAGCGCTAACTCTCTCTTTCCTCACGCCTGTCTCGCTCGCTCCCCCTGTCTCCCTCTCCCCCACTTGCGCCGTAGCGCTCCAAATCCGGGCTGAGTTGAGCCGAGTATAGCCGAGTAGAGCCGAGCATAGCCGAGTAGCCCAGAGACGAAGCGTTGATCCGAGCCATACCGAGTGGCACCGAGCGGCACCGATGCACAGTGCACGGAGCTCTTGCGCCTCGCTATGCACGCGTGAGATTTTGGGCGTTTGAGAGACCCTGTACTAACCTAACACTAAGTGAGAATTGTACACCTCACTCCGGGTTACGTAGAAAGTTGCATATCGTCGCCTAGGAAGCAATACCTCGCATCTCACAATGCTCTACCTGTCCATTATTTTCTATAAGACTATAAGGTGACGATATGATGATGATTTTAAGACATATATTGTCTTTGATGTGTCTCTCTTTCGTGTCTATCAATAGTGAGCCAACAAAGACCTACTGGGTCTCCATTGCCGTTAGTACGTCTTTTCCATCGTAGACATCTGCTGCTGGAAACGCTCGCTATTGTACATAAATGACAGCCGTCGCATTAAATCCATGATGTGCTTACGGCGGGTTGATGCCTGTATCAAAGCTAACGGGGGGGGGGGTATTTTAAACATTTCTTGTGGTATACTGGTACGTCCTGCTCCTGTGTGTTTTCCATGATTACAGTACTACATAGAGTTGTAGTGAATGGGTGGAAATAAAGCGTTTGGGTATCCATGTACCTATAATATATCTTCGTCTAAAAAGCAATACCTCATATGCCACAATGCACTTCCTATCCATGATGTTCCTTAAGACAGATCACGCCTCCAAGCCACTTGTGGATATACAGTGCATCAGAACAATTATTTTCTTTGTGTTAAGTTCCTTATGGTTGCGTATAAAGGAAAATGAACCTTACTATAGAGTGTGCAAGGATACATATTTGCATGACGTATTTACTCAATCCAATAATATACTGTATATAGGGTTCATTTTGCTTTATCATCATCATCATCAACATCATCTGTTTACCCTCCAGGTTCGGTTTTTCCCTCGGACTTAGCGAGGGATCCCACCTCTACCGCCTCAAGGGCAGTGTCCTGGAGCTTCAGACTCTTGGTCGGGGGATACAACTGGGGAGTATGACCAGTACCTCGCCCAGGCGGCCTCACCTGCTATGCTGAACAGGGGCCTTGTGGAGGGATGGGAAGATTGGAAGGGATAGGCAAGGAAGAGGGAAGGAAGCGGCCGTGGCTTTAAGTTAGGTACCATCCCGGCATTCGCCTGGAGGAGAAGTGGGAAACCACGGAAAACCACTTCGAGGATGGCTGAGGTGGGAATCGAACCCACCTCTACTCAGTTGACCTCCCGAGGCTGAGTGAACCCCGTTCCAGCCCTCGTACCACTTTTCAAATTTCGTGGCAGAGCCGGGAATCGAACCCGGGCCTCCGGGGTTGGCAGCTAATCACGCTAACCACTACACCGCAGAGGCGGACCATTTTGCTTTATACACAAGGAAAACAATGGCCAGGAAGAGCATTGTGAGATACGGATTATTACTTCTTAGGCGACGATATTTTCTTCTGCGACGGGTGAGAAATCCTGAAAGTTTATTCTTACACCCTGTATAAATGGCATGTCGTAGATATATGAATTCCATTTCATTAAAATTATGATTTCATATTTACATTGTGGACTTGATACTTCATACTTGATTGCATGATGAGTGACGTGAATTTTATTTCATAGGTTCCTGGATTCGATTCCCAGTCAGATCCGGAGTTTTGGTACCCTCGGGACTGGCTGTTGTTTTTGTCTCAATGCACATCTCTTTGTACACATGTAACACTTCACACTACAAACATCCACAGAAGCAAGCAATAGAAAATGCATCCCTCCATACTGGGTTGCCGGAGCACTGACAAAGTAAGCAACCATGACTCAATCAACGTATTGGAAGAGCGGACGAAGATTATATGATTGAAATTATTTGTTGACAATCGGAAATAACATCTCAAAATGAGCCACTTAGGCTTTGCCTGTCCCATAAATAATTCATTGGGCAAAGTAAAGAAAAGTTTTAGACAAATGTCTCGATGTAAAATTTCAAATTACTTGATCTTCACATCATACTGTATAAATTAAAGTTTACAGGTTGTAACGTTGTGAATAATTTTTATTACGGAATTCATAATGGAAGTGTAAATGACCTAACCGTAAACCAAATATGATTCATCACTACAAATTAAGGAAAATATTGTTGGAGTGCGTGAATACGTCTAGCATACATCTATGTATGTATCCATGTATGTAGCCTATAGAGAACATTAGTACACTTTTATATCCCAATGATTGATTCAACTGATTTGAAAATAAATACGTTTCTCCTTACCCTTTGAAAGATTCCACGCTTACTTCTAAAGGTATCACACGTTGTGGAAGAGCGCTAATTTAGTTCTTTAACTTTGTAATGTACGTGATACACTTCACATACTTTTACCTCCGTTGACATGTCTTAATTCGTTCTTCTGTGCTAGTATTGGGTATGCTGTTAATATATGATCAATGGTCTCAGTTTATTTTATCCTTCGTATATATCGTGTATTTACTCCTTGACCGAAAGATCGGCGTCAACACCTTCGTTTCAAAGGGTCTCGTGTCCCAATGCCAGCCAGATGGGTGATTTTGACCACGCAGGAGATTTTACGATGACATTATTTTATCTGAGTCTGAAAAAGATCTGGAGAAGGTTCGAGCATAGTCTTGGAGAATGAGTAAAAGGTTAAAGTAAATACGTCGAAAACAAATGTAAAGGAGGGCAGTCGAACAAAATCAGGTGATACAGGGAAATATTATATTATGAAATTAAGTCTTAAAGGAAGTACAGAAGAGTAACCAACGACGGCACAAGTAAGGAGGCCATAACACGTACACTAGCACAAGCAACAAAGGCTTTTTTTAATGAAAAAGGACGTGCTCACTAAGAATATCGATATAGGAATTTAAAAGAAATGTTTGAAGACTTTCGTCTGTAGCATGGCATTGTGCGGAATTAAAATGTGGACAATTGCCAGCACAGAAAGGAAGAGAATAGAAACTTTAAAAATGTGCCATTAGAGAAGAAGGTGAGGTGGGTAGATCGAAAGACGAATGAGGAGATAGTGAATCGAATTGGTGAGAGGAGAATGAATTGTCAAAATTCCACCAGAAGAGATAGGACACATCTTAAGACACGTAGGACTTGCTCAAATCATTTCTTAGATAAGTGTAGGCGGTAAGGATAGCCAAAACATGAATATAGGAAACAGATTAGAGTAGATGTAGGATTCAGTAGTGACTTGGAAAAGAAAATATTAGCATGAGATAGGCTGGTATGGAAGCTGCATCAAATCAGTCTACGTACTGATGACCCAAGCAACATGGTCATTCTCATGGCTCTGAGAATGGGCACTTTTTCTGTCCCAATACTGTCCAGTCATAGGTATACATCACACCACATTACCAACTACCATAGAAGCAACAGTGAATACATTCCTCCATATTCGGTAGGCGACCGAAAGGGCCTTCGGCCGTAAAACATTGCCAAATCCACATGTGCGACACACTTTGCACCCACGACCCAACCAGAGTCTGGGGAAAGTGGTAGAATAAGTACGCTTCCTGGGATTACAAGTACAACTCATAAAGTCATGCTTGAGTCTTCGACATTTTAACGCTATTGAAGGATTTTTTTTCGATGTGTTTAGTTCTGAAATTTTGTCCTTCATTTTATTTAGTGAAATTTTCTCATTTGAACGTTATTGCTTACTCTCAGGAGGGAAATTTCATTGGGGTAAAATACTTTAATATAATTTCAGCTACACAGTGCTATACTGGAGACTCTAATACACCCATAACATGATTTTGAAGAGAAATATCAATTTAAACATTTAAACCTGATTTTCTGATATTGTGGTAGTCGAATATGTTTCTCTCGTAAACCCATTATGTATCATTTGATATTTGGTTATTGAAATCTTCTGATATTGCGAATTTCCTATAATAAATATCTTGAACTTACCCCACTAGCTCTTCTGTTTCGGAGCACAGTGTATCTTCAGTTGTCCGAGCATTGCAAGCTTCTTCTCCGGTTTCAGGAGAATTGAATATGTAATCACGTGTATTGTTGAGCTACTTCTGCCACACTCCTCGCATATTATCATCCGATTCCTTAATTTCATTTTCCGCCTGTTTCTATTATAATAGTAATAATAATAATTATTGTTATTATCATTATCATTTTCACATCATTATGCCCAACTGAGGAGCACGCTTGAACTTATTTAGCTGATGGTTTTGCTTTCTTCACTTCCCAAAATCTCTTCATCCTCTAACTGAAATTCTTCTTACGTTCTTCTGTCCAGGGTTTATTAGTTCTAGCGTTTGGCTCCACGAAACAATGATTATTAATCAGTGTTCTGAAAGCAGATCGGTTCTTCGCAGTTTCCTGGTTAATGTTGTATTCCTGCAGATGTGATTCTATTTCATTTAGACAGTTGTTCTTGACTTTCAGTCTGGGGGCAATATTTAGAATTCTTTTGGTCAGTCCATCATTGTTCATTCTGAGAATGGGATCATAGAATTTTCCTGATAGTGTCTGATATTTTTTCAGTATGTCAATAAATTTCATAAGATTTCCTTTCCATCCATACTCCCTGTGCGGACTGGGTAGAAAATTTTACCGTAAAATTTTTCTTTCTTTACTTCCTATATCTTTTATGAGTGATCTACCACCAATGATTAAAGTTTCCCATGCGTATAATGATTCAGGTTTTATTACTCTATTATAATGTCTTAGTTTTGTTTTCCTAGATAGTGATTTTTTCATTATAAGTATTCCATGTGATTCGATATGCTTTCTGTAATTTAGTAATTTTCTCCTTATTTGCTTAACGATTTAATCCAGAAGGTATAAAGATATCTGGAAGGTTTTTGAATTTATTTACTTGGGAAATTTGTCCAAATTTAGTCATCAAAGCTTGCCCATCTAGACACCCAGAGGCTCTTTCCATGTACCGGGCTTTTCATATGATATTTGAATTCCTGTTTTGGTTGCAATTCCATGTAGGTTTTTGATGAAGTGGATTGCTTTTTGCCTATTATTAGACAGAATTGTCAGGTCGTCTGCGAAAGCTAGACACCGCACGTGAATTCTGTTTTTCAGTCGTCTGCCAAGAGTTATTCCTTTAACTTCTTTTTACAAGGTTCTGATTATTTTTTCTAGAAATTAATTGAACAATAGAGGTGACAGTACATCTCCTTGTCAAACCTCTGTGTTGACATAAAGAAGCCCAGATATTTCTCCTAAGAATTTAACTTAGGAAGTAGTGTCAGTTAATGTCGATCATTTCTCTTGTTTTTCTCTCTATTTCGAATTCTTAGAGTACTTTTTAATGTGTCTTTCGGTCTATGGAATAATAATAATAATTATAATAATAATAATAATAATAATAACGTCAGTTTGGGTATTGTTCATTGGGTACATGCTTACGAGTGCTATGTATGGTACACGCATAGAGACGTGAAAAACCACCTGTGGTATGAGTAGGAACCTGAATATCTGTACTGATTAATGAATTATCGAGAACTTCTGGAATACCTCCTATTGAGCATAAACTGTGATCTAAGAGCCAGGAAAAGTATGACTGACCCAATGGTCACAAATAAATCAGTTATAAGAAGCAGTACCGATTCCTTTCGAACTATGTGCTCCAGATACACACAGCTCAGTAAGTTGGGTGACCTAATGTAACAGGTGATTATGAAAAGCAGTTCTTCAGCTCAAATTCCCTATGTGTCGACAACCTGTCTGGAGTATCTGTGTTTTTACCCAAGTTACTGAGCTGTAAGTACCTGAAGCTTCCTACACATATTGAAAAAGATTTCACTCTTCACTCTATTGGTGGGTCAGAGGCAGGCTACAGGGTCCTAAATCATTATCGCAAATCTGTGAATTTGACCTGGGTAGCATACACATTGCTAATTAACTTTCCATTTCGTAAAAGGAAAATGTACTAATTTACACGTTACTCCCGTACCTATAAGAACAAATGCATTACAGTGTCATTCTCCAGACTATTTATATGACTTGAGAATTTTATATATTTTTCGAGTGGATTACTGCAACAAATAGGGTAATTATTCCAGCCATAAAAATATGAACGGTACATTTTTTACACGTCTACACATATTTATCACAAAGCTAAAATGTCTGAGATAGATCGAGGTCGGTTTCCCGTTCTGGGAGCTGCTTTGATCACCGAGATTCCATGGCTTGTGTAGGCGTAATACTGTTTTAAATTATGAGGTCTCATATAATATTCATTTGAAGGTTTGCATTTTAATTGACATAAAGAGAAGCGACCACTGATATAATTCCAGTTAATATATAATTTGTTTAATTTATCTATCATTGCATTGTTTGTCGTTTTCCAGCGCAAGAGGGTGATTGGTATCAGCAGAATGGTTGATGAAAACGTAAACTCTATGTATCGTTCAATTAATAACTACTAAAAGCTTTACTTATTTGAACGATAATCATGTTCCTTATTATCAAAAGGTATCTCTGAAAACCTAAGTCGTTGTTGGAGTATAAACCATTATTATTATTATTATTATCATTATTATTATTATTATTATTATTATTATTATTATTATTATTATTATTATTATTATTATTATTATTATTATTATTATCATCATCTTCCTTCCTAGTATTGGGCCATGTGTCCCGTTACGGTCTTGCATTTTTCCTTTTGCAAGACTTGAAAGCATTCAAATGTCCCTCCGAGGGGTTGCTAGCCTGAAGAATGTAAGACCATTGATGGGGCTGCCACCTCTCAGCTATTATTATTATTATTAGTAGTAGTAGTAGTAGTAGTAGTAGTAGTAGTAGTAGTAGTAGTAGTAGTAGTAGTAGTAGTAGTAGTAGTAGTAGTAGTAGTGGTATTGTACCGGGAGGTACATCTCACCCCGCACATTTAAATGAAGCGCCTCAAGGAACTCTATCTATCAAACTAAACTTGAAACCACTAATGCATGAAGTTGGGATATTGACCAGAAGATGTCACCACTGAATAATTGAGTAATGTGTTATTTTGAAGTTGCCTAAACTGACTGAATTTACTGCTTTTGGTTTGGTTTACGTCAAGAAGTTTGAACTTTTCTCCATAGATGTCATTACAAAAAACTGGGATAATGCACTCTGGTGCAAGGAAGAAGAATTAGTGATTTAAAGAAGTTTTGTCATAGGTTTTCACAAATAAACATTCATTTACTTCAATATTTGAAGGTTTGCAACACTTCCTTCTCATTCTGCCAGCTTTTGAATCTGGCCAATCAGAAATTTTCTGTAATTATTTTTCAGCCAATAATAGGCTTCTTGTACCTTTTGTATTATCCAATACAATGAGAGGGTGTGTCCAGATTTAGTCCAGAGCCTTCTCGAAACACCCCCTCGGGTATATAAGTTGCGGATTTTCAAGCTACCTTGTCTTATTGATCGTATACTTACTGAGTGTGTGTTGAGACAGGAGGCAGCGTGCCTCATTCTTCGGCAGGCAGTACATCAGCCCAGGTAATGGCCACCAGTTTTCTATCTCTGTAACTATCTCCGCCAACTAATCCGTGGGGAAGGTTCTAAGCTTTAACTATGTAACCGTGTTATTTCTAAAATGTAAATTATTTCCTGCTAATGTAAAACTTCATAAAGTCTTAAACTGTAAATCGGGGATAGAGAGTGCGTTACCCTCTCGAGTTCCCCCTCATTTATCTTGAGGTGACTAAGATTTTGTAACCGTTTTTCTTCCTGTAAATTACCAAGTAACTTGCTCTTCTAGTTACCTCAGTAGCTTGGGATTAGTCTCTTTATCATGGGGGCCACGAGCGCAAGTATGGTTTTAAAAACTTGGTTTTCTAGGAGCACAAGTGTGTGTCTCCATACATTTTGAGTTTGGGCCAGTAACGTTCACCTGTTCTTTCTTTTCACGAAGGCCCAGTAGTGTGGGTGCTAGATACCCCTGTATTAACTAAAGTATAAGTGATAAATGGTGCCTAGAGCGGCCAGAGAGTGTAAGGTTTCTGTAAAGTTACCTTTTGTAGGCTGTATGGATTTGGGAGCTAAGTCTCCTTGGTAAAATTTGGGAGAGCATATTAGCTTTCGTGATATTTGTGTAATAATGAGTGGCGCCGTTGGAAGGCCTTAAGTTATGACGATGGGAGCAAATGCTCTGGATAATTTGGGTTTTGGGGAGATTTCTCTCCTTGTCTATTTAACTAAACGCGACTTTGGCGTCGTTATTAATTTGTAACTTGAAGCTTGCAGCTCAGAACTTGTAAATTTGGGACTTGAAGCCCAAAGCTGTTAAATTCTCTATTCTGGGGTTTTCTATTTTTATATCAAAATTGTCATTGTACCTGATACACTGTTGTTAAGTTTGATTTTCTGAAAATAAATATAACCTTTATCTCAAAGTTTTAGAAGAATTTTTGATATTGTAGATAGACCCATTGAATCCCTTACCTTCTTTCACCTCTCTCTGAATCACGGACAATCCGTAACAATTTTTATTATTGTTATTGTTATTAGCGAATTCTTCCAATATTGGAAAACGTTAAGAAAATAAGTCAATCAATTCTTCTGTGGGTTCTTCTTCTTGTTCCAATAGGATTTCCTTCTTTCCGAGAAGGCTTGTTTACGTTTTTCTGAGCACTTTGGTGTCTGTACTGTATTTGTTATGGTTGCTCTCTTGTAGCTTCCCAATTGTTTACTTTGTGTTTAAAGATGTCTCTTTCTTGAGTGTCTGTTGAGATTCTTTCTAAGTTCGTTCGTTAATTCAGGGTGTATCCCCGTATCTACCATCAAGGTATTTTGTCCCAGACTAGTCATCCGCTACCGGGCGTGCTCAATTCGAACTATGAAAATAATACCTTAAAATATTTACACCCTGGATTTTGATTGGGAACATATAACTAATATGGACACGGTGAGGTCAATTAAAAGCAAGGCGAAGCATGAAGTCAGTTAAGAGCAAACATATATGCAAGAAAATAGGAAAAAAAGCAGCAAATACATCAAATGTGATCAATATTACATGACTCAGATCCTTCTTTCAGCTTAATAGAGTTAATCTTGAGAATAAAAATATAATGCAAATTTACTAGCGTATACCGACACACATACATAACATTTCAGAGGAAAAATAATTTAATTTCTTTTACTTTAACACTTTGGCTAGCGTGCTCGCACCACGCTCCTGGCTTCGTTTCTTTGTAAACTCTTTCGACTGTAGATGAGTATATTTCCCCTTTCCTGCAAACTTGACATTGCAGTGGGGGTCCCTAACCTTAAGAAAATACGTGTTTTAATGCCCGTAGGGGAGACGAAATAATTAATCTAACTTTACAATAAATCTACGCTGAGTGGTAAAACATCCTACTAATATATACACCACACTCATGAGTAACCTCATGAGCACAACAAAGCACTGTGGATCGAAACCACACCCAACAGTAAAATCGCTTAAATGGCAAATATACACAAACAAAGAAACAAAAAATATGATGTCATATTTTCCAGGCCTCACCAAAAAGAAGCATGCTGCGTTTATGCAGCCCTCACTCACTCACAGTCTCGATGAAAAATATAAGGAAATAAATGTACACTTTGAGCAATCACTTCCTGTTCAACGTAAGTTCGTGAAATAAATTTCATGACACAAAACCAATTAACTGGTGAACATTGCGATGGCACACACAAATCAACGTGGATTCCTGAAATAAATTAACATGACACAAATTCATAAAAATAACAGAGGAGGTCATTAACTTTCAACACATAAATCAACGCTGGTCTCTGAAAAAGGTTACATTACACAAATATTCTTCAGCGCGGTTATATCATAAAAGAAAAATGAAAACTAAAAGTCACGATATAAAAATCTCGTCTACTGCAACAACCGTAGTGACATGGACAAAAACAAATAAGATCAACACGAAGTATAGGCCGAAAAAAAAAATTCTCTTCTGTAGACACACACATCATCCTCGCCAACCACACGGCGGAATGACTCAAAACGGAGATTCAATCTGCCAAAATATGCAGCAAATATCAAAAACATACAGAGTCCAACACTTAGCACACGCTGCTCACAAGTCTTCCGGTGGCAAATTACACAAACTTGAAAATTCAGGCCTTTCAAATGAGGAGTGCGTCCTCTTACTCACATCACACAAATATTTACACTCATCTTTATATTCAAATAACCATGAAGAAGACGCTACCAAAATTGGTGGATTCAACTCCACCTCTTCACACATTCTCATTCACACTACATGTCCTAAAGTTGCCAAAAACTGACACAAATATAAAAGACGTCGTCTAACATTCGCTCTCAAGAAAAGAAACAACACCGCGTTGGTCACAAATCAAAGCACTCGCGCTCGTAAAGTTAAACTTCTGTACTGATAGATAACTAGCGAAATAGAAATTAACACATAGACAATAGACCAAGTCTGAAAATCTGAAAGTTACTGAAATATCTCATCCTTACAACTCGAGAAGATCGCATTGATAATAATATTTATGGCCGATGACCTTCGATGTTAGGCCCCTTAAAACAACAAGCATCATCAACAACAAGCATAATAATATTTAAATGGAACTGATTCTAATATACGGAACTTGGATTACGAAACTGCGTTCGAGGAACTCGTGAATCAGTAACGAATTTACACTCATCTTTATATTCAAATAACCATGAAGAAGGTGCTACCAAAATTCGTGGATTCAACTCCACCTTCTCACACATTCTCTTCGCACTACATGCAAATCGAAGAAAACGTGACAGCATGTTTTAGTACACTTTAAACTTCCATTAACAATTTAATCTAGTCCTTTGTCACCTTAATTTAAATCCTTAATACATTTACATATAAGCCTCCAGATGTTCACTGCGTCTCAAACATCAAAGGAAAACAAATCAAAAATATATGAGGCCAAAACAAGAAACTTACTCGTAAAAAGAAATGGCAAGCTGGGACCTCATGCAATCGGTCCGCATGTTCTTTACAATTATTTATATTTGCAAGATTCCGAATGTTTACTCTAATAGGACGTAGTCCTTCCAAACATCAGATAAACCTACTAAAATTAAATAAAAACTATCCTATCCCCTTTGCTACATTAAAACACGTGCACACATACATAATTACAATGAAAATCTAGTACTCATCTATTTGTTGACTCTGCCCCCTGCCTACCGACACCCTGCTTCCCATCCTTTTAGCCAGCCATATTGAATCTGATGCCTTCATAATTGAACTGGGTCAGTCCTTAGGTCTTCATCCTGGCGTAGAAAAGTGGTCTCGTCGTCTTACTGCTATGCATGTAAATGATGAACGGGTACTGTTCTTTCCGTCTGCAATTCGAAATATAAATGCAAATCTATCAATGCTAATCCTGAATGGTTACGTGCAGTCTGAGCGTCTTAAACAAACCTTACCTGTCCCCACATGATCACTATATATAAGTACGGACTCCGCACTCACGTAAATATTACTTTTTCTCACGATGTTACCTTCGCAGACTACTGCCGAATAATAGGGATAGCTAGCCCACGCGCTGGTCTCTTTAATTAACTCGTACTCACAGACGTCGTTGTATGCTCGTTTAGCGCCATCTCTTACTTCAACCAATGCCTAGCCAATATCGAAATGACACTACCATATCACTGGTTCCAAACATCACGTAACTGATGCTTACATCAAACGTATCTCGTATGATTTCCTAGCCTCTCACCGGGCTTCAGAATGTCTTCGTTGGTCTAGGCCGTTGGAATGACATTATATCCTTCTTCAAAGTTGGGTGGGTCGTGTGAGTATTCTTCCTTCTAAACATAGCTTGCAAACAAATTTATCTCGGCTCCAAGCTTTCTGTTGAAATTACGAAATGTACTGTGAATGTAGATGTCCTTGCAAGTTACCAAAACTCAATAAAATGAAATATTATCTGTACTATCAAATAAATGAATGACTAATTAAGTGAGCACTTCAGTAAGGGCTCAGCTGTTAAGTTCTTAAATCAGGTTACGTAACCTATTACCCTTTCTGTCAATTGATTTTCTGATTAACTAGAAGTATGGTCTAAGAATTCCTTTCGTCTTTTTCTAATGTCAATTTTGATGATTGAGAACTTTTCTGTTGTTTTGATTGATTATAACCTGTAACCGTCTTGGGTGTGTCTTCCTCCTAAGATTTTTCCAATTACCTTCCTCCCTTCTTTTGTATTTTTTCAAGTTCTTGTTTTCTGTTGAGTGCCAGTGTGCCACTTTCGTAATGTACTGTTGGTTTTATGACTCTGTTGTAACTCCGAATGTTTGTAAATCTTGAAATTAACTTTTGTTGTGATTTTTGAACTAAGCGTAAATTTCTTTTTAATTTTTTGGAGACGAGATTGTTATGAGAACTTTTCAAGGACTTTTGGTTCCATAAATTCTCAGAGGAAATTATTATTAAAAACTTGACTGCAACACCCTTTTTAATAACAAGATCACACCAAACGAAGGCCACTACGCTGACAATTCACCCAAGGATGTGAACTATTGGAGTAGTCTAGAAGTCTGTACTGTGCCAACAATCATACCTAAAATTTTCCTCACTAATAAAAAATCGAAAAGTTATGGACTGGCCCATGTAAGTAAGTCTTTCCTGGAGGAAATTAAATTGTTTACCTCATATATATACATATATGGCTGACCTCTCTCCCCAACACCTAACCATGGAATAGCGAACCTACATCTTAACCAGAGGGCGTGGGTTTGATCGGCCAGACCAAAAGATTTTACGTGGATTTTCTAATGGGTTGTTTGAGCTCCATTCAGCCTGCGTTTGAAATAATAGGGAGTTATCTGTCGACATAGAGAACTGAGAATAACTAAAAGGATTCATAGGGCGGACTGCAAGTCACGTAATCATTTGGACGTTTTCGGGATGAGCAACAGCCACTTCTTTCACTAGCCAGAGCTGTAGCACAGTGTGATGGGTGGGGAAATTATGCATTGAGATAGATATCCCCTGAAGACGTTTAATAGAACGTGCTACTGTATGAAAGAGGAAAGCTTCCTTTACTGGTGCCAACGTAAGACCAGCACGTTCACTATTCACCCAAGGTGTTGGACTATTAATTTTCTAATATTGTATTTTATGGAACGGCTACTTAGATTAATGGTCAGCACTGCGGCCTTCGGTTCGGAGGTTCTAGAGTTAGGTTCCCTATTCCCTATAATCACATAAAACTTCGGTGGTGCTGTTTGAAGATCCAAACACTCTTCAAGTGGATGACTTAACAGATATACCAAGTGAGTTAGCTATGCTGACTGATCTGTGTAGCTGTTAGATTTCATTCGGAAGATGATCGGTTCGAAGTCCACTGTTGGAAGCTCTGAAGGTGGGTTTCCATGGTTTCCCATTTTCATAAAAGGTAAATGATTGAGTTGAATCTTAATTATGTCACGGTCGCTTCCTTACCAGTCCTAGTCATTATTCTTTCGCATGGTATGCCACAAATAAAAATGCAGACTATGAATTTTACGTTTCAGAAGACGCCAAATACCACAATGTTATCTATCATATGTGAGCATTTTACGTGTGCATACATCTACCGACATGAGGGTAGATACTATCCGAGTCATTAAAATCAGCCAATTATTCATGATATGTGTATAATGAGTAATGACTTAGTCCACTTGGACTCGTATTTTTTTATATTTCGTATAGTTCTCGGATATTGATAACACACGTAAGTGTCTTGCATGAACATGGACTACGTTACACTACATACGCTGAAAAGGATCGAAGCTGATTCTGAAATAATGTGGCTTTAGAAGAGGTCCGTTACAGGACCTCCTATTTGATGCCCGTGGGCGAAACAACACCAAGGAATCTACTAGTAATTTAACGTCTCAATCAGACGGACGAATCACCATGAACGATATCACATGTCTTCACGCCGGACGGGTACTGCTGATACGTTTGAGATTAAACCCAGGCTTTTGGTACAGAATCTAGTGTTTAAAAATCTACTATGTGTGTCATTTGTCTGACAGTGAAACTCTCTTCCACCAAACGGACACAAACTAGCTAACCATGCCATCAGACTATCAAGATTTGATACCTTAACGATTATGACCTCCAGGCGAACTAGGTTATGAGTAATTTGAGTATCTCTCTCAGAAAAATTGGGTCGCTATTAGAGTAGAATGCATGTACTTTTTGAGCTCAGAACAATGAACATCAAACGTATGGCAGGCTATTCGTCTGTAATAAATGGAACGTTTACTGCATTGATGTGTAAAGAAGTTTATAAAGTGTGTGAAAACAAAATAATAGTTGGTAAATGGACAGTTGAGATCAGTGAATAGAACTGAACAGAAATGGTCAGACTAGGCGAACAAAGAGGATAATATTGTCCAGTAAAGCAATATCGCCGCTGGGCGAGCAATACCTCTTATCTCACTATGCTCTTCCTATCCAATGTTTTTCTTAAGATAGTCACGCCTCCCAACCGCACAAGGACATCGTCGGTGAAGAGATAAGATCTCATATATCACAATATTCTTATGAATGCATTATTTATATAGGCCTGTGTGTATGTGCAGATCACCAGAAACATTTTACTTGTGTTTATTTGTCTATGCATATGTGCAGAGGAAAATGATCCTTACCACACTGTACTGTACGAATGTATGTTTTTGTGATATATTTAAGCAGTCCTTCGGTATACTGTATTTGTGGTTCATTTTTCTTTACGCCTTTTCATAGGAAAGCGGACACAACGAATATTGTTCTGAAACTGCATATCCATACGTGGCTGGGAGGCGTGAAGTTCTTAAGAATAATAATGGATAGGAAGAACATTATGATATACGATGTTTGCATTCTTCACGGACGTTGTTAGGGAATTTACGCTAGATGAAAGGATAGTAAATAAAACCCATTGTCATAAAGAAGCAGGAATAGATGAAATGAGATCCGAAATAGTGAAATATGTTGACAGAGCAGGATGAGATGGCTTCACAGAGTAATAATATTAGTATGGGTGCGATGAATGGTTGAGAGTAATTTGGATGGAAACCAGTGTGGTTTCAGACTAGAGTGGGGCTGTCAGGTAATGGAAAAGTTCTGATGGACGATCTCGTATGTACCTGCCACCAATCGTAAACTGTTGTCTGAGATTCAGCATATTCATCATCTTGAAGAAACATGCGATTTGTGTGTAAGAGTTAAAATGGGAATTTTATTCGTGAAATTGAACATACCTCTGTTATCTCCTTAGTTTTCGTGACCGCTCATTTAATAGAAGTTGACAAAAATAGTAGGCAATAGTAGTAGATGGAAATCATAGTCCAATTGTTGTGAAGTACTTTCTTTACTTTGTGCAGGTTGATTCTAATTGAATAATTTTTGTCTATGTGTGTGCATGTTTGTAATAAATTGTGTCAGAACCGGAAAGAAAGAGAATTATGAATTAGGCAGAAAGTCAACGTTTGACTAGAACAATATCAGAGTAGGTCCAGGTTGTTCTGATAAAGGGTTCCGATATTCAAAAAGAAGGTAGTATCTATCAAAATGAGAAGCAGAAGTCCTAGAAGTTAGTCCTAAAAGCAATTTCGTTGAGACAGGAACACATATTTACCATCACTGTAAGGGCAGTTGTTAAGTCTGCGGAGTGAACCAAAGGAGGAAACATTTGACGATACACCTACCAATCTTACAGTGACAGAAAATAATAGTTTCAGGAGCCAGGAATGAAAGACTTTTATTTCTTACACTCATGATCATAAAAAACAGAACACCTTGAAAGACGAGAGATATGAAGTTTATTTTCACAAGACACGTGCATCAGTATGTTCTGAAGAAATAATTAGCATTTGAACTATGTCGGCCCTCAGGTTCAAAGTACACATCGATATCTCGGCGCACAGCCACCGGTGGGTAAAATATGCCTGCGGCATTCGTTGTCGCTATAAACCGAAGGTAATGGAACAGTGTGACATCGCAGACGTATGCGAGAACCGTACCGTCAAACATGTGAGTTTCAAAGAGGGCGCATTATTGGCATGAGAGAACGTGATGCATCCATCCGAGAAATTGCTGCTCGCGTGGGACGAAGTCTATCGGTAGTGCAATGGGTGTGTACAGAATGGTTCACAGAATGCCGTAGAACACGACGAGATGGGTCTGGTCGCACCACTCAGACCACCCCCGATATGTTCGACACCACATCCGAATGGCGTTGCAGGACAGAGTTGCGTCCTCCTCAGCCCTGGCGCGACACTGGAACAGTGTAACACATTGTACACTAACAGGAGTGACAGTCCGTCGCAGTTTATTACGGTCTGGGTTACCGGCACCTCGCCTGCTTCTCCGCCTACCTTTGAATAATTCATATGAACATGCTTGACTGAATGATGTATGGAACGACATCACTGGGGACAGGAATGGCAGCAGATCGTGTTTCCGGACGAATCCAGGTTCTGTTTGTTTGAAAATGATGGTCGAATTTTGGTTTGCCACGGACACGGAGAGAGGCTTCACATTGACTGCATTCGCACAAGACATACAGCGCCGACTCAAGGCCTTATGGTGTGGGGTGCTATTAGTTAGAACCACAAATCACAGTTGGTGCGTGTCCAGTAGCCATAACCTTCCTGCACGACACCCCAGACGCCATATTTCAGCAGGAAAATGCGCAGCCCCATGTTTCTGCACAAACACGTGCCTTCTTGTTGTCACAGGATGTCAGACTGCTGCCCTGGCCCGCCCGATCACCGGACTTGTCGCCAATCGAAAATGTGCGGGATATGGTGAAACGACGGGTACGGGCCCTGATCCAATGCCACCACCAATGATGAACGGTGGAACCAGGTGAATGCAGCATGGAAGTCTATACCCTAGGACGCCATTCGCGGCTTACACGCGTCGGTGCCATCACGCATGGAACAAGATATTAGTGCCCATGGAGGACCCAGTGCCTACTAGGCAACAGGATACATGCCGAACCTAGGTGACTGAAAACCTAATGGTTTCTGCAGAACATACTAATGTACATGTCCTGTGAATATGAAGTTCCTATCTCTAGTCTTTCAAGGTGTCCTGTTTTTTACGAACATGAGTGTACATTGATGCCTAAAGAACTCAGAGTAGAAAATATACTGCTTCGAGTAATGGTAAATATATTTGATCACTTTTCAGAAGATATTAATTGCGGGACCCATGTTTGTAGGGCAATTATTTCCTAATGTTGTTGCATATACCGGGTGGTTGACCAGCCCCTTATTTTTTCGGAGTTAGATAACCCAATTAACGCGTATATCGTAGTATTCCGAAAAACATTGGTACCTGCTTCTTTATGACCTTTGTACAACCATACCGTTCATAAAATGCTCGTGAATATGAAAGAAATCATTAACGGCTGTATTATTTATCGTACTTAAACTATAATGAATGTGGAAAATGATCACAGCTGCGAATAACACTATCTTACTTTTGGACAGAAAGGCCCGGTTGCAGAAACGATGATTAGTTTTAAGCCTTAGACATCATCTACCTAAACAACGTCTAAATCAAGCTTGATCTTCCATTGCATAAGCATTGTTCAGTCGATTTTTAACTAGACATCGCTTAAAGTTTCAATTTTGGTTTGAAAATGGAGACAGAAGTATCTTTCATGCAACTCTTTGCTTGTCGCAACCAATGAAATTCGTCGGTGCGCGCGCCGAACGCCAGTCAGCTGTTTGTCTTCCTACACATTACTCAAATATGGCTGAGCATGACCTGGAAATTAAATCTCACAATATTATCGACAAGCGACACTCCACTGTACGGAAAGTGTAGCTTTGATATAACGCTGTAACAGTGAGTGTAATCTACTCATAAATACGGTAGCTTCGACGAAGGGAAGATGCAGCAACAGTAATGTGTAACCGAGTGTATTTTACAGGCCATATAGATGTAGCTTGTATTCTGGAGATCGTAGGTTCGAAACGCATTATCGGCAGCCGTGAAAATTGTTTTCCGTAGTTTCCCTATTTTTACACCAGGCAAATACTTGGGCTGTTATTACGGCCACGGCTCTTCTTACCCAGTATTCTTTAAAGAATATTCACCACCACTTGCCTTTTCCTAACTGATAGTTGTGAAAACTTATACGATTATATATATATAAACCCCACACAACCTACTTGTTAGTTTCCACTATTATGTGTGTTTAATTAGCAGTAAATATAAGTGAATCCCTCCCGGTTGATGTGTGACAGCCCTCTGACGATCGGGACACGTAATTCTGATATGTACCGTGAGTAGTCGAATTGACTTATAATTCCGTGGAAATTACCCCATGTATATAATAAAATATATCGGTTGCCTAGAACTGTATTCAAGTTGACAGTTACCGGACTGTCACTTTGTCAGTCTCAAGAAACAAATCTCGAAAAGCGAAACCGTATTTTATGATCTATCTCCCCGTGCATGTCAAACGAAGTGCTGCGATTTAGCAGCGGGCGACCCACAGAGAGGCCGTCGGACTAACCTTTCTTCCCGGAATCGTCTCAACATGATAATACAAATCACATATTTCGTGATACATAACCTCTTATTGTGATTCACTCCTCTCATTTGAGGTTAAAGAGTGCTCTCGGCAGTGTTTAAACATGACCGGTTGAACATCGCTTTTAGACAGTGTCTAAGTGATAAATAACGTCTCTGCAATGCGGCAGCCATACTTAGGCATTGTTTAACCGCAAACATCGTCTAAATACAGTTTCTGCAATGGGCCCAAAGTGTCTATAAGGACTACAACGTGCTAGCAATGAACCGAGTCTTGCGGTAGCTGAAGTGGCTATACCACGCGTCACTGTTGTTGCATCAGACAAACTGTGTGATAGTAAGTGCGAATCACAGGCTGGTATACATTTTTTCCGACTAACGCCGTTTACAGTGACTGTAATATGGCCGCATATCATCTTGTTCCAAAAAATGAAATTTTATTTTATCCGATGTTACGTAGCTAGGTTGGACTGCGACGTGATGGCCTGTAGGCAGGAAGTAGGTACCTGGATATTCAGAGTAACAAGTGTTCGAAATGTTTATCACTTTACGGTGTTCATTTAACTTTTTACCATTACGGAGTTCGTGGTATATATTTTAATTCGACCATACTCCTTTCTCTTTTTCTTCCTTCCTTCCTTCCATCCTTCCTTCCTTCCTTCCTTCCTTCCTTCCTTCCTTCCTTTCTTTCTTTCTTTCTTTCTTTTTTTCTATCATTTCTAATCCGTTTACCCTCCAGGGTTAGTTTTTCCCTCGGACTCAGGAAACTCACCTCTACCGCCTCAAGGGTAGTGTCTAGGAGCATGAGACTTTGAGTTGGGGATACAACTGGGAAGGAGTAAGTGGGTGTGGCCATAAGTGTGTTAACATCCCGGCATTTGCCTGGAGGAGAATTAGGAAACCACGGAAAACCACTTCGAGGATGGCTGAGGTGCTAACCGAAACCCCTCTACTCAGTTGACCTCCCGAGGCTGAGTGGATCCAGTTCCAGCCCTCGTACCACTTTTCAAATTTCGTGGCAGAGCCGGAAATCAAACCAGAGTCCGCGGGGGTGGCAGCTAATCACACTAACAACTACATCACAGAGGCGGACTCGACCGTACTTTCTCCATAGCTTAGCAACAATTCAACGTACTCTTCACAGGAAGACATCGTGACAAAATTCGTAAGTGCTGTGATGTGACCTGATAGGTGTTGATTATAATTTGTGTGCGTTGGATTCGCCCACCCATACTGGCCATCCTGAAAATGGTTTTCCTATGTTGCCCACTTTAACAACCAGGCGAATGCCGGGATGGTACCTTAATAAAAGTCCAAGGCCGATTTCCTTCTCAATACTTACCCCACCCATCCTTAGGGGAAAGACGCCAAATCTACGTGCAACCCTTAAAACCAATGGCAAAAGTATTGATTATTATTGTATCTTCGCTAGACTCGTTGGCTGAATGGTCAGCGTACTGGCCTTTGTTTCAGAGGATCCCGGGTTCGATGCCCGGCCGGGTCGGGGATTTTAGTCGCTTCTGATTAATTCGTCTTGTTCCGGGACTGGATGTATGTGTCCGTACCAACACTCTCCTCATCGTATTCAGACAACATACCACACTACCAACCACCACAGATACACGCAATAGTGCTTACATCCCTCCATATACTGTTGGTGTCAGGAAGAGTATCCGGATGTAAAACAGGGCTAAATCCATATGTGCTACGCAGTTCGCACCCGTGACCCCACAGGTGTAGGAAAAAGTGGTAGGAAAATAAGATTGTATCCCATCTAGAATAGAGCACCCCTATCGTTCAGATTATTTGGCTTATGTTGGGTTCGAGCCGATATTCACACATGGTGTGCTCCAGCCGTTAACCGATTGAGTCACGAAGTGAACACACATGATGATTTCTAGACGCTTAGTACTAAGTACGGCCGTTCCACCTCGAAAGTTATCATAAGTGTCAAATTCTCTAATGAAGGTTTACAGGGTTCATTTAACTTCCTAACATTACTGAGATCGTGCATAACCTATTAATTCGATCGTATAACGGGCACCTGTATTATTTCAAAGAGCAATAAATCACATGTTTTCAAAATGGTCCTTAGCATTTGGCGCGGAATTGTGCAAAGTAGTTTCTCCTTTACTAGGTCCATTGATAAATTTACAGTGATGACATACAGGTAGGGGAGAGCCTTACTAACCATAGGCAGAAATTTAAAATAATTTGGCGCTCGTAAAACCAAATTATAGGGATCTTTGGGTTATAGGAATTATTTGGGTTGCCTAAATCCTGAAAAAGGGGCTGGTGGACCACTCGGTATATCTCACGGTAGAAAATTTATCATTTTCCAGAAGACATGGTCTCCTATATTGATGAATACAGAATACAGTAGAGTATTCTGTCATCTATTCTTAGGACTCATGCTTTTGAAACTTCTAATTCTTCCTTAAAATTTCGTGTGGCTATTTCTAGCCGAGTGCAGCCCTCGTAAGGCAGACCCTCCGATGAGGGTGGGCGGCATCTGCTATTTGTAGACACTGCGTGTTATTGTGCTGGAGGATAGTGTTATGTGTGGTGTGTGAGTTGGAGGGATGTTGGGTACCGCACGAACACCCAGCCCTCGGGCCATTGGAATTAACCAATGAAGGTTAAAATCTCCGACCCGATCGGGAATCGAACCGGGGACCCTCTGAACCGAAGGCCAGTACGCTGAACATTCAGCCAACGAGTCGGACTATTTCTTGCTTGATACATACTAACTCCCCTCTAAATCTTTTGAACTTTTCATAACCATTGTATACGGTTGTATATTCTTCTAAAAAGTAGAATTGCCGCCTAATATACTGTCTAGACCAAAGTCGTTTCCTTCCCATTTCTAGACATAATTTATTACAAACGCATTCAGATATATAAATTATTCGAATAGAATCCAGCAGCACGAAGTAAAGAGGGTAATTTACAGCAATTGGGGAATGATTTCTATCACAAGGTATACGTCAAGTTTGTAAATGGAGCACTTTTTGAGTCATTTGTAAAGGTGAAGGCCTGTGAAGCTTTCAAACTATGTTTGATAATGTAACATTTCTATATTTCCTGACAAAGAACCTGAGTGGAATTTTGTACAGAAGAACCAGTTTCAAATTTTGTATTCCTCGTCTTGTGGTGTGCTTTCTTCGTAATACAATAAATCTTGCATTTTTAACATATAATTGTCCAATACACACTTTGATAATAAATTTGAATATTTCTATTGAGGTTGAAAGCAGCATTTACGGTAATTTAGTAGAGTATGTTATAATTTGAACTCGTTCTGGAAGTATAGATAAAAATTGTAGATATAAACCAAGTGATTAACTAAACAAGAAATGCATATCGTCGTTGTTAGAGAAAAACCTCGTATCTCCCAATGCTTTTTTACTATCCATCATTCCTCTTAACACTGGTCACGCCTCAGGAAAATGAACTCAACGAGCGTTGATCTCTTTATGCATCGGAGATGTCACATAGTTTCATATACTTCGGATTTCACATACAATTGTAAGTCACATGGCTCATAATTGCTAGGTAATCAGTCATCTGGTAGGTGGATTTACAATCTCATGTTCATATTTGCAGGCCAGGGAACAATTATATAGCCTCTTACTAATTTCGTCTTCAACTGAGTCGCAGCGTAAACTATTTCAAGTCTATCATCTTTGTGTCATGAACTGTACATTCTTGTAGTCGAGGTTATTAAGTAGTCAGGGATATTATATATCATAAAGTGCTCTGCAGTCATAAATATAATGGGTAATAACGTTTACACTTACGGACCTTAGGAATAATAATTAATTTCGTGTGGCTATTACTAGCCGAGTGCAGCCCTTGTAAGGCAGACCCTCCGATGAGGGTGGGCGGCATCTGCCATGTGTAGGGAACTGCGTGTTTTTGTGGTGGAGGATAGTGTTATGTGTGGTGTGTGAGTTGCAGGGATGTTGGGGACAGCACAAACACCCAGCCCCCGGGCCACTGGAATTAACCAATGAAAGTTAAAATCCCCGACCCGGCCGGGAATCGAACCCGGGACCCTCTGAACCGAAGGCCAGTACGCTGACCGTTCAGCCAACGAGTCGGACTTAGGAATAATAAGCAATATTTTCCTTGAGTGCGTCCATTTTGTCATTATATTCATTTTCATGTTCATGTATTGCTACATTGTTTTATTTTGCTTTTGATTGTCACAATAATTCCTCAATGTACGTAGAATATACCATAAATGAAGTACAAACCTATTTACTTATATGTAAATAGGGTCTTAGCGAAGAAGGCCTTGTGTTTACAGCGCAGTATGCCTTCTTGATTAGGGGCCGGAACAAATTTGTCACTGACTTGGATTGAACCATGGATTTTCGGTCGGAACTGCGCTACGTTATCCACTACGCTACAGAGGGTTTATAGATTTAGCAGTTGGGGCAATTAAGACGAGAATAGTCTCAGCCTATTAACCATGTGGGGCTGAGTATGAGGATGAAGTTGACAAGTTTTTATGGAGCACTGAGTGCCACAGTAGCGAGGGTCTGCAGAAAGTATCAAAATAGTGATAATAGGCGATTTCAATGCCAGATTGAATTAAAGTATATGAGAAGGTGATGGAACTCTTGTGGTAGTGTGTGAATAGCAGTTACGAATACATTGAAGCATACGGCTATCACCGTTACACTTGGGAGGTTAGAGGCACCAGATCCATAATAGAGTATGTCATAACTGAAATCTGTTTGGAAAGTGCGGGTATTCCGGAGATTTTTCTTTGGTAAAGACAACTATCTGATCTGTAGTGAACTAATTAGGCCTATTTCCAGGCCTAGGATAAAGTGAAATCTGCCCGCAGACAAGCATGTGCGGAGGATCTACAGGACGAAGAAATTAGAACTGAAGTAAATGGATATGTTTAATAAGACGTTACAAATATTAGGCTGCCTTGTAATATTCATACGTTCGGGCTGAGCAGTGGTCGTTTGGTAGGCCAAGGCCCTTCAGGTATGTAGTGCCATGGGGTTCGGTTTGTTTGTGCCAAAAATTTGAGACTAAGAATGTTAGGCATAGAGAATGGTTGGCCTACAGGAATGCTGTAGTACAAACAGGAATACATAGGAATACATACGAACAACTGTGTGTAAAGATCAGAATAAACGAACATCGTGGTGGAAAGATAAATTGAAAGCAAGTTTTTTAACGTAAGGCGTACAAGAAACAGCGACGAACAAGGACTGGTGCAGACAGGAATTGTACATACATAACAGAAACAGAGTGAAACAAATAATTGTTGAATCTGAGAAGAAGTCATAGGAAGATTTTCGTTATATCCCTGAAAGACTTGGTCAAGTGGCAGGGAAAATTTTCTGGATAGTAATAAAGAATCGTAGAATAATAATGTTATAAATATTATTTGTTTTACATTCCATTTCGGGGACCGCGGTGCCGTAATTTTGTCCCGCAGGAATTCCTTTGTTTCCAGTAAATCTACCGACACGAGTTTGATTTATTTGACCACCTTGAAATACCACCAGACTGAGCCAGGAACGAACGAGCCAAGTTTGGCTCAGAAGGTCAGCACTCTTCTGTCCGAGCTACTCAGCCCGGCAGAATCATAGAAAGTGAAGGGAAAAGGGAAATTAATAGCTTTTTAAGTAAGTCAGGTGAACTCACAATAGATCGCAGGGACAGGAAGGAATATTTTGAAAAAATGTTCTTAATATAAAAACAAATATTTTGGTTGACGTCGTGGAAAACCGAAATCAAAGGGAGGAGAACAATGATGTTAGGAGAATTACGCTTGAAGAAAGGATAGTAAATAAAATCCATGTCATAAAGCAGCAGGAATAGATGAAATTAGATCCGAAATAGTGAAGTATAGTGACAAGGCAGGATGAAATGGCCTCACAGAGTAATAATGTTACCATGAGTGCGATGAATAGTTGAGAGTAATTCGAATCGTAACCGGTGTGGTTTCAGACTACAGAGGGGCTGTCAGGGTCAGATTTTCAGTATGCGCCAGGTAATGGAAAATTTCTGAGAGACGAATAGACATATATCTTTATGTTTCGTATATCTAGAAGAAGTATATGACAGAAAGCCGAGGGAAAATATGTTGGTCGTACTGAAGCTTTCACATGATATTGCATAGGTTTCCTTTCACCTTCGATGTTCATAATTTGCGTGGATAATCTACTAAAATGTCCAATTTGGCCGAGAGGGATTCTGTTAGGTGGTTATGTAACATGAAAATAGGTGCAGTGAGTTATATGGCAATTAACATTTTCAAGACTAAAGCGGTGTTAGAAGGAAGAAACCTGATGGAACAGAATGCCACGTTGGGAATGAAAAACTGAAACAGGTAGGCAATTTAATTTGGGATATGTATTCTTCTAAGATGGTAATATTGTAAGTGGGATTGAGTGGATGGACGTGCAGCAAAGAGAATGCAGCCATCTCGCTGTTGTGAAATCAGCTCCCCGGACGAAATTTTTTTAAACCGGAGTATTTTCAGATCAACATTTATGTACGGGAGTGAAAATTTGGTAGGCTGAGGATATTTGATTAAAACGTTGAAAGTAACAGACATGAAAGTAGCGAGAATGATCGCTGGCAAAAACAGGTAGAGATAAGGCCAAGAGGGTGCTCGGAATGACGGGATAAATGATAAGTTAAGAATGAACTCAACGGATGATGCTGTTTCGCATAGAGTGGCTTCGCTGGTGGGCAGAGTGAGGCGAATGGAGGGGGATAGTTTACCTAGGAAAATAATGGATTTGTTCACGGAGGGTAAGAAAATTATGGAAAGACCAAGAAGACGATAGTTAGACTCAATTACTAATGATTTAAAGGTAAGAGGTATAGAACTAAACCAGTCCAGAGGGATAGTTACAAACAGTGGATTGTGGAGGTGTGTAGACATTTGACAGATGCTCGCAAACTGAACTCTGAAATGTATAATAGTCTATAATGATGTATGTATAAATGTATTACGTATGTATTGTACCCGTTGTCTATGAGCAACGAAGGGTAAATTATGTCACTGCCCTGTCTCCGTTTCATCCTTGGCTTCGACAACACGAAAGTGACTGAGGTATGCTAGTTGCTTTACGTCGCACCGACACAGATAGGTCTTATGACGACGATGGGACAGGAAAGGCCTAGGAATGGGAAGGAAGTGGCCTTGGCCTTAATTAAGGTACAGCCCAAGCATTTTCCTGGTGTGAAAATGGGAAACCACGGAAAACCATCTTCAGGGCTGCCGACAGTGGGGTTCGAACCCACTATCTCCCGGATGCGAGCTTCTTGCAGAGCGCTCCTAACCGCACGGCCAACTGTGACTGAGGTATGAGTAATGCTAGTAATGCCATTCATTATGCAACCAATCCATGTTATAAATGGTGTGAAATATGTTCCTTATACGATCGGTTGGTGAGTGCTATTTCAGTGGGCTTGGTGTACTGAAGTGTAATATAACTTCTGGCTCAGTGAGAAAAGCAACGCGAAGCCACCTCACTCATAATATTCCAAATATTCCTCATCAGTGACGCGTAAGCCATCTATGGCATATGGTGGTCAAGCTATTGAGGATTAAATCAGTTTCAGAGCCGAACACTCAACATACATTTATAAATAAATAAATAAATAAATAAATAAATAAATAAATAAATAAATAAATAAATAAATAAATAAATAAATAAATAAATAAATAAATAAATCCGTCAATGAATTAACCAGTCAATAAAATAGGTAGATATATGAATGAATGTAATTCATTTAAACCCTCGTACACAAGGCAAAAACAACAACACCAATTTGACTTATGGTGTAGGAGACTCAAAAGTGCACGGCACGTTCACCTTTATTTGCATATAGAAAATAATTGTTCGATCCTCCACTTGAAGTAACGGCAAATACGACTTAACTGGAGTGTAAAGGAACTCCTGCGGGGTAAATACTGGTACCTTGGCGTCTTTGAGAACCGTAACTGTAGTAACTGAGACGTAAAACCAAGAACGTTATTATGACGTAATGCATTCTCTGTAAATCTGTAGTTCGTTGATTTGTGCTACATACTCTTGCAATATTTCAAAGCCATATTTTAACAATATACTACACTGTATTTGGGTGGTGAGCCTCAGCAGATTTTGGTTTTAACCAATACGAATCACTTTTTAGAAAAGTAATCTTCAATTGCCCACACTGGGCATTTGCAGCAGGGAGAAGGAGTGGTATTCCATATATTCTGCTCGTCAGTTTTTAACCTACGCACCACACTCAACATTCAAAACTGGAAATGGTAAAGGAAGACTGGAATACCATCCTGCAAACCTTTGAGTGTTGGTGGGGCGGGAGGAGGTCGGAGAGTTGATGGACAGAAGCTGAATATTCTTGAAAGCATGTTCCAGGAAGAACCACAAGTTCCAGAGTCTAAATAATACAAATGATATATTTTAACTTTCCTCCAAAATATATAGTTCTTAACAGTTTCAATCAACACTGATATTAAGGAAAATCTGTCTCCAGTTCTACAATAGGAAAACAGAAAAGTGTTGAGGCTGTACCTGAATTAAGGCGACGGCCGCTTCCTTCCCGCTCCTATCCCCTTCCTGTTCAATAATTGCCATAAGACCTATGAGTGTTGATGCGACGTAAAGCAACTTAAAAGAAAAAATAAACCTATGCAATATTTTGATAGCAAGAAAACATCATCGGTCCAATATGCTGTAAACGCTGAAGTTGGCTCGAAGGGTAGGTGAGCTATGCCACCACCCAGTGCGTCAGGTATAGCGAACGGAAAAATCGTAAAATTGAGGAATAAATAATTGATTCACAATGGACTAGTAATAGTCACGGACAGATTAACAACGTTCGTGTTGATTTAAAAGATGATCTGGAAGTGGTCTCCGTTTCTGTGAAGTCCAGAAGTACAATAATTGAAACGTTAGAATTCGTACTTGACTATGGCATCGCGCTTGATGCTAACAAAACCAGTGATAGCAGCAATGAAAATTTAAGAATATAAAGAAGTATATGTTTTAGGTCATTAACGTCTCAAGCACAAATGAACGGGTTGGTAATGTTCTAATAGAAGATGAGCTGGCTGAATCATTCAATTTCAACCAAGTTGTAAAGAGTTCATTCATATCAAATCAAGAAAATATATAATTCATTAAAACAAGTAATCACATTTAATTCGGTTTGTTATGTTTCATTTATCTATTTTATATCATTGCATTGAATTTGTTCAGTGAGATGCAGCGTAATTTTGGAACTCATACGAAATCCCCTACTTTAATTACAATTAACTGGTCAGGGTAATTCCATTATTTTATTGTGTTCAAGTTAGGATGACATGTATTACTGAGCTAATTGCTGCGAGCAACGACTAAGTGACTCTTCAGCAAAATGAAAAACAGGAGAAATGAAAACGGTTATTAAAGAGGACGATATAATTGATACTGGATGTATACTAATGAGCAGTCGTAATTCGTAACTTCTAAAAATTGCAATAATGACATTTTGTATTCATTTTTTGTCCTTAAATCATATAAATATAATAATTCTATAACTTATCATATATTAAATTTGCCGGCATGTGTTTAATAATAATAATAATAATAATAATAATAATAATAATAATAATAATAATAATAATAATAATACATAATTTAACTTCCTTTAGCTTCTTTTGTGCTTAAGAGAGACTGGTTGCGTCATGCAGTTAGAAACTGAAAAGTATTCAATGGCCAAGGATATAACGTCGGGCTTCCATGAAGTCGGTTGCCATTTAAGAGTAGTAAAATATTATATGCTGCGGTCATTCGATTTATAAGTGTGTTGGAGTTCGATTCATTAGGACAAAACTCCTGTACTCCGATATCTTCTGAAATCCATGTAAATTAATGGAACTTTGAACTCATAGCATTGAAGGGGTGTAAAGAGATGCCGACATTTCATACTGGAAGAATGGTTTTCAGACGAGTGTTTGTAAAGCAAAGCAAAGCAAAGTCATCTCCGTACAGGCCCTGTAGGCCCTAGGAGGGGTGGACGGTAAAGGCTTTCAATACCCGTAACCTCGGCCTCTGGTGAGGTAGCGTGGTTAGCTATATATGCGGCCGCCATTCCTACCAGGAATTAACCTGGTACTCATTCGTTGTGCAGGATGAGTGAATCTCAGGACCATAAGCACCTTTGGTAATGGAAATTATTTTTCTTAAATTTTCCGACCTCCTGACGGGGAATCGAACCCACGTCCTTCCGGTGAATCGAGCACTCCTTTACTGCCTCGTCCAGGCAATGATGTGAGACAAGGATATATCGTATCTTCATTAATCTATTTGGGCATTTTAAACAGGATTAGACAAAAACATAATTGTCTATTGGAATAAACTACTTATAAATATTGCAAACAGTTATGTAATATTAATAAAAATAATCCCTTCGTAGTTGATTCTTGAGACACGTGAACGCTCCTCTAATAAGGAGCGAATAAATTCAGATAATAAAGCATTACAAGTAAAAATTGTCAATGATTATTGAATTTTCACGAGCGCACTGTACTCGAGGTAAACTTTCAACGTATTACGTCTCGTTCAGTACTTCGTCGTTGAAGAAATAAAACCCTGTATGTCACAATATTACTCTTATCCAATATTTTCCTAACTGGTTTCGCCTTCCAGTCACATATCGTCGCTTAGAAAGTAATACCTCGTATCTCACAATGCTCTTCCTGTCAATTATTTTCCTTAAGACAATTTCCGTTCTCTTCGTTTTGGTATGACTTAGTATAAAGGAAAATTAGCATTCTTCTTCTTCTCTTCCAAGTGCCATATCCAATCCCCCAGACGTTGGCGATCACCCTGGAGAAATCGCCCCATTTTTAGTTAACGTCAGGGATCCCACTATCGGCAGCCCTGAAGATGATTTTCCGTGGTTTCCCATTTTCACACCAGGCAAATTCTGGGGCTGTACCTTAATTAAGGCCACGGCCGCTTCTTTCCAACTCCTAGGCTTTCCCTTTAGTGTTTTGGAGTCACGACACCGGTGATCCACCAGCTCCACGCTTGCCTTCTGCCTTTCTTTGTAATATGAGGTGTAGAAGACCGTACTTTTTACCTCGTAAAACATGGCATGAACAATTCGTTTTCCTTGCTTTGAAGACGTTTGCCAGCTCACTCTCAGCTTTACTGTAGCTCTCCTTTACACTACATTATTGGTTAAAAAATCTGTCCAGGTTATTGTCAGAATTCTTCTATGTATCCGCATTTCAAAGGCCTCTAATCTGTTCATGAGGTAAGCAGTCCAGATCTATACTACACAATGCAGTGTTGAGCGGATGTAACAACGCAACAGCTTTCGCCTGAGTTTTATGTATGTATGATCATCACAAAAGAACCTCACCTTTGGGAAAGATGATCTGAAAATCTCTACACGGCGTCTGATCTCTTTTCCAGGGTCCAGATAATCTGTAGGAGTGCGTAAATACACCATTCAAACAATGCTATGAAATGCGATTGCCATTAATTCAAATTTCTTAGGGGCTTCATAAATTACAACGGGATTTCGTACGTTGAGTGAATTGTAATTTTATAGAGAATTTCTTTTTAATATCTTTGATCGCTTTACATAGTACTGTATAGGTATATTTTTAACATATCTATCGAATTAATTCTTTCCATTCCTAGTACAAGTGTAGCCAGCATTGGTTCTCTGTGTTTATTGAATAATCTATTTCAATGAAATGCAATCCATAATCTATATATATAAAAGCAAGTCGGGCTGGAGCGATGTATATATAAATATTTAAAAATGAAAAAAGACGTGAATTAATGAGGCACTTCCAGAAATCTCAGAAATTTGAAACTTGGTACGAGGGAAACTGATGACCCCAGGATCCCTAGAAAAATCGGAAATTCTCAAAATTCCCTGAAGGGGGCACGCTGGGGGGGCTCAAATTTTGGGCTCAGTATAAGAACACAGTCGTATAGTATATCCAAAACGATAACCTATAGGTTTCGTGGGCTTAAAAATTTTCGGGAATTTCCTCATTTTTATCCCCCATCCCCCCAAATCAAGATGGCGGCACAACCTGCGAGACGAGGTAGACAATTGAAATTTGGTGAAATTATAGCTTTTGCTCTCTAACCGACGGGAAAATTCCAAGATGTTCAAATTTTTCACTTTTTACCCCCAAGGATATCGAAATATGGAGGCAATTTTAATGACTGTGCAGACATTCCTTTTGAGCTATTTTTTGGCTAAACGGTAAGTCGTATCACAAAAGGGATGGCACAATGTACCTTCAATTCGGAGTGATCTACAACTTTGGTCCTGTGACATTTTGTCGTATCTCTCTGCCTTATACGTTAAATTTGGCCGTATTTCTGGATTGTTCGTAAATTTGGTGATTTTTACAAGTATATTTTATTGTTTGACACACTTATAAGAATGATAGGATCATCACGTTGTGTGCGCACATTGGCACGATTAAGGGACATATGTGTACCAAATTTCATGATTCTAGCTTATACATAAGTAGGCAAAATGTAATGTAAAATGTTAAAAATGCACCCAAATTTCACCCTATTCAAAATTTGAACTCAATTTACCCCCTTAATATGGGAGATACGAGGAAATGGTTTAGATACAAACATGTAGAGCGATCAATGAGGCGTCTGATGGCGCAAACCGTTTCTTAATACCATAAACCGTTTAGGAGATATGAATCTCGAAGTGGAAGTCTGCACTTTTCAACGTGCTCATGCTTATCCGTCATCTATATATATAAAAGCAAGTCGGGCTGGAGCGATGTATATATAAATATTTAAAAATGAAAAAAGACGTGAATTAATGACGCACTTCCAGAAATCTCAGAAATTTGAAACTTGGTACGAGGGAAACTGATGACCCCAGGATCCCTAGAAAAATCGGAAATTCTCAAAATTCCCTGAAGGGGGCACGCTGGGGGGCTCAAATTTTGGGCTCAGTATAAGAACACAGTCGTATAGTATATCCAAAACGATAACCTATAGGTTTCGTGGGCTTAAAAATTTTCGGGAATTTCCTCATTTTTATCCCCCATCCCCCCAAATCAAGATGGCGGCACAACCTGCGAGACGAGGTAGACAATTGAAATTTGGTGAAATTATAGCTTTTGGTCTCTAACCGACGGGAAAATTCCAAGATGTTCAAATTTTTCACTTTTTACCCCCAAGGATATCGAAATATGGAGGCAATTTTAATGACTGTGCAGACATTCCTTTTGAGCTATTTTTTGGCTAAACGGTAAGTCGTATCACAAAAGGGATGGCACAATGTCCCTTCAATTCGGAGTGATCTACAACTTTGGTCCTGTGACATTTTGTCGTATCTCTCTGCCTTATACGTTAAATTTGGCCGTATTTCTGGATTGTTCGTAAATTTGGTGATTTTTACAAGTATATTTTATTGTTTGACACACTTATAAGAATGATAGGATCATCACGTTGTGTGCGCACATTGGCACGATTAAGGGACATATGTGTACCAAATTTCATGATTCTAGCTTATACATAAGTAGGCAAAATGTAATGTAAAATGTTAAAAATGCACCCAAATTTCACCCTATTCAAAATTTGAACTCAATTTACCCCCTTAATATGGGAGATACGAGGAAATGGTTTAGATACAAACATGTAGAGCGATAAATGAGGCGTCTGATGGCGCAAACCGTTTCTTAATACCATAAACCGTTTAGGAGATATGAATCTCGAAGTGGAAGTCTGCACTTTTCAACGTGCTCATGCTTATCCGTCATCTATATATATATAAAAGCAAGTCGGGCTGGAGCGATGTATATATACATATTTAAAAATGAAAAAAGACGTGAATTAATGAGGCACTTCCAGAAATCTCAGAAATTTGAAACTTGGTACGATGGAAACTGATGACCCCAGGATCCCTAGAAAAATCGGAAATTCTCAAAATTCCCTGAAGGGGGCACGCTGGGGGGGCTCAAATTTTGGGCTCAGTATAAGAACACAGTCGTATAGTATATCCAAAACGATAACCTATAGGTTTCGTGGGCTTAAAAATTTTCGGGAATTTCCTCATTTTTATCCCCCATCCCCCCAAATCAAGATGGCGGCACAACCTGCGAGACGAGGTAGACAATTGAAATTTGGTGAAATTATAGCTTTTGGTCTCTAACCGACGGGAAAATTCCAAGATGTTCAAATTTTTCACTTTTTACCCCCAAGGATATCGAAATATGGAGGCAATTTTAATGACTGTGCAGACATTCCTTTTGAGCTATTTTTTGGCTAAACGGTAAGTCGTATCACAAAAGGGATGGCACAATGTCCCTTCAATTCGGAGTGATCTACAACTTTGGTCCTGTGACATTTTGTCGTATCTCTCTGCCTTATACGTTAAATTTGGCCGTATTTCTGGATTGTTCGTAAATTTGGTGATTTTTACAAGTATATTTTATTGTTTGACACACTTATAAGAATGATAGGATCATCACGTTGTGTGCGCACATTGGCACGATTAAGGGACATATGTGTACCAAATTTCATGATTCTAGCTTATACATAAGTAGGCAAAATGTAATGTAAAATGTTAAAAATGCACCCAAATTTCACCCTATTCAAAATTTGAACTCAATTTACCCCCTTAATATGGGAGATACGAGGAAATGGTTTAGATACAAACATGTAGAGCTATAAATGAGGCGTCTGATGGCGCAAACCGTTTCTTAATATCATAAACCGTTTAGGAGATATGAATCTCGAAGTGGAAGTCTGCACTTTTCAACGTGCTCATGCTTATCCGTCATCTATATATATAAAAGCAAGTCGGGCTGGAGCGATGTATATATACATATTTAAAAATGAAAAAAGACGTGAATTAATGAGGCACTTCCAGAAATCTCAGAAATTTGAAACTTGGTACGAGGGAAACTGATGACCCCAGGATCCCTAGAAAAATCGGAAATTCTCAAAATTCCCTGAAGGGGGCACGCTGGGGGGGCTCAAATTTTGGGCTCAGTATAAGAACACAGTCGTATAGTATATCCAAAACGATAACCTATAGGTTTCGTGGGCTTAAAAATTTTCGGGAATTTCCTCATTTTTATCCCCCATCCCCCCAAATCAAGATGGCGGCACAACCTGCGAGACGAGGTAGACAATTGAAATTTGGTGAAATTATAGCTTTTGGTCTCTAACCGACGGGAAAATTCCAAGATGTTCAAATTTTTCACTTTTTACCCCCAAGGATATCGAAATATGGAGGCAATTTTAATGACTGTGCAGACATTCCTTTTGAGCTATTTTTTGGCTAAACGGTAAGTCGTATCACAAAAGGGATGGCACAATGTCCCTTCAATTCGGAGTGATCTACAACTTTGGTCCTGTGACATTTTGTCGTATCTCTCTGCCTTATACGTTAAATTTGGCCGTATTTCTGGATTGTTCGTAAATTTGGTGATTTTTACAAGTATATTTTATTGTTTGACACACTTATAAGAATGATAGGATCATCACGTTGTGTGCGCACATTGGCACGATTAAGGGACATATGTGTACCAAATTTCATGATTCTAGCTTATACATAAGTAGGCAAAATGTAATGTAAAATGTTAAAAATGCACCCAAATTTCACCCTATTCAAAATTTGAACTCAATTTACCCCCTTAATATGGGAGATACGAGGAAATGGTTTAGATACAAACATGTAGAGCTATAAATGAGGCGTCTGATGGCGCAAACCGTTTCTTAATATCATAAACCGTTTAGGAGATATGAATCTCGAAGTGGAAGTCTGCACTTTTCAACGTGCTCATGCTTATCCGTCATCTATATATATAAAAGCAAGTCGGGCTGGAGCGATGTATATATACATATTTAAAAATGAAAAAAGACGTGAATTAATGAGGCACTTCCAGAAATCTCAGAAATTTGAAACTTGGTACGAGGGAAACTGATGACCCCAGGATCCCTAGAAAAATCGGAAATTCTCAAAATTCCCTGAAGGGGGCACGCTGGGGGGGCTCAAATTTTGGGCTCAGTATAAGAACACAGTCGTATAGTATATCCAAAACGATAACCTATAGGTTTCGTGGGCTTAAAAATTTTCGGGAATTTCCTCATTTTTATCCCCCATCCCCCCAAATCAAGATGGCGGCACAACCTGCGAGACGAGGTAGACAATTGAAATTTGGTGAAATTATAGCTTTTGGTCTCTAACCGACGGGAAAATTCCAAGATGTTCAAATTTTTCACTTTTTACCCCCAAGGATATCGAAATATGGAGGCAATTTTAATGACTGTGCAGACATTCCTTTTGAGCTATTTTTTGGCTAAACGGTAAGTCGTATCACAAAAGGGATGGCACAATGTCCCTTCAATTCGGAGTGATCTACAACTTTGGTCCTGTGACATTTTGTCGTATCTCTCTGCCTTATACGTTAAATTTGGCCGTATTTCTGGATTGTTCGTAAATTTGGTGATTTTTACAAGTATATTTTATTGTTTGACACACTTATAAGAATGATAGGATCATCACGTTGTGTGCGCACATTGGCACGATTAAGGGACATATGTGTACCAAATTTCATGATTCTAGCTTATACATAAGTAGGCAAAATGTAATGTAAAATGTTAAAAATGCACCCAAATTTCACCCTATTCAAAATTTGAACTCAATTTACCCCCTTAATATGGGAGATACGAGGAAATGGTTTCGATACAAACATGTAGAGCGATCAATGAGGCGTCTGATGGCGCAAACCGTTTCTTAATACCATAAACCGTTTAGGAGATATGAATCTCGAAGTGGAAGTCTGCACTTTTCAACGTGCTCATGCTTATCCGTCATCTATATATATAAAAGCAAGTCGGGCTGGAGCGATGTATATATAAATATTTAAAAATGAAAAAAGACGTGAATTAATGAGGCACTTCCAGAAATCTCAGAAATTTGAAACTTGGTACGAGGGAAACTGATGACCCCAGGATCCCTAGAAAAATCGGAAATTCTCAAAATTCCCTGAAGGGGGCACGCTGGGGGGCTCAAATTTTGGGCTCAGTATAAGAACACAGTCGTATAGTATATCCAAAACGATAACCTATAGGTTTCGTGGGCTTAAAAATTTTCGGGAATTTCCTCATTTTTATCCCCCATCCCCCCAAATCAAGATGGCGGCACAACCTGCGAGACGAGGTAGACAATTGAAATTTGGTGAAATTATAGCTTTTGGTCTCTAACCGACGGGAACATTCCAAGATGTTCAAATTTTTCACTTTTTACCCCCAAGGATATCGAAATATGGAGGCAATTTTAATGACTGTGCAGACATTCCTTTTGAGCTATTTTTTGGCTAAACGGTAAGTCGTATCACAAAAGGGATGGCACAATGTCCCTTCAATTCGGAGTGATCTACAACTTTGGTCCTGTGACATTTTGTCGTATCTCTCTGCCTTATACGTTAAATTTGGCCGTATTTCTGGATTGTTCGTAAATTTGGTGATTTTTACAAGTATATTTTATTGTTTGACACACTTATAAGAATGATAGGATCATCACGTTGTGTGCGCACATTGGCACGATTAAGGGACATATGTGTACCAAATTTCATGATTCTAGCTTATACATAAGTAGGCAAAATGTAATGTAAAATGTTAAAAATGCACCCAAATTTCACCCTATTCAAAATTTGAACTCAATTTACCCCCTTAATATGGGAGATACGAGGAAATGGTTTAGATACAAACATGTAGAGCGATAAATGAGGCGTCTGATGGCGCAAACCGTTTCTTAATACCATAAACCGTTTAGGAGATATGAATCTCGAAGTGGAAGTCTGCACTTTTCAACGTGCTCATGCTTATCCGTCATCTATATATATAAAAGCAAGTCGGGCTGGAGCGATGTATATATAAATATTTAAAAATGAAAAAAGACGTGAATTAATGAGGCACTTCCAGAAATCTCAGAAATTTGAAACTTGGTACGAGGGAAACTGATGACCCCAGGATCCCTAGAAAAATCGGAAATTCTCAAAATTCCCTGAAGGGGGCACGCTGGGGGGCTCAAATTTTGGGCTCAGTATAAGAACACAGTCGTATAGTATATCCAAAACGATAACCTATAGGTTTCGTGGGCTTAAAAATTTTCGGGAATTTCCTCATTTTTATCCCCCATCCCCCCAAATCAAGATGGCGGCACAACCTGCGAGACGAGGTAGACAATTGAAATTTGGTGAAATTATAGCTTTTGGTCTCTAACCGACGGGAAAATTCCAAGATGTTCAAATTTTTCACTTTTTACCCCCAAGGATATCGAAATATGGAGGCAATTTTAATGACTGTGCAGACATTCCTTTTGAGCTATTTTTTGGCTAAACGGTTAGTCGTATCACAAAACGGATGGCACAATGTCCCTTCAATTCGGAGTGATCTACAACTTTGGTCCTGTGACATTTTGTCGTATCTCTCTGCCTTACACGTTAAATTTGGCCGTATTTCTGGATTGTTCGTAAATTTGGTGATTTTTACAAGTATATTTTATTGTTTGACACACTTATAAGAATGATAGGATCATCACGTTGTGTGCGCACATTGGCACGATTAAGGGACATATGTGTACCAAATTTCATGATTCTAGCTTATACATAAGTAGGCAAAATGTAATGTAAAATGTTAAAAATGCACCCAAATTTCACCCTATTCAAAATTTGAACTCAATTTACCCCCTTAATATGGGAGATACGAGGAAATGGTTTAGATACAAACATGTAGAGCGATAAATGAGGCGTCTGATGGCGCAAACCGTTTCTTAATACCATAAACCGTTTAGGAGATATGAATCTCGAAGTGGAAGTCTGCACTTTTCAACGTGCTCATGCTTATCCGTCATCTATATATATATATAAAAGCAAGTCGGGCTGGAGCGATGTATATATACATATTTAAAAATGAAAAAAGACGTGAATTAATGAGGCACTTCCAGAAATCTCAGAAATTTGAAACTTGGTACGATGGAAACTGATGACCCCAGGATCCCTAGAAAAATCGGAAATTCTCAAAATTCCCTGAAGGGGGCACGCTGGGGGGGCTCAAATTTTGGGCTCAGTATAAGAACACAGTCGTATAGTATATCCAAAACGATAACCTATAGGTTTCGTGGGCTTAAAAATTTTCGGGAATTTCCTCATTTTTATCCCCCATCCCCCCAAATCAAGATGGCGGCACAACCTGCGAGACGAGGTAGACAATTGAAATTTGGTGAAATTATAGCTTTTGGTCTCTAACCGACGGGAAAATTCCAAGATGTTCAAATTTTTCACTTTTTACCCCCAAGGATATCGAAATATGGAGGCAATTTTAATGACTGTGCAGACATTCCTTTTGAGCTATTTTTTGGCTAAACGGTAAGTCGTATCACAAAAGGGATGGCACAATGTCCCTTCAATTCGGAGTGATCTACAACTTTGGTCCTGTGACATTTTGTCGTATCTCTCTGCCTTATACGTTAAATTTGGCCGTATTTCTGGATTGTTCGTAAATTTGGTGATTTTTACAAGTATATTTTATTGTTTGACACACTTATAAGAATGATAGGATCATCACGTTGTGTGCGCACATTGGCACGATTAAGGGACATATGTGTACCAAATTTCATGATTCTAGCTTATACATAAGTAGGCAAAATGTAATGTAAAATGTTAAAAATGCACCCAAATTTCACCCTATTCAAAATTTGAACTCAATTTACCCCCTTAATATGGGAGATACGAGGAAATGGTTTAGATACAAACATGTAGAGCGATCAATGAGGCGTCTGATGGCGCAAACCGTTTCTTAATACCATAAACCGTTTAGGAGATATGAATCTCGAAGTGGAAGTCTGCACTTTTCAACGTGCTCATGCTTATCCGTCATCTATATATATAAAAGCAAGTCGGGCTGGAGCGATGTATATATAAATATTTAAAAATGAAAAAAGACGTGAATTAATGAGGCACTTCCAGAAATCTCAGAAATTTGAAACTTGGTACGAGGAAACTGATGACCCCAGGATCCCTAGAAAAATCGGAAATTCTCAAAATTCCCTGAAGGGGGCACGCTGGGGGGCTCAAATTTTGGGCTCAGTATAAGAACACAGTCGTATAGTATATCCAAAACGATAACCTATAGGTTTCGTGGGCTTAAAAATTTTCGGGAATTTCCTCATTTTTATCCCCCATCCCCCCAAATCAAGATGGCGGCACAACCTGCGAGACGAGGTAGACAATTGAAATTTGGTGAAATTATAGCTTTTGGTCTCTAACCGACGGGAAAATTCCAAGATGTTCAAATTTTTCACTTTTTACCCCCAAGGATATCGAAATATGGAGGCAATTTTAATGACTGTGCAGACATTCCTTTTGAGCTATTTTTTGGCTAAACGGTAAGTCGTATCACAAAACGGATGGCACAATGTCCCTTCAATTCGGAGTGATCTACAACTTTGGTCCTGTGACATTTTGTCGTATCTCTCTCCCTTATACGTTAAATTTGGCCGTATTTCTGGATTGTTCGTAAATTTGGTGATTTTTACAAGTATATTTTATTGTTTGACACACTTATAAGAATGATAGGATCATCACGTTGTGTGCGCACATTGGCACGATTAAGGGACATATGTGTACCAAATTTCATGATTCTAGCTTATACATAAGTAGGCAAAATGTAATGTAAAATGTTAAAAATGCACCCAAATTTCACCCTATTCAAAATTTGAACTCAATTTACCCCCTTAATATGGGAGATACGAGGAAATGGTTTAGATACAAACATGTAGAGCGATAAATGAGGCGTCTGATGGCGCAAACCGTTTCTTAATATCATAAACCGTTTAGGAGATATGAATCTCGAAGTGGAAGTCTGCACTTTTCAACGTGCTCATGCTTATCCGTCATCTATATATATAAAAGCAAGTCGGACTGGAGCGATGTATATATAAATATTTAAAAATGAAAAAAGACGTGAATTAATGAGGCACTTCCAGAAATCTCAGAAATTTGAAACTTGGTACGAGGGAAACTGATGACCCCAGGATCCCTAGAAAAATCGGAAATTCTCAAAATTCCCTGAAGGGGGCACGCTGGGGGGCTCAAATTTTGGGCTCAGTATAAGAACACAGTCGTATAGTATATCGAAAACGATAACCTATAGGTTTCGTGGGCTTAAAAATTTTCGAGAATTTCCTCATTTTTATCCCCTATCCCCCCAATTCAAAATGGCGGCACAACCTGCCAGACGAAGTAGACAATTGAAATTTGGTGAAATTATATCTTTTGGTCCCTAACCGACGGGAAAATTCCAAGATGTTCAAATTTTTCACTTTTTACCCCCCAATGATATCGAAATATGGAGGCAATTTTAATGACTGTGCAGACATTCCTTTTGAGCTATTTTTTGGCTAAACGGTAAGTCGTATCACAAAACGGATGGCACAATGTCGCTTCAATTCGGAGTGATCTACAACTTTGGTCCTGTGAAATTTTGTCGTATCTCTCTCCCTTATACGTTAAATTTGGCCGTATTTCTGGATTGTTCGTAAATTTGGTGATTTTTACAAGTATATTTCATTGTTTGACACACTTATAAGAATGATAGGATCATCACGTTGTGTGCGCACATTGGCACGATTAAGGGACATATGTGTACCATATTTCATGATTCTAGCTTATACATAAGTAGGCAAAAAGTAATGTAAAATGTTAAAAATGCACCCAAATTTCAGCCTATTCAAAATTTGATCTCAATTTACCCCCTTAATATGGGAGATACGAGGAAATGGTTTAGAAACAAACATGTAGAGCGATAAATGAGGCGTCTGATGGCGCAAACCGTTTCTTAATACCATAAACCGTTTAGGAGATATGAATCTCGAAGTGGAAGTCTGCACTTTTCAACGTGCTCATGCTTATCCGTCATCTATATATATATATAAAAGCAAGTCGGGCTGGAGCGATGTATATATACATATTTAAAAATGAAAAAAGACGTGAATTAATGAGGCACTTCCAGAAATCTCAGAAATTTGAAACTTGGTACGATGGAAACTGATGACCCCAGGATCCCTAGAAAAATCGGAAATTCTCAAAATTCCCTGAAGGGGGCACGCTGGGGGGGCTCAAATTTTGGGCTCAGTATAAGAACACAGTCGTATAGTATATCCAAAACGATAACCTATAGGTTTCGTGGGCTTAAAAATTTTCGGGAATTTCCTCATTTTTATCCCCCATCCCCCCAAATCAAGATGGCGGCACAACCTGCGAGACGAGGTAGACAATTGAAATTTGGTGAAATTATAGCTTTTGGTCTCTAACCGACGGGAAAATTCCAAGATGTTCAAATTTTTCACTTTTTACCCCCAAGGATATCGAAATATGGAGGCAATTTTAATGACTGTGCAGACATTCCTTTTGAGCTATTTTTTGGCTAAACGGTAAGTCGTATCACAAAAGGGATGGCACAATGTCCCTTCAATTCGGAGTGATCTACAACTTTGGTCCTGTGACATTTTGTCGTATCTCTCTGCCTTATACGTTAAATTTGGCCGTATTTCTGGATTGTTCGTAAATTTGGTGATTTTTACAAGTATATTTTATTGTTTGACACACTTATAAGAATGATAGGATCATCACGTTGTGTGCGCACATTGGCACGATTAAGGGACATATGTGTACCAAATTTCATGATTCTAGCTTATACATAAGTAGGCAAAATGTAATGTAAAATGTTAAAAATGCACCCAAATTTCACCCTATTCAAAATTTGAACTCAATTTACCCCCTTAATATGGGAGATACGAGGAAATGGTTTAGATACAAACATGTAGAGCGATCAATGAGGCGTCTGATGGCGCAAACCGTTTCTTAATACCATAAACCGTTTAGGAGATATGAATCTCGAAGTGGAAGTCTGCACTTTTCAACGTGCTCATGCTTATCCGTCATCTATATATATAAAAGCAAGTCGGGCTGGAGCGATGTATATATAAATATTTAAAAATGAAAAAAGACGTGAATTAATGAGGCACTTCCAGAAATCTCAGAAATTTGAAACTTGGTACGAGGAAACTGATGACCCCAGGATCCCTAGAAAAATCGGAAATTCTCAAAATTCCCTGAAGGGGGCACGCTGGGGGGCTCAAATTTTGGGCTCAGTATAAGAACACAGTCGTATAGTATATCCAAAACGATAACCTATAGGTTTCGTGGGCTTAAAAATTTTCGGGAATTTCCTCATTTTTATCCCCCATCCCCCCAAATCAAGATGGCGGCACAACCTGCGAGACGAGGTAGACAATTGAAATTTGGTGAAATTATAGCTTTTGGTCTCTAACCGACGGGAAAATTCCAAGATGTTCAAATTTTTCACTTTTTACCCCCAAGGATATCGAAATATGGAGGCAATTTTAATGACTGTGCAGACATTCCTTTTGAGCTATTTTTTGGCTAAACGGTAAGTCGTATCACAAAACGGATGGCACAATGTCCCTTCAATTCGGAGTGATCTACAACTTTGGTCCTGTGACATTTTGTCGTATCTCTCTCCCTTATACGTTAAATTTGGCCGTATTTCTGGATTGTTCGTAAATTTGGTGATTTTTACAAGTATATTTTATTGTTTGACACACTTATAAGAATGATAGGATCATCACGTTGTGTGCGCACATTGGCACGATTAAGGGACATATGTGTACCAAATTTCATGATTCTAGCTTATACATAAGTAGGCAAAATGTAATGTAAAATGTTAAAAATGCACCCAAATTTCACCCTATTCAAAATTTGAACTCAATTTACCCCCTTAATATGGGAGATACGAGGAAATGGTTTAGATACAAACATGTAGAGCGATAAATGAGGCGTCTGATGGCGCAAACCGTTTCTTAATATCATAAACCGTTTAGGAGATATGAATCTCGAAGTGGAAGTCTGCACTTTTCAACGTGCTCATGCTTATCCGTCATCTATATATATAAAAGCAAGTCGGACTGGAGCGATGTATATATAAATATTTAAAAATGAAAAAAGACGTGAATTAATGAGGCACATCCAGAAATCTCAGAAATTTGAAACTTGGTACGAGGGAAACTGATGACCCCAGGATCCCTAGAAAAATCGGAAATTCTCAAAATTCCCTGAAGGGGGCACGCTGGGGGGCTCAAATTTTGGGCTCAGTATAAGAACACAGTCGTATAGTATATCGAAAACGATAACCTATAGGTTTCGTGGGCTTAAAAATTTTCGAGAATTTCCTCATTTTTATCCCCTATCCCCCCAATTCAAAATGGCGGCACAACCTGCCAGACGAAGTAGACAATTGAAATTTGGTGAAATTATATCTTTTGGTCCCTAACCGACGGGAAAATTCCAAGATGTTCAAATTTTTCACTTTTTACCCCCCAAAGATATCGAAATATGGAGGCAATTTTAATGACTGTGCAGACATTCCTTTTGAGCTATTTTTTGGCTAAACGGTAAGTCGTATCACAAAACGGATGGCACAATGTCGCTTCAATTCGGAGTGATCTACAACTTTGGTCCTGTGAAATTTTGTCGTATCTCTCTCCCTTATACGTTAAATTTGGCCGTATTTCTGGATTGTTCGTAAATTTGGTGATTTTTACAAGTATATTTCATTGTTTGACACACTTATAAGAATGATAGGATCATCACGTTGTGTGCGCACATTGGCACGATTAAGGGACATATGTGTACCATATTTCATGATTCTAGCTTATACATAAGTAGGCAAAAAGTAATGTAAAATGTTAAAAATGCACCCAAATTTCAGCCTATTCAAAATTTGATCTCAATTTACCCCCTTAATATGGGAGATACGAGGAAATGGTTTAGAAACAAACATGTAGAGCGATAAATGAGGCGTCTGATGGCGCAAACCGTTTCTTAATATCATAAACCGTTTAGGAGATATGAATCTCGAAGTGGAAGTCTGCACTTTTCAACGTGCTCATGCTTATCCGTCATCTATATAAATAAAATCGTAACGACCGTGTGTCTGTACATTGATTATTTTGGCGAAATTTCCGTACAGTTATCCGTTTCACCTGTAATTATGACCATCTGCATCATTTTTAGCTTTGGTGTCCGTTTGTCTGTTTGTTTGTCTGTTTGTCTGTTTGTCTGTCCTTCTATAACTTGAAAACTACTGGATATATTTCCACCAAACTTCATATTTAGAATCCACCTGTCCTTGGGTAGGTTTTAGCGCAAAAAATAAAAGCGTAACGACCGTGTGTCTGTACATTGATTTTGGCGAAATTTCCGTACAGTTATCCGTTTCAGGTGTAATAATGACCATCTGCATCATTTTTATCTTTGGTGTCTGTTTGTCTGTTTGTCTGTTTGTTTGTCTGTTTGTCTGTCCTTCTATAACTTGAAAACTACTGGATATGTTTCCACCAAACTTCATATTTAGAATCCACCTGTCCTTGGGTAGGTTTTAGTGCAAAAAATAAAATCGTAACGACCGTGTGTCTGTACATTGATTATTTTGGCGAAATTTCCGTACAGTTATCCGTTTCAGGTGTAATTATGACCATCTGCATCATTTTTAGCTTTGGTGTCCGTTTGTCTGTTTGTTTGTCTGTTTGTCTGTCCTTCTATAACTTGAAAACTACTGGATATATTTCCACCAAACTTCATATTTAGAATCCACCTCTCCTTGGGTAGGTTTTAGCTCAAATATCGTTTCTAAATCCCTGAACTGAGTGGGGATTTTTACGAAACCGAAACCGTGATTTTGCACTCCCTCAAAGTATACACAACCGAACTTAATGGAAATCAACCTGCCTTAATGAAAATGAATTTCTAAACCTTTTTTTCTCATGTGCATCATTTCGATAACAGGATTTAGTAAGGGAGATATCATTAACGGACCGTTTTTCGGTACAAATACCAGCGGGTGCGTGTAAAGCGTACTTCTTACAACTTGAAAACTAACAAGATATTTGAACAAAATTTTATATATAGCATCCATCTGTCCAGGGGTAGGTTTCCTTGGTGTCTGTTAGTTAGTTAGTTAGTTAGTTAGTTTGTTTCTTTGTTTGTTTGTTTGTTTGTTGGTCTGTTTGTCTTTCTCTAACTTGAAAACTACTGGATATATTTCCACCAAACTTCATATTTAGAATCCACCTGTCCTTTGGGGAGGTTTTAGGGCAAATATTGTTTCTAAATCCCTGAACTAATTGGGGGTTTATACGAAACCGAAACCGTGATTTTGCACTCCCTCTAAATACACACAACCAAACTTTATGGAAATCTACCTGCCTTAATGGAAATTAATTTCTAAACCTTTTCTTCTCATGTGCATAATTTCAATCACTTACAGGAAAGATAGTATGATCAAACTCTACACGAACATTGGCCCACCCAGTACCCATATGTGAGCCAAATGCTATGTCACATAATTATCCGAAAAGTAATGGAAATGTAAAATATTCTTACACAAATTTCAACCTATTCAACGTTTTTGATTCAATCTGACCCATGAATAGATTAGATGCGAGAAAATATCATAGGACCAGCCATTTAGATCGCTAAATACTGCGCCTTACGGTACAATCCTTTGTCGATATGACGTACCGTTTAGCAGCAGTTAATCTGTAAATGAAGGTCTGCAATATTGTAAACATTCATATACTTTCGTATGTCCATCTGTATATATATTCATTGATGTCGATTTGTAGAGATCGAGAAAGGATGTGTCTGCTATTGTAATCAGTACTCCCTACACCGACTTTGACTGCTGGCAGTAGGAATGGGGTCCTTCTCCAACTCCTGTGTAACTGGCATTAGTAAGGAGGGCCTACCATTTTAATGAATAATTCACTTTTCGATTTGTCTTGCAGAAGGCAAGGGATCATGCAGTTTTGTTCGAAAGTCCCCTACTCTATTGTGTTTGGCTCTAGGCCAGGGTGCCCGCCATTATAAACAAATGTTCCAATCTAAAATTTGACTAGCATTAGGCATAGTGGCCTGCTATTTTCATGGAAACTCACTAATTCTGTGTGACTGGCAGTAAGCTGGCTAGCAGCAGTAAAAAGGGACTGTCATTATAATGATAACTGCACAACTCAATTTTGACTGGTGGTAGGGAAGTTGCCTGGTATTATAATAAAAACTCCTCAACTGTAACCTGTCTGAAAGTAGGAAATGGGTCTGCCATTGTAACTAAAACTCCCCAAATCGATTGTGACCGCGCAGTAGGCATTGGGGCCTGCAATTATAATGTAAACTTGCCAACTCGATTGTGAATGGCAGTAGGCAAGTGAGCCTGGCGTTATCATCACAACTCCGCAACCCTCACTTTACATTGGAAACAACGTATGTGGACCTCCCCATGCTATTTCTCGGATAAGGCTAAGAGACATGCAATTTTAAAACAATCTCATTTGCTGCACGCACAGTATTTACGTCGATATCCGTATACAATGTAGAATACCGTAGCGAAGCACGGGTACATTTGCTAGTATATTTTATATTATTTATAATTAAAATATTCCGAACGTCATTGAAGAGCACGTTAATTCTTGGATGAATGAAAAGTAATAATAACGACAGCACTACGCCCAGCCTAATGTGCCTACTATTGTTTCGTATTCTGACCAGGTACTTAACCAACACAGGAGAGTAACTTGTCCCTTCGTGACAGTTTGAGAAATGTTTGTGGACAGTAAGAAACCGGTACTAAAAACGTAAACAATGAAGAAGGGGCGTTGCTCTACTGTAGAATAACCTTCACTTCATTGTTTAAATAACAATATGAGAACTGATAATCAATAAGAAACTATTCAAAGGAGCTGATGGAACTACATGTATTAGCATTGTATGATATCAATGGATCTTATCTAATTAGCACTTCTTGCCTCTACTACTTTATTTTTGATGCATGGTTGTCCACATCGATCTAATGTGACAGTAGGGACGAATTAATCAATTAAGTACAAACGTTGAGAGACGGTGCCTAGAAAGCCACTGATATAATGAAGAAGGAGTAGCTTTGCAGTATAAAACAAATACTGTGAAAATTCGTGTTAATCTTCATTGAAGGAAATAAGCCTTGAAGCGATACAAAATCATTAGTAAAACAATTAATTTTGTTAATAATAGAAATTGTATGGTGTTATGGACTAAGGTGTGACCCTGTGGTCTTAATATTTCCCCACATTTAATGTAAAGTTACATTCGGTAATTTCTAACCCATTATTGAAATTGCAGTATGCATGTATTCCCTCTGCAGTTCGTTTATTATAATGTAGAAATATCTAAGCACTATTGTTCAACCATGCTGAGGAGCAGCTGCTGTAGATTCTCCGTATCTCCCCCAGAATATTGTCATTGAAGGAACCAAACCTCGTATGTCACAATTATTTTGCTTAAGACTTGTCACACCTTCCAGACGCATATAGATATGCAGTTCATCATAACAATTATCGTTCAGTTTATTTTCCTATGTCGATGTGCGAAGGAAAATGATTCATACCATACCGTACTGTAGAATTTATATTTGCGCGACGAATTTACTCCTACAGTACACTGTATTTAAGGTTCATTTTCCTTTACACTACCGCATAGAAAAGTGAACACATTGTTCTGATGGACTGACAATTCATATGTGTCGGGGAGGCGTGACCAGTCTTAACGAACATTATGGATTGGAAGAGCGTTATGACGTACTAGGTTTGGTTTCTTCACCGACGGTATGATTTTTCCAAGCTTCTTCATTTCTTCTCATTTTGTACTTCGATCTGTACTGTGCTCGAGTATGGACATTCTGTGTGATCTGATTCTCCTGGACATGATATGAAAACTAAAGAGTAAACATTTTAAACAAGTATTAATCTGCAGGCATATACGTATCGTCTCTACATCTCACCTGAACACCCATGTTTTGATTCCACGTTCTTTCAAGGAAATTGATCCCGTTCTAACCTTAAAATGCCGTTCAGTCTGCTACAGTATCAACTAAAATGTTGTCTAATATGAGTTGCAGTGAACACGACCGTGACAGCCTTGAAACATTTCTGAGGAATCACTGTACCGATAATTTAGTAGTCCAACATAAGCACGCCATCTAGGTGGATTTCAATCGTCCTGAACAGACTAAGGAACTGTACATCCTTAGATTTAAATTATCGAATTGGGTGGTGCAACCAATAAAGTAATGTGATAGTCTTTCGCACTTAATTTATTACATCCGATTATGTAAATACAGTAACGATAGAAAGTACATTATTTGCAGCACTCAATATCAAGTTTTATTAAAAGCAATTAAATTACCACTGCATTTAATACGGAATCTCTTCTGAACCTCTTACTAATATATTAACGATGTACTTCTCAGCTCTTCAGGTTGCCCCTATTGATATTTTTCGCTTTGTATTCAAGATAAGAATGTTTAATTAACTTAACATGGTCGATCTGAATCATTTACCGATATGCAACAGTGTTATATTTAGCAAACACATTATGAAGCAATCATCCACTATGAGATAAAAATAAATAAAGTGAAAGTTGGATTTTATTTCAGAGTGTTTAATAGTGGCAGTGATAGATGCTTAAACAAGTAAAACTATGAGTATATTAGCACTGTGTTGTATTGCAGAGCATGTACCTATTTTACGAGCCTACTTGTACCCATCCGAACGTACAAAATACAATTTTTAGTTGTTTTATGTCGCACCGTCACTTAAAGATCCCATAGCGTCGATGATATAGGAAGGAGCTAGACTAGGATGAAAGCGGTCGTGGCCTTATATAAGGTACAGTCTCAGAATTTTCCTGGTGTGAAAATGAAAAACCACCGAAAGCCATCTTCAGGGCTGCCGACGAATTTACTCTTCCAAACGCGTATCCACTTGCTCGATTCTAAGCATCTTTGTTCTGTGTCAGTGTCACAGAAAGCAGCCGCTGTATCCTTAAAATAGGCAATTTCCCTATTCTTGAGGAAAAAATTCAACGTTTCCAACGCAGCGGTTAGTGCAACTGATCAGGTGCAGCGGGCACTGTTTCAGCTTGGTTCTCAGAACTACCGTGTCAAATCCTCTTTCTTCCTTGATCGATATGTTCCATTACATGTGATACTTTAAATTTTAAATGGTCATTAACATGATTTGGCTAATTGAACACCAAGATAGTTTGGTTAGCGATGTTCTGGCGATCAGTCATTACTGGACGTTTACCTTATAGCGGCACTTCGAGCAGGTATCAGCTTCATCCCCAAGTATGTGTACGACGGTCGGCTGATTTCTGGAACAATTAAATCCGCATCAAAACAGTGGCTTCCAGTTTTATGTCACATAGCTGCACCAAGACTCCGAAGTTATAATGCTCAGATTACAGAATACCACAAGCTTCGTTCTTAACCAAACTCTTCCAGTTCAATCCAGTATAGTGGTTACCATTCCTTTCCGATAATGTTCCACCCGACATTCACACGAGGACTGAAATCTTGTCATCTACTAGTAATAACAGCTCATAAACTAAAAGAGAAAGTCTGTAAGATTTCTGAAGAATGGAAACATCAGTGGACACGATTAGCTCCAAAATGGTATAAACTCTGATCCTGATCATATACCGGGAGGTTATGATTTACAACTCTGCACATGGGCGTGTTCGAACCGGCTTCGTACGAAAGACGGAACATGTAGATACGTCTGCATAAGTGGGGCTTCCGTACTTCACCTACCTGTGACTACGGAGCGAACATATCAAACAAAAGATCACAAGCGTGTTTGATTACCCTCTTCGTTCATGCCAAGTACTATTATAATAGATGTCCCAATTTACTTAATTTAGTGGCCAGGCCATCGGGTTCTGATTGGTTAGGGTGGCTCTAATAACCTGCTGATAATAAATATTTCACTGTTATTTGAATATATATACAGTAAATGTTTCCATTTTAATTGTCCATGCATTTGACATAACACAAACTTAAAACCATATTGACATTGCTGATGTATGTCTCAAAAGGTTACCGTCTAAATATCCTCCATTGCTGACAGCTTATAGACTTGGGAACTTAGACTTGGTTCAATATTGGTCACAAACCTGAAAATTGTTCGTTCCTCCAACCTTTCGTGATATGCCACCAATCACAAGAACGTTTCCTAGTTCCATCTTACACGTGGGATATAGACATGATTAAACAGTTTCATAATCAGTTCTGGAGTATGCACAGAATATATTAAACAATGAAACGAGACACCCTTTCAATGCGGGATTGTGGTATCGGCAGATGAATGATTAATCACATAACATAGAAATGTGCAACTAGACCCATTAGAGGAGATCAAAAATTTTGATCAGTCGTAGGCTCTATTTCCCTACGGCATCCTACGTCAATCATTACTATCTATTATTTAGGTATTTAGATATTTTAAATACCATCATGTCCAGTAAGCTTAATAATAATAATAATAATAATAATAATAATAATAATAATAATAAAATAAAAAATATGTTATTCATTCGAATCATGTTTATCATTGCAGAATTATTAAAACATAGACATCAGACATTGGTAGGAAACTATTGGTAGGACATGTCCCACCATCCCCACCCTCCAATGACGCCGGTGAGTAAATATTTAGATGGCAAAGATCTTACGCTTACATTGTAAGACATGAATGATGGTACTGCATAGCCTGCAGAAATGGAACACGGAATCATTTAAAAACTTCACCAGTAGTCTTTGAATTTCAATTTGTTGGTTTCTATTATAGACAGAACCATAATGTGACCAGTTTGTTAAACAATACTCTTGTATTCTAGTCCAGAATGAACTCGGTGAATTTGTAAATACATTTGTAATTAGGTTTTAGGTACGGGTCACACTTATTTTATTTTATTATTTTATAAATAGATTTACATGGTATCTGGCGAGCTGGTGACATTTATTCAGCATTAATTACTTTTAAATTAAATTACTATTCATACAACTGATATGCGGGGAGACTGCGGTCAGATAGGGCAGGAATGTACTGTACAAGTTATTTGAAGTGTGGCTATTTTAATGAAGTATACATATTTTCCACATGATTTACCACCAATAAACATAAATAAATTTCTACAAACATATTAGTTATAATTATATCTACAATCATAAAATTGTGATAAACATGAATTCTCAGTTTTCTGTCACTGTGATATTTGAAAAATATGCCTACGACCAATCTTGATAAATGATTCCGTTGTAAGTTTGAAGTATAATGTGATGAAATATAAAAGTATACTCTCGGCTTCACATAGCCAAAAAAATTTGACGTATAATACATCTCATCGTTGCGCCTAGAAGAACGCTGTGCGATAATATGTCACCTTAGAAGTCTGACCAGGAAAATTCTCTTACGTAAGGTACTATATAAAAGACTTTTTTTTTTTTGCTATTGGCATTACGTCGCACCGACACAGATAAGTCTTATGGCGACGATGGGACAGAAAAGGGCTAGGAGTGGGAAGGAAGCGGCTGTGGCCTTAATTAAGGTACAGCCCCAGCATTTGCCTGGTGTGAAAATGGGAAACCATGGAAAACCATCTTCAGGGCTGCCGACAGTGGGGTTCGAACCTACTATCTCCCGAATACTGGATACTGGCCGCACTTAAGCGACTGCAGCTATCGAGCTCGGTATATAAATACTGTCGGTGCAGAAAGTATGTGCGGTCGACTTTAAACGCTAATAGAATATGAACCAGTCCACCAATCGAAAATATAATCACACCATCGTAAAGCTTATTTTATTTTGCGTTCTTTGACTGTTTTTTCATATGTTTATTATTTTTTGTAAATGTCATATTAGGAGGAATATAAAAGGTACCTATTTTCTGGCCCGTTTTTTGTAAACAACTTTGTAGTACCGTACCATTGCATGAAAACGCACTGTCCGATTTTCATGAAATTTAGGTGGATAATGGAATGCACTATTATAAATATATTTCTGAAGTTTAATTACTTTACACACTTTGAAAAAAAATTGTTATTGTTTTTGTAAAAGTCTGTCCGTTTGATACTGGGTGCTCTTCCGAAATCGAGATTGAGTTCATCAGAAAGGTCTAAAGTTTTTTGTTTCAAATCGTTGCATACCAGAAACGTACCAAGATTCTTTATTTCTACAGTACCTGTACACGGCACATATTTTAATACAAAACTTGCTGCCAGGACCATGACACAAACCCGTTCGATTAAAAAAAATTGGCGTACATGATTTAACAAATTACCAAAGCTAACCCGTGGTCCAAACAACCCTGTAAAGACGACTGATGCCCATCCAGTTAGCATGCAGTGCTACGCACTGTTAGCATGATGAGATCCTGAGCATAATTATGCAACTTTTTTTTTACATTACTTGTATTTTTCTTTAATGTTTAACCTTTGGCAACTTATAAATGCAAATGTCCAAGAATAAAAAGGCATTGCTTTCACTGAGTATTGTATTGCACGTATTGGTTTATTAGGCCTACTGCACACTAACGGTATTCTGGTGTATTTCTAATAATAATAATAATAATAATAATAATAATAATAATAATAATAATAATGATAATAATAATGATAATAATAATAATAGTGTTATTGTTTTACGTACCACTAACCGGCTAGCTCAGTCGGTAGAGCACGAGGCTCTTAATCTACCTTTTATGGTTTTCGTAGAAGACGAAATTCCGGAATTTTATACAATTCGAGTAATTTTATGCGCCAGCTGCCGGAATCGAACTGGGCGCCGACTAAAACAAGGCCCTCAGTGCTATTACCACTCAGCCGAGAACGTGAACTAATATTCATTCCTCTTGAGTTGTATAATAGAAATTCCTCACCATTACGCGAAATTTTTAGTTTTTGCTGATTCAGTGAATTTATAGAATTTCAACCGTTGAGACTTTTCCGTGCACCATCGAGTGCCTCATCTAGTTGGCAGTTAGTATTTCCAAGTGAAGGGTGACAAGCTCTCTCCCACCTTCAAAGACCAAGAGCATCTGGTGGTGGGTGATCTACTTAGTCATCTTCAAGTGATTCCAGCGCCGTGGGGTGTTGCTCTTAGTAACCAATGACGTGACTCATAGCCGCCTGTTGCCGCTCATTAGGGAAGAGGGAACACTCTCCCGAGGCCAGCTGCAGTTCAAAAGCCGAATGTATGCCTGGCCTGCATTTTGAACGGTAGTTCCCTCGGATGACATAGGCAATCCCGACTGAATGAGTAATGTCTGTTTGGGTTCGATTCTCGAATAATCAAATAATTTTAATTAGGTTCTGAGGAGTGCAATGAGGTTTTTATAATGCTGTTTGTTCGGGGCGTCGACCTACAAAGATCTTTTGCCCCTACGTGCAACATATGTGAAGAACCTGTGTGTATTTTGTAAATGGCGGAAGTGTAAAGAATTGGATGTGAGGAAAGGAACGTTAAGGACGACAACAAACACCCAGTCCCCAGGCCAGGGATATTAAGCATTTACAATTAAAATCCCCTGACCCGGACGGGAACCGAACACGGGGCCGCCGGTTGACAGGCGGACGCGTTGCTCCCTACACGGTGGGGCCGGACTGGAATGAGAATTACTCAGCCTGCTTAGGTCAACTGAGAAGATTTCGTTTTTTAAAATACTACGACGAAATGCGGCGGAAACCGGTAATAACGACTCCTAAGGGACCACCAATTGGTCGGTAGATGCAAAGTGCGTCTCGGCCCATATGTGGCTACGGCTGGTCCGTGGGCCAACAACTCTGCACTCTGACGGGCCAACCGAGCAGAGGAGGGGTGGCCACAGCACTAAAGTGGCTCTACACCTCTGCATTCGGGAAACGGGACAGGGCTAGACCTCACGGCTGGCTGTCCTGAAAATAGTTTCCCGTGGTTTTCCTTTCTCCTGCACGAAGGCAGTTCCTAGTAGAGGCCACGGCCGCCAGCCCCCTCGCCTTCTCCGAGCATCTCCTTCACTGTAACAAATCTCCCGAACTGAGAGACGGTGTCACCGTCTAAGAGGCCCGCCTCCCTCTTCAGGGGAGGAATGAAAACATTTTAGTACTATCAACTATTAACTGTTGTTACAGGCGATAGTCCTACAAACCGCTTCTATTATCCTGCTTGATAAAAATATCAGATCTGCAAGCTTTAGAGTGCATTCTTACATAGTTAATTAGCAGAATAAAATTAACATTTTAAGAAACATTAGTGAAATACGTATTGTATTTGCAATGGAGCGATAGAGGAAATTTTCTTCCAAAGTTTACACAGTACGTACAACAATAATATGCCATCAACATATAAAATAATAAGGTGAGGAAAGAAGTGGCAACAATGTAAATTAATCAGTAATGTCGCACACGGTCTTGTGGCTAATAAACCAGATGTTCCCTCTGTCCTTCCAAATTGTAGAACCCCACTTACTTCGCGATTCTGACGATTGTTCCCCCGTTTTGTAATAGGAAAATTATTATGTGTGACTTTCCTTCAGTAAAGAATACTTTCCCTTATTTGCGACATCTTCACAGCGATCCTTGTCACGACTATTTGACAGACAGACTGATTTGAAATCTACAATTTACTGAAAACAGGAGTTTAAAAATAAGCTTTACATTGTTTTCAGCAATCCCCAAACAAACAAATGTCAACATTAGACGTTATATCCAATACATATCCCGAAAATGTGATAACATTACGTCGTTTTATACGATATGTCATACTAAGCGATATTTTAAATACAGTGTTGATATGGGATTTAAACGGGGCCGTTAGATTTCGCCGTTATATATCCAATACGCCGTTAAAAAGCAGTGTCGCGATAAACGGTTTCGACTAATTAATGTTACTGGTTTTAAGCCCCACCAACTACGTTTGCGGTTTGAGCGACGAATAGGTGCCAGAATTGTGTCCCATCGGAACTTTCTACGTGTTAGTAAACCTACCAACACGAGTATAACGTATTTCAGCACCTTCAAATATCACCCAACTGAGCCTGGATGAAACCTGCCATCCTGGGCTGTAAAACCAGCGCTCTAACGATCATCTCTTATTACCGTCATGTCATGATTATAGCCCGGATTTTACGTAGTATAAGCCCTGATTTTACGTTTCTTCAATACTTAAAATAGTTTTTTCTTTTAGAATTTGCTTCTTGGATGCAGCTACTGATGTCTTCTTGGAACGTTTTCATGGTTGGTTTGGTTAGTACGTTCCTTGGGACGTTTGCAGACACCAACATCTAGCATAGGCGAAAGTTAATCTTTACGACATACTACGTGCTCCTATTAATCTCCGTCCTAATGCTTAAAGGAGTGGTGAAAATCATTGTACGGCAAGTTTCAATGGGAAAATAGCATTCTTCATTTGAAGACGGAAAAACACCTATTTAGGTTATTTTAGGTGTAAATCCCTCATTTAGGTACTCACATACTCTGATTCGAGAAGTATGAAACTAACATACAGTATATCTTAGAATTTGTTAGTTAATTTGCCAGGAAATAATTGGTTAAAATCTAAAAACTCGGGCTCTAGTCATGATTACTTACAAATATGACTCTATGACATTACTACATCCTGCGTGGCTCAGGAGGCAGCGCGCTGGCCCCTCACAGCTGGGTTTCGTGGTTCAAATCCCAGATACACAATGTGAGATTTGTTCTGGACAAAGCGGAGACGGAACAAGTTTTTCTCCGGGTACTCCAGTCTTTCTTGTCATCTTTCATCCCAGTAATACTCTCCATTATCATTTCACCTGATGGTCATAAATCATTGCCCCGGAGGAGTCCGACAGGCTTCGGCAGCCGGTACAGTTGCTATCCTTGCCGCTGGATGGGGCTCCACTCATTGCTTTTCTGACCTGGTCTAATGAATGGGGACAGGCTGAGGATTTCATTTCCCTTCAATGAAATTACTGTACTTGAGTACTTGAATTCAAAGTATTACATTTCATAATTATAATAACAACAATCGCATGACTTCAGCTACTGTTTTGGAGATTTTTGCGACCCCTTCCGGGTGGGGAATGAAAACTTTCTCAGACAGACAGACAGACAGACAGACAGACAGACAGACAGACAGACAGACAGACAGACAGACAGACAGACAGACAGACAGACATACGGAATGTGTCACCAGATATCTTTTACATATTTAGTGTTTACCCTACAAATTGAATTAAAATTCAGCAATAGGACACCCAAGAGAGTTATAGTTTCTCTGCCAGCTGGTATTGGAAAATTTGAACATAAAGTTGACATGCAGGCAGCCTGAGTTTTGTCAAATAGAAATGCCGTGTGATAGCAGAGTAAAACAGGCCATTGGAGTATAATTCTTACCATTATCGACGAAACAGAGTAACATTTAATTAGAATTTGGTTATTCAGTTGTAAGGATCCTCCGTGGATCAGACGGCAGCGCGTCGGCCTCTCACCGCTGGATACCGTTGTTCAAATCCCGGTCACTCCATGTGAGATTTGTACTGGACAAAGTGGAGGCGGGACAGGTTTTTCTCCGGGTACTCCGGTTTTCCCTGTCATTTTTCATTCCAGCAACACTCTCCATTATCACATCATAGCATTTAACAGTCAATCATAAATCACTTTGGGAGTGGCGACCCCATCGAACTAATAGCCTATATATGTATGCTTCATTCATCCCATCCCTGACCCGGTCAAAGACTGGAAAACAGGTTGTAGGTTTTCATTTTTTCATCCAATTGTAAAATATAAGATTATTAAAAACAGAGATAATTGACAGTTTATTTAGAAAAACTGGATATGTATATAAATCAGTTCACTGAGTTCTAATTTAATTTTAAAAAGTTATTTCCTATAGTTTTTGCTATTCGCTTAGTGATGCAATAACACATCAAAGGTTTTCGGTGACGTGAGTTTGGGAAATGTAGTGGTCATGATCTTAATTAGGGTACAGACCCAACATTTGCCTGGTGTGAAAATAAGAAAGCAAGGTAAACCACCTTCAGAAATATCAGTAGTGGGACTCGAACCCACCATTTCCCGAATGCGTGACCTGAACAACGTAGCCAATTCGCTCAGGCTTTGAGTTTCACTAACGCTGTCTTCTTATGCTAACTGACTTCAGTTATATTGAGGTAATGTTTGAATGTACACTGAATGACAGTGACAATGCAACACCAAGGAGGAGTGGTTCGAAAGGGATGAAAGTTGGGGAAAAAACAGAGTCGGCACGGATGAATAATTGATGTTTATTTCAAACCGATATGCAGGTTACACAATGCGCACGGCATCGACTCAGTAGGATGTAGGACCAACGCGAGCGGCGATGCACGCAGAAACACGTCGACGTACAGAGTCAATAAGAGTGCGGATGGTGTCCTGAGGGATGGTTCTCCATTCTCTGTCAACCATTTGCCACAGTTGGTCGTCCGTACGAGGCTGGGGCAGAGTTTGCAAACGGCGTCCAATGAGATCCCACACGTGTTCGATTGGTGAGAGATCCGGAGAGTACGCTGGCCACGGAAGCATCTGTACACCTCGTAGAGCCTGTTGGGAGATGTGAGCAGTGTGTGGGCGGGCATTATCCTGCTGAAACAGAGCATTGGGCAGCCCCTGAAGGTACGGGAGTGCCACCGGCCGCAGCACATGCTGCACGTAGCGGTGGGCATTTAACGTGCCTTGAATACGCACTAGAGGTGACGTGGAATCATACGCAATAGCGCCCCAAACCATGATGCCGCGTTGTCTAGCGGTAGGACGCTCCACAGTTACTGCCGGATTTGACCTTTCTCCACGCCGACGCCACACTCGTCTGCGGTGACTATCACTGACAGAACAGAAGCGTGACTCATCGGAGAACACGACGTTCCGCCATCCCCTCATCCAAGTCGCTCTAGCCCGGCACCATGCCAGGCGTGCACGTCTATGCTGTGGAGTCAATGGTAGTCTTCTGAGCGGACGCCGGGAGTGCAGGCCTCCTTCAACCACTCGACGGGAAATTGTTCTGGTCGATATTGGAACAGCCAGGGTGTCTTGCACATGCTGAAGAATGGCGGTTGACGTGGCGTGCGGGGCTGCCACCTCTTGGCGGCGGATGCGCCGATCCTCGCATGCTGACGTCACTCGGGCTGCGCCTGGACCCCTCGCACGTGCCACATGTCCCTGCGCCATCCATCTTCGCCACAGGCGCTGCACCGTGGACACATCCCTATGGGTATCGGCTGCGATTTGACGAAGCGACCAACCTGCCCTTCTCAGCCCGATCACCATACCCCTCGTAAAGTCGTCTGTCTGCTGGAAATGCCTCCGTTGACGGCGGCCTGGCATTATTAGCTATACACGTGTCCTGTGGCACACGGCAACACGTTCTACAATGACTGTCGGCTGAGAAATCACGGTACGAAGTGGGCCATTCGCCAACGCCGTGTCCCATTTATCGTTCGCTACGTGTGCAGCACAGCGGCGCATTTCACATCATGAGCATACCTCAGTGACGTCAGTCTACCCTGCAATTGGCATAAAGTTCTGACCACTCCTTCTTGGTGTTGCATTTGCTCTGTCAGTCAGTGTATATAATCACCTCATGTTAAAAACAAGTGTGAATTGAATAACATAAGCTTCAAAATTCCGGCAAGTCCATTCTAATTTCAATACTTAGTTTGATATTTGCAGGAGAATAGGTAATAAGATTGTTACATTAGTGATTATTCTACGCACTTTACAGCCGATTTCATAATTACTTTTGCGGTCTTTCATTGACTCAATTCACGCATTAGTCATGCTATTATTTTTGTAAGCTTTAAGACCTACCCTACCTGTCGTGACGTTTAAAATTGATTTTGTACTATATTTTAGGCATTTAATCCAATTTAAGCACTTATACAAATTTTCTAGTCCAAGGATTTTTTTAAATATCTGTTAGGCTCTTCAGTCCTTCGAAACTAATTTATCAATACATAGGCCTACATTTAGAAACTACCTAAACAAGAAACCATATGATAATCATGCTTGAACAAGAACAACTTAATTAAAAACAGAATGATATAATTCGTAACTGAAAGATCATCATCAGATTCAAACAGTTCTGTCTCCTAGAAAAGCATTCAAAAGTCTAAAATATAATATAATATGAAATTCATTGTACTGATGGGAGTGAATATCTTAAGTATATCTGATCGTAAAACAGTTAATGTCAAATAACTTCATATATGGTGTCTGTATTTTTGGTTGCTTTCAAATCTTTAATGAGTTCACAAATATCCAGTATCTTGTGCAAGAAACATGCTATGATGATCAAAATATTTCGGTATTTCCCACACTGGATACAGGGGTTAAGAAATATTCTTGGGAATACATGATTAGACGTCTCATTCCTAAATGTTTGATATTTCAAAATATAAGAAAATAATGCGAATAAAGTAGGAAAGTCATGTTGTGTATAAGAAATAGCATCGAAGTTAAATTTATGTTTGAACTGTTAATTAATTTCTAATACAGAGCTAAAGCTGACAATCTTTTCATCTGTCTTAGGGTGGATGGGGAGGAATGAATCACAGGTAACGTCGTGACGATCAAATATACTTTCGACTGAATCGTGAAGTTTCTCAAAAACCTTAGCGAAAGAAATATTCCGGTACGGTGAATTACAAATTCTACTCAAAGTCAATTTCAACCAATGTTTCTGGAGAGAGGATCTAAATTAAAGGATATAGACATCTTATTAGTTTTACATATTGACAAGGGTGAAGCCATTCCAACCAAATCCTACCCAATAACCCAGAGAGAAAGATTCTTCATTACATCTCCAATTATTATCACGGAGAGGCAATAAAGTTCTTTCAGGTGAATGTGAGGAGCGAAGCAAGGGAGAGATATGGTAGCTAGCAAACAACGCCACCTCAGTCCCCCTTGCCTTATTATCTTGTTATTGGATATCAGTCCCCATTTGGTACGCTTCACTACGTTTCCTGAGGAAACCGGCTCTGTTATATATTTGAACTTCTCGTCTTGAATTCTTGCACAAACAGAGAACCTAGTGGTTCAAACGTATATTGCCATTTCCCTTCATATGATGCCTTTAGTGGAAACGTTTCTTTTGTCGTCCGCGCAGATATAACAAAGTTAACAAAATTATTTTCTATTCCTATTTTATCCACTTGTGCCGTACGATACCGTACGGAACGCACGATGAAAGGAATACAACCCTGCAGCACAGTTACCATTCTGTTGAAGTGTACCTGAACGCTATATCATTCGTCAGTGACGTGATTAATCACAGACACGTCAAGTGCTCTTCCTAGATATACACAAAGTCGAAAAAATTTACTAATGAATGTTCGTCAGAAAACATTCAAGAGAATATGCGAACATGCAGAAGAAACATACAGGGAGTGCACTTCGGGTTACTACTACTGAACTCACAAGTAACATGATATGTAAATGTTTAAAATCATATAAACAGGCTTAAGAGAAAATTAATGAACGCTGACTTACAGTGAAGAAAAAGTTGAAAATTCCTTCCTCGTTCCACAACTTATTCCACTGAAAACTCTCAAGCAATTTAAACTAAAATGCAATACTCACACATAGAATACGTGAACTCTCCTAAAAAACAGTCCAACTGTTGATTATCTAAATTGTAGTGAAATGGTGCGTACCGCCCGCTACTGAAAAGGACTTCGGTTTTCGTTTCTTGACCTTGATGTTGAATGTGCTAAAGGTAGATTAAATTTCTGCTAAGATACCTTTCAGGTCTCCTTCATTTCCTTCCAAGACAGAGATATCATCTGCAAAGCACTGTGATTCTTTCTCCTTGAATATTGACGCTTCTAGTGACTAGTAAATTATTATCCACTTCATCTATTGCTGTTTGAATATATGCATTAAAAGGAATCGGTGAGAGTCAACAGCCTTGTCGACCGCCATGTCTGCTGTTGGCCATCGATTTTTTATCTCCAGTAATAACCAAACCAAAACCAAACACCATGCCGCAACAGCCCTGAAGAGCCATGGCCTACCAAGCAATTACTGCTCAGCCCGAAAGCCTGCAGAATACGTGGTCGTGTGGCTGGCACGACGAATCCTCTCGGCCTTCTTCTTGGCTTTCTAGACATAGGACAGTATCTCAGTGTCAGATAGCTATTCAGTTGTAATCCAGTAAGCTCAGTGGACTTCGAACCAGCCCTCGGATTCAGGTAAAAACCTCTGGCCTGGCCGGGAATCGAACCCGGGATCTCTTGAAAATAGGCAGGTGCGCTATCTCTACATCGCGGATCCGGCTCTAGTATATCTAGAAAAAATAATAATTGAGGTGAAGAGAGGAAGGTAAAATGTGTCTACTCTTACAGCTTTCTAGGTCATGAATGCAATAGTGAATGGCTGACGCATTCGCCACGCTGTGATGACATCCAAGTTCCGTGCGTGTGGTCTCGGGACTAATTCCCTCCCATTCTTTATCAAAACAGGTGGTTTGAAGATCATGAACTCTCAAGGCGTATTGCATAGAAATATAATACCCTAAAATGTTGTGAATTGATTTGAGAGATCCGAAAGTGGAACTATGATTCGATTAATTGGTAAATTTAAATATGCGTGCAATCTGAATTCAACATTAATATTTTTTACGTTAAAGTTATAGTTTTACTTGACCGTTGATATAGTGATCAAAGCTATCGTACCTGAATTACAGTGACGTGAAATTTTATTTCAAGAATCTCCCGTGTGTTGATCAAGACTCGAACCAGAATCCAGTGACGACACTATTAGCAATCACACACTCAACAACCTGTAATCAATTGAGTAATTTAGTTCGATTAATTCTCACAATCATAATCACACAATACTTTATGTTCTCATTGAGAATACAATGAAGATGAATATCAACAGAAAAGGCACATATTCGAATATTAGTCTAGAGGGAACTCGGTTACAGTCTGTTTCTAACTTCAAATACCTTGGAAGTACCATTTCAAAATAAAACACAATAAAAGGAAGAATACAAAATAGGACTCAAAAAGCTTATCAATTTTATTTTCATCTGAGAAATCTACTGTGGGAATATAAAATACACCAGAATGAAATATTGGCCTTGTTTAATTCCTACCTCATTCCAGTTCTCTGCTATAGATTGGAAACATGTGCCCTACTCAACAAGAATAAGAGTAGAAACCAGTGAAAATAAATAAAATTCATCAGAACAATGAACCGGAAGGCCTGGAAAGACAAGATTAGAAATGAAGCAAACGGGAAAGAGGCTGGCACCAAAATCTTATCTGTCACCAATCTTTCAGGAAGGCGCAGGCTACAGATTTGCACATGTAGAATCATGTAGAATAAGGAGGATAGACAGAAGGAAAACATCAAAAAATTACCTCGACAGAGAAGTGAGATAGAACAGACCAATAGAGAGGCCAAGGAATCGGTGGACAGACGTAGTGAAATAAGAGGTCAGCAAGAGGAATGTCAGGTGGGAGGACTTAGAGGAACCAAAAGTATATTCTGACAGAAGTGGCGAGCGCTTGTACACCACATCCGGGAAACTGGAGCTGGAAATGATGATGATGATGATGATGATGATGATGATGATGATGATGATGATGATGATGTGACGATGAAGACGGTAGTGATGATGATGGTCATGATGATGATGATGACGATGACGATGATTAAAAGAAAAGTAAAAATCCAATCGATAGCATGGATTTAACTGGCAGAATTTCAATGAAAATTTTCGTGAAAAATATCATCCTGACATTTTGTAGCAAGATGGATGAGAGACACCTTGCGTTTGGTATACAAATAAAATAAGCAAAACAAATTATGTTGTCGCTATATTTTCCACTGCCTCTATCTGTCTGTAAGCTGTATAGTAATCCATGCTGCATGCCAACTACTCGCTCTCTGTCGCCGACAAAAAGAGAAGTATTGAGGATTTCCAGCGTTGATCTCCTACCCTCTTGTAGGCAGCATATTACGTGTAACATTCTTACTGTTGTCAGCGTAGCGATGGAGACTATTCTCTCTTTGATGCAATACCCACGTTTTCATGTGGACTCCCTCCCGTCATTGGCCAGGATGTGTTCTAGTGGTGGGTGGAGTGGAGAAGCTCCCTTTGCCCTCTCGAGTTCGCCTCGCCCTCTTCCCCCTTTCGCCCCCGCTTCTCGCGTTTTATTGAGTATCTACCTACATTTCAGGCGGCGGCAGTGGAGCTGGTTTTTACCTTAGCAACGAACGTCTCGTGCCTCGTTGTCAGTAGCCATGACAACCCACTTGCCAGGTAGACAGCATGTTCACGCGTGCGCCAGCCTTATGACGTGAGGCAACTACGTCTCGATAAGCCAGGACAAAAATACATTTATCTAATAACATTTCTCCGTGATCAAATTTCTACAATACGTCTAGTATAATATTTGTTGCCTGCCTCACATTATGAAATAACAAGCAAGCGCTGATAACTCGTATCAAGTGCTGAATTTCCAAGCTATTGGCGATGGTGTATTTTGATACATTTTACTGGCAATGGGACATTATCAGTTATAGCGCCTTTCAAATAATGGCTTAGAATTCACGATTTATTTTCCCGAGTAGAACAGGCTTCGGATAAACAGAGGCTAGTTTTGGCTAGCCTCAGCTCTACATTCGCGAGGCGGAGGGACTGGTCCCCACTGTCGGCTGTCTTCAGAATGGTTTTCAGTGGTTTTTCATTATCCTGCACGAAGGCGAATGCTGGAGCAATTACTTTTATAGACCATGGTCGCGCCTACCTCACATTCTCCGCAAATCATACCTCGCAAACAAATATCCCTGGCCTGAGGGGCCCAAGTCTCATCAGGAACGGTGTATAAAATTATACAATAGTAGTAGTCAGTGATGGTATAATCTAATAAATAATAATCGCGTAATCGATTATTTCATTTTATCCAATTATTAGATTATATTTCCCATTTGAATATTTTTCGATTATTCATTCGAATGAATGAGGCAATCGAATAGTGAATATCTTTTGCATTCGATTACTTTTTGATTATTTATCCGAAGCTCCATTATAATCAATGAGACAAACGAATAGCGAATTTTTCCTTTCGATTGTTTTTTCGATTATTCATTCGGTAATGTAATGAAATGTCGTATGGCTTTTAGTGCCGGAATATCCCAGGATGGGTTCGGCTCGCCAGGTGCAGGTCTGTCTATTTGACGCCCGTTGATGAAATGATGATGAAGACAACACATAAACCCAGCACCCGTGCCACTGGAATTAACCAATTAAGGTTAAAATCCCCAACCCGGCCGGGAATTGAACCCGGGACCCTCTGAACCGAAGGACAGTACGCTGATCGTTCAGCCAACGAGTCGGACATTCATTCGGTACTGCATTCGCATGAATTAGGCAATTGAGTAGTGAATGCTTTCGAAATAATCGAACGGAAAGTGATATTATTAAGACAGTTAAATCACTCATTTAGTTTCAACATTTAGAGATACGTTTGGAAAAAGGGCGTATTTCTATTTTTCACAAGAGTACATCTATTCGCTTATTTCAATCGGTTATCCATCCGACACACTTAGACCGAAAAATTGGTTCATGGCGCATCCAAATATTCTATGCGATACAACTGAATGATATTTGAAACTCATTCTATTACTTATTCTATTATTTATTCGATAATTGAAATAATCAGAGGGAGGTTATTCGAATATCAAAAGTATTCGATTATGCCATCACTGCAAGTGAATGATACTTGAAACTCATTCGGTTATTTTATTCGATTATTTATTCGATTATTGAAATAATCGGAAGAAGATTATTCGATTATTAAAAATATTCGATTATCCCATCACTAATAGTAGTAGTACTAGATGTATAGTCTTGTTCTAACTCGGCTAATGCGCAGATGCATCTTACGATTTTTACAAAATTCTCGACATCCCGCCGGGATCCCTGAATATGGTTTTCCATGGTTCCCCACCTTCACAGAACGAAAATGTTGGGGCTGTACCTTTTCTAAGAACATGGCCGCTACATTTCCAATCCTAGTCGTTTCCCATACTTCCATCGGCGAACACGTTCAATATGTCAGTGCAACGTCAAAAAGTTGCAAAAAAAATCTAAGAAGAGCATATTTTAATTGGCGACGTGGAGGTAAACTTCCTTGTAATAACAAAGCAAAGCCATCTTCTTACGAGCCACAAAGGCTCTCGGAGTGGTGGAAGTGCACTATCAGAAACCTCGCACTATGTGGAGTAGACTGGTTAGCTCTATGTCCGGCCCCAGGAATTAAACCGGTACCCATTTTAGTGTAGGTTGTGTAAGATTCAATATCATGCACCTCTCCAGCAGAGGAAATTTCTTTTCCAGATTTTGAGCTTCCCGACGGTGAACCAAATGCATATACTTCAGAGTGAAACGAACTAAGAAACCGATATGTTAATGTGCCCACCTTTCAGTCGTGCTTGTACTCCATGACCGGCCAATCACTTTGTTTCAGGTTATGTACAAAATCATACTTTCCTAATCCCTGCTACAAGATCATAACTTCCTCTGTGCATTTTCATCTTGTGGTGGTTGATCAATATCTGTATTTTCCTGGCTTTTAAGTCGTGGTTTAGGAGCATATGAACCCGACGTTTCACCGAAGACTGGGTTCGGCATCTTCAAGGGTTCCGAATGACTTGGATGGCTACGCAGCTACGAAGAACAACCAATCAACGACCGCCTCTCACCATGGCGCACCACAGCGTTCACTATATACTGACGTCATAATTCCACTGAGAGCTTCGTAATCGCCGAAGTCATTCGAAAACCTTGAAGATGCTGAAGACAGTTTTCGGTGAAACGTCGGGACGGTCATATGCTCCTACAGCATGACGTCCAAGCCCGGAAAGTGCATAAAGTGTTCATAACGCCAGCCGTGAAAACCTCAACTTCGATATCATAATGGTTATCCATACCAATTTTCCAAGCATTGTACTAACTCATATTTCTGTCCAGTCCCGCGGTGTAGGGGGTAACGCGTCCACCTGTCACCCGGCGGCCCCGTATTCGATTCCCGGCCGCGTCAGGGGTTTTTAGTTGTAAATGATTAATGTCCATGGACTGGGAACTGGGTGTTTGTGTCATCTTTAACGTTCCTTTCCTCAAATTCAACACTCTACACTTCCGCAAATACAATTACACGCAGGTTCATATCATATGGTGCAAATAGTGGTAAGAGATCTACGTACAGAGGTCGACGTCAAGAACAAATATCATTTAAAAACCCCTAATATTCTCGGTGTATGATTTACGCAGGTTACTTTTTAATGTCGACAGTAAAGCGGTTTACTTACGACGTCTTACAAACTGGCGTAGAAGAGAAGCACTAGAATGCCATTTTTATCATAATTTAGAATCATTTTGTACTAAGTTAGCTCTTTTCAGGAATGAGAGTTATCCAAATAACAGGGTGTTGCATTCCGATTTGTTTACATTTTTCATGCGGGCAGCTGAACTGGTATACATTCAAAAAGTGATAAACGTGAGTTATGTGCCCAGATTAATATTTAAGGCTGTTTATTTAACGCTATAAGTTGTGTACATATGCGCGGAGACTCGTTGTACAGTTGCTAGCCCATGGCTGAGGTAAAATTGAGAGGGATGAATCACAGTCTTAAAGCGAGAGTCAGCTGATCGACAAGTGGCTGTGCGGTCTGGTTCACGTAACAGTCACCCTGCAGTCGGGAGATAGTGGATTCGAACCCCACTGTCGACTGTCTTGAAGATGGTTTCCGGTGGCATCACATTTTCACACCAGGCAAATTCGAGGGATGTATCTTTAATTAACGCCACGCTCGCTTCCTTCCTACTTCTATCCCTTTCGTATCTCATCGTCTCTGTGTTGGTGTGACGAAGCAGATAGTAAAAAACAAGTGTCGGCTGACCTCAACCGGCTGAAAATTTAAGAGTATCATGTAAAATATAACGTAGCGAGGAGTGATTAGCTCAGACGCTAAGATGCTGAATTCTCACCCTAACCGTACCGCACTGTTTGTACGTCGCTGCACCGGCAAAACATCGTATCCCACAATGCTTTTCCCATCCATCATTAAGACAGGTCACATAGGGATATGCAGTCCATGCAGTTGTGTTCGTTTTCCTATGCGGAGGGGTAAATGAAAATGATCCTTACATGCAGTATACGCTAGGAGTGCGTAAATAGGTCATTCAAACATATATTCCTACCGCACGGTACAGTAAGGTTCATTTTCCTGTACACAGCGACATACGAAAATAAACACAACAAAAATTGCTCTGATAGACTGCATATCCCCCTGGGGCTGGGAGGCGTGACCACTCGTATAAGGAGAATAATGCAAAAGAAAAACATTGTGGGATACGAGGTTTTGTCGTTTGAATGACGGTTTACTTGTACTTAAACACTCATACAATATAATGTGTTTAAGAATCAATTTCCTATGCCTTTTTCGCATGCCCGTTACTATGATTTAATTTACAACGCAGTGATGCAAAAACATTCTGATGCATATTTTTGGTATGTTCCTTTCAATTTAGATGTTCAGTCATGGTCACGCCATGGTTTCTGACTGCTGTACTGCAAGGAATTGTTCTTATCGTTTATTGGCAGAGGTGGAATAAGCGTATTGTTGATCAGGTGCAAGAGTTTCACAAGAATTACTAGAATAGTGAGTTGGTCGTGCAGTTTGGGTCACGTAGCTCTTAGCTTGCATTCTGGATATTGTTGGTACGAATCCCACCGTCGGCAGCCCTGAAGACGTTTTTCGGTGTTTTCCCGTTTTCAAATAAGGCAAATCATGAAGCTGTATCTCACTTAGGGCCACGGTCGCCACCATCCCAATCCTATCGCTTTCCCACCTTTGCATTGTCAAAAACCTTCAGTGTGTTACTGCGGCGTTAAACCAAGAGAAAGCAAGAAAGATTCTTAATGGTCTTCCTTGTTTTGAAGAGCAAACTAATGAAGTTATCATTCCAAGCGATATGAACTACAATCGACTTTCCCGTCTTGTAATATCCGGGAGGAATCTTGCGGTTCTGCGCCTACAAAAGGAACAGGCTATCTGCCCCTGTTATGGACCGCAAAGGACTTCCTTGTTTTCACATGTTGGGAAGGAAATGTGAAATCATTTATCAACAAAACGAATATTCTATACACCACTGATACGGTGTGCCGTAGACTTTCCTATTTTCAGATATCCTGGAGGAAACCCGCGATCCTGAACCTACAAAGCGTACATCCAATTCAGACAATGAATATTATCCACAATAACCGGATTTGCCACTCCCCCACATTAAAATTCACTTAAATCATTAATGATATTACAGGATACAGACAGGAGCCACTGAAATCCTTGTACTGGTTATTAGCTATTAACCGGAGACAAATAGAGGATTTATCCCCTCGGCATCGAGAAGTACTGCGACACAGCAATCATCGCTACGCTACAGCATGCTTCAGACTTCGCTCGCATTACGATATTATTATCCTCATGAGCGGACTAATCGCAGAGAGGAAGACAGAAATGGATACTCAATCACTCATTAGTCAAATTGATCTTATCGCCTGTCGACAAGTCAAAATGGGGCGACATTATCGCATATCCACCTCTTTGATCATACATAGGAGACGAGTAATTAGTTTAATTGTTATTTTCATTTCTTTACCTATTTACGTAATTGGCTTCACAATGAAATGAAATGAAATCCTACAACCTGTTTTCCAGTCATTGACCGGGTCAGGGATGTAATGAATAAAGCAGATATAGGCTGTTAGTACGATGGGGTCGCCACTCCCAAAGTGATTTATTAATGAATGATAGATGCTATGAAATGAGAATGGAGAGTGTTGCTGGAATGAATGTTGACAGGTAAAACCGGAGTACCCGGAGAAAAACCTGTCCCGCCTCCGCTTTGTCCAGCACAAATCTCACATGGAGGGACCGAGATTTGAACCACGGTATCCAGCGGTGAGAGGCCGACGCGCTGCCGTCTGAGCCACGGAGGCTCTTGGCTTCACAATATGATTGTATAATTTTACGGCCCGGATACGAGGGCATATTGCAGGTCGAGATTATCGCTCTGGAAACGTAATAGGGTCTTCGTGAAACCCATACCTTACATGAAGGTCATCTCGTTTCACCCGATGATAACTCCGAAATATTCAGTTTTCTCAACGACACTAAGCAAGCTGTTTGTACCAATTCAGCCGTTTCTTTACACAGTCAGTACTCGTATTTGAAAATATTTTCATCTTGATCTTGTTGTTTCAAATATCAATCAATCAATCAATCAATCAATCAATCAATCAATCAATCAATCAATCAATCAATCAATCAATCAATCAATCAATCAATCAATCAATCGATCAATCAATCAATCAATCAATCAATCAATCAATCAATCAATCAATCAATCAATCAATTAATTAATTAATCAATCAATCAATCAATCAATCAATCAATCAATCAATCAATCACCAGTGATTTGCATTTAGGGCTGTCGCGCAGGTGGCAAATTCTCTATACGTAATCAAGAAAGTTGGGAAAATTTCGATCATTTCCCTTGGTCAGTTATTGCAGTCCTAAAATCTTCTGCCTATAAGCGAATATTTTACCTACATTTTCTGCTTGGACCCACCTTTAACTTAATATTATGATCCCGGATGCACTGATTCAATGTGGCAGCGTGTTGATGAATGTATCAGCACTAACGGAGGGCATTTTGGAAATATCATGTAAGATAGAAATTCATATCATCATCTAAGAAGCAATACCTCGTATGTCACCGTGATCTTAGCATCCATTATGTTCCTTAGACAGGTCACGCCTCCTAGCCATTTGTGGATATGCAATCCATCAGAACAATTTCCATTGTGTTCATTTTCCGTTGGTTACGTGTAAATGTCCTGCTCCATGGCTAAATGGTTAGCGTGATGGCCTTTGGTCACAGGGGCCCCGGGTTCGATTCCCGGCCGGGTCGGAGATTTTAACCTTAAATGGTTAATTCCCTTGGCTCGGGAACTGGTGCCTGTGCTGTCCCCAACATCCCTGCAACTCACACACCGCACATAACACTATCATCCAACACAATAACACGCAGTTACCTACACATGGCAGATGCCGGCCACCCTCATCGGAGGGTCTACCTTACAAGGGCTGCTCCCGGCTAGAAATAGCCACCCGAAATTATTGTTACGTGTAAATGAAAATTAACCTTACCATACTATACTGTAGGGTGTATGTTTGCATGACGTATTTAAGCACTCATACAGTATGCTGAACATAAGATTCGTTTTCCTTTACATATAGTCATACCAAAATTGACACAGCGGAAGATGTTCTGATGGACTGCATATCCATGCGGGGCAGGGAGGCGTGACCAGTCTTAAGGAACATAATGGACAAGAAGAGCATTGTGAGATACGAGGTATAGCTTCTTAGCTGGCGAATATGTTGTGCTGATACATTCTGTTCCTGTGTGTTTCCGTTCATTAATGTACCTACTGTGTTGAGTTATATAAATTAGTTCTAACACGGAAATAAAGCGTCTTTGGACCCTGTCGAGATAATGTATTTTCTATAAGTTGTGAGGAATGTGTCCCGACCGTTTATCCGTACCTCATTGTTAAACGCTGTATGGGCCCCGATTAGGGAGAGGAATCGAATCGATGTTTTTCAGAATTGTAGTAGTCGTGGTGGGTTTCATAAAATTAGATTGCAAAGAGAGGGTAGGCAATTCAGTATCTAGGATAATATATTTTAGTTCAAATGTTTATTTAGTTTAAATTTTCACATGCTGTTACTCCTATACGGTTTGACCTTTGTAAATTAACAAATAAAAATAATGTGTCATAGTTCATTATTTCAAGCGAGTATGGACATCACATTCTTTTACCCTACTGTTTCATTTAATAAATCCTAATCGTACAATAACATATTTAATTTATTACTCCATCTGGATATATAAATATCACATTATGTCATCTTTTATCTGCTTGATATGAATTTATATCTTTTAAACTGGGAAGACTGTACACATACATATTCCTGTGTTATGTTCTAAGTATTTTTTGAATATACTGAACTGTGAGGTGTAAGGGAAATCTGTCTAAGTGTAAGAAGATGACTCGCTGCAATGAACCTTTTACCTGCATAGCTAAAGTATAGAGCGGTTGACGTTTATTGGAATGAGAGGAGTATTTTCGTCAAATATAGAGAAGTATCTCAATTCTAGTATTTAAACACTGTTTCTACACTGTAGTATGTATAACCTGATAATTTATTTTATTCATCCTTAATTTTGCGTGTTTAAAAATCATATAGGAGCCAGCTGGAGTAACAACTTAACTTTGGTGCAACCAAATGGGGTGGTTTGTTGTCTGCAGGAACCAACTGTGTTCCATAGAGAGAACGACCAGTGTTTTTCAAAATTGTATAAAACCTGGTGGGTTGCATAAAACAATATCGAAAGGGGTGGGTGGGCAACCCGGTATATAGGCTAATATATTTTAGTTCACAAGTATATTTAGTTTACTGAGCTCGATAGCTGCAGTCGCTTAAGTGCGGCCGGTATCCAGTATTCGGGAGATAGTGGGTTCGAGCCCCACTGTCGGATCCCTGAAGATGGTTTTCCGTGGTTTCCGATTTTCACACCAGAAAAATGCTGGGGCTGTACATTAAATAAGGCCACGGCCGCTTCCTTTCCACTCCTAGCCCTTTCCTGTCCCATCGTCGCCATAAGACCTGTGTGTGTCGGTGCGACGTAAAACAAATAGTAATAATAAATAATTTCGTGTGGCTATTTCTAGAAAACAAACAGTAAAATGTATTTAGTTTTAAGAATCACGGCGTCCATACGTATCATATGTAAATACAAATCTCTAATGAGGAAATTTTCCACATAAAGTTTTTAATTTCACAAATCGGTGGCCTAGATTGAATACTTCGTATCTCCCAAAAATCTTCCTATCCATTATTATCCTTAAGACTGGCTACGCTTCCCAGCCGCACATGGATTCTCAGTCCATCAGAACAATGCTCGTTGTGTTCTATTTTCCTATGCCTACGTGCGAAGCAAAATGAACCTTACCCTACCGTACTGTACGAAAGTATGTTTGTGTGAACTATTTACTAACTCCTAGAGTGTAATTTTTATAAGGGTCTCTTTCCTTTACTCGTTCCTTTACTCGTAAGCATAGGAAAATAAACTCAACGAACATTGTTCTGATGGACTGCATACCAAAATGTGTCCGGAAGGCGTGACCAGTCTTAAGGGAAATAATGGGTAGGAAGAACTCTGTGAGATACGAGGTATTCAATCTAGGCCATCGAAATGTATGTTTGCGCTACGAATTTACTCACTCCTACAGTATACTGAATTTTAGGTTCATTTTCTTTTACGCATTCGCATAGGATAAGGAACACAACGAACACTGTTCTGATGGACTGCACATCCGTATGTGGCTGGGAGGCGTGACCAGTCTTAATAATGGATAGGAAGAGCATTGCTGGATATGAGATTTTTCTGTATCAGCAACGATATGAGCAACTTAGAAATAGTTTTAAAACTGAATGGTTTCCATGTTATCTCTTGGTGAAAATATGCTGCTGAGAATTCAAACTATTTCGTAACTTTGAATTTATCCTAACGCATTGTCCTGTGTTTTCCGAATATTTATTTCAGTGTTTGCTATCATAACGTCGTCGAATATATTTTGTCTAAGTTTGGAATTTGTGCTGAGGGCCGGCCGAAAATATGGACGGGTTGGAGGTAGGAGATCTCTTGTTTTAGGCAGTGGAGAAGGTTCGAGATTATGGACGGCAACAGAGAAAGAAAATTTTCGACTGAAAGCAGACTCTTTATAACCTGTATCTCAAAGCAGAACAAGTCCATACGTTAATTTTATCTACTAGAGTTTTCGATAAACACATAATTCATATTAATATAATATTTGCATTGGGCACAGGATATTCATAAAACCAATGAACGAAAATAGTGCATCAATGAATAATTCATTTATAACGTATATGAGCAACAGGATCACAGAAAGACATGCCATTGAAAACAAAACTGGATATGTTATTTCACATATAAAATCTGCTTTGAAATTTATATTAATAATTCCTAAAGCTTAGAGAACAAAATATTTTGAATAGAAACTCATGTCTGGAAACTTACCACCATACACTTAAAATTCAATTAAGTGATTTATATGAATTACTACTACTACTACTACTACTACTACTACTACTACTACTACTACTACTGCAACTACTACTAATAAGGATGCTACTTTAGCGTGATCAACGATTGTCTATATCATTGTAAATAACACAGTAACTTTACGTTTCGTTGATTGTAATTAGAATTCACGTCAATAACACTCGCCATTCTAGCAGAAGGAGCATATTTTTAAAAACATACTTAACTTTTTATGACTTGTAGCAAGTAGCCTTTCTGGACATTAGTTACTACCAAACAATTGTCAGACATTATTGCAGATCGTATAATTTGTCAAAGAAATTTCTGAACAAACTCTAGAATTATTAGCACGTGAATATATTTCGGATTATTTTGACCATTGGGTTCAATTATGTACATATATTAACACATTTTTAGGCATCAGTCTCGGAAAGAACTCAAGCCATTTTTGGCCAATATGGAAGGTATATGGCCACAAGAAACGCTGACAAGATAAGTCGGACATACACTCATCAATGGCTTGTGTGAAGCCAGACAAGGGATGAAATTCAAAACACAGATCACTTACACAGAAGTCACGATTTCTTGATGTGGGGTATGCCCTCTTCATAAAGAAAAGTTTTGTAATATTTTTTTTGAAAGAAATCAGCTAGGATTCAAGTAATTTTGTAGTTTCTCATGTCTATTGACATCGTGGTCATAACTTATCCCGAACCTGATGCAAAATCCGAACCGAGGGATTTGACTGATAATTTCAGAAACCCAACATATCGTTGCCGACTGTACAATACAGCTTAACTGACAATGTTCTTCCTATCCATTTAACTCCTTTAATAATGGTCACACCTCCAAGCCACATATGGAAATATCAGTTTAGTTTTGATAACTTTCCTCTGCTAATACGTATAGGAATATGAGTTTTCACGACGCATTTACACACACACTTGCGTATAGGAAAATTAACACAATGAAAATTGTTGTAATAGACTGCATTTCCATACATGGCTGGGAGACGTAACTAGTCTTAAAGAAAATAATGGTTACCAATAGTATTGTCAGATACACCGTATTGCCAGCACAACGACGATATCGTCGTTGAAAAACCAAATCTCGTATGTAACAATGCTTTTCCTATCCATTATTTTCCTTAAAACCGGTCACGTCTCGCAGCCACATATGGATATGCAGTCAATCAAAACAATTTTCGTTGTGTTCATTTTTCTAAGCTTACGTGTAAATAAAATGAACCTTATCGTAACGTAGCCAAATGCAGGAGTATGTTTGCGTGACGAATTTACTCACTACGACAGTATATATCTTACTACTGTATTTAAGGTTACTTTATACAATCACAATGGTCTGCATATCCATATGTGGCTGAGAGGCGTGACCAGCCGTAAGTAACATAATGGATAGGAAGAGCATTGTGACGTACGAATTTTGGTTTCTTCTACGACGATGTATTCCCCGGAAATCCAATTCTGACCGTATCGGCAAAAAACTAATGGCATATTAAGTTTTAATGGTAACACTGGCCCGTTAATAACCACGAATACTACGTGCAGATGAGAAGGAGGAAAGACACTTAAATTCTGAGGTGATGAGCTGTAAACCTGAACCCGGATCCTTTTTCTTTGTTGATGGTTATATGATGGTTTCCGCTGATGGAGCAGACGTAAAAGAAATCAAAATTCTACACATAATTATCTGTGGATTGAACAAGTTGGCTACGTGACTTTCCGTGGATTCCCTGCTTGCACACCGGTTAATTTATTGATCTCTGCCTGAATTAATGTGAAGAGTGATACTCTGCTATTTCATAACCTTTCTAATCGAAAATTGGTAAAAGTTAGTTCGACATTAATAACAATAATTTTGTTTGACTAATGTTAGCCTGGTTTTGGGACAGCTCCAGTACAGAGCCTCCGTCGACCTGGCCAGGTATTGAACCTGGTCCTCCGTGGATCGATGGCCAAGACTCTGGCCATTCAGTCAAGATACCGGAGAGTGCGACATTAAACTAGTACCAATGCAATTAGAGAAAAACAAGAATTTTGAAAATATAAAGGCTACTCCCAATAACTTACAATGATATTTTTTCCTAATATTGATTCAGATATATCTAAACTTACTATCTAGATATTTATATACTGTCAGTTACTGATAATATAATGGAATTTAAATAAATATTCTTAAGTTTACAAACAATATCAAAGTGCTAGAGACTTACATATATTAACTACATATTATAATACGTATTTCTGATGGAATATACGTATACAGTGCATAACGTTTTAATCTTCTGGATGCTACTGTAGCATTCAAAGGGAAAACAATAGAAGATCTCGGCTAAATCTTCATATTAGTTCAAGGGTTTCAGTGCCTTCAAAAAAAAAAAAAATAGTTCGGTTCGGGAATTGCAATAACCAACCATATTCCTTTATTTATTTATTTATTTTATTTGTTTATTTACATGTATAACTATAGCGTTGCATCAGTAGCGGCATGAAAGAAAGGTTAGTTCCACATAGAAACCTGGCTAATGCAGATAGATCCCTACTACTTAGACGTTCCAATATCCGTGAGGATAGTTGACTGGTGGATAGCCTTAATTAAATGTAGATCTGTAATTCTACTTGTTGAATGTCATATTTTCCACGGATCTTGTGGGTTAACTCTTAGATACCGTTTGAACCAATGGTGCCCGATTTTAAGGTTTTCTACTCTTTTTTCTGGTTCTTGCTGTCTACGAATTTTACACTACGTTTTAATTCTTTAGAAGAGAGTTATAAACAACTTAAAAATATATTTACCACTCTCCTCATGCATGTACAATATCTGCGTTATAACGTTAAGGCAAATTTTACTAATTTTTCTTGCCTATTTAATAAATAAATTATCGTGATTTACATTGAATAAATATTTTAGTAAGCACATTTTGCTTCTCATTTGAAGTAGTTATGCTCCCCTCTGAACCCTATTGTTTCGTCAATGAAGTGACAAAAACGGACTCAGAACGACCCCATGATCCGAGATTAAACGTTATTCATTATATTGTTCCTTTAGCTCACACCTTCGATCAATGGTAGAGTGGATAGTGTGTTGTCCTCTGGATAATACATCGGGGTTGAAACCCGGCAGATGTGGTCAGATTCTTGAAGGGTGTGGAAGGATCCATTCGACGCTCTATCTCATTCGAGGTTGGCAGGAAATATACCTAGCTTTTACCCAATAGCGATACGGTTCACTCTGCCATCTGCTAGTGTAAGCTGGAACATCGAAATTGACGCGCAGGCAACCTAGATGGCTTCATATCAAAATCTTTTTTATGCCGGACCCTTGTCCCATTTCTCTATGGGCTCGGGTAATAAGAAAGATGAATCTTCGTGGCGATTTTCTTACGACCAGATGCCCTTCCTGATGCCAACCTCATCAGAGGAGTTAATTAATATAAAATGAAGGGTGTGAATGGAATTAGATAAAGGCGTATAAGAAATCGGCTGTGGCCTATGAATAAGAAATGTCCGCGAATTTGTCTGTAAGTGTGAAAGGAAAACCACAAAAAACATTTTCAGAACTGACGACGGTGGGGTTCGAAACCACTCGTCTCCCGAATGGAGTTCTTGGCTCCATAGCCACAGTGCTTTAACACACATTGCTTGGTAACAGTGTCACATAATTTGAATGTATAAAATTGTTTTGTGTATAATTAAATTATAACACAAAAAACAATAGGTTTTTATCCACTTTACTGTCACTTGTGATACTGTGGGAATGGGGTAAGGCAGACTCAATGTCAGATTAGGTAGTCTTAGATTCCTGAATACATGTAAGACTACTATTGTCATTGCCTAACATAGATCGTGGTATTATTTTCATATATGAACGAAATAGTTAAGACGAACATATCGTAGATGAATAAATAACACCTCATATGTCACTGAGCCATGCCTATTCATTATTTTCCGTAAATCATGTCATGCCTCCAAGCCACAAATGGATATGCAGTCCATTAGTACAATGTTCGTTGTGTTAATTTTCCTATGCAAAAGTGTAAAGGAAAAAGAACCTTCAGAACAACGTTCGTTGTGTTCGGTTTCCTATGGTTAACCGTGAATGTATGTTTGCATGACCTATTTACGCACTCCTACAGTATAATGCAAGCTGTATTTTCCTATAACCTTATCGTAGGGAAATGAGCCCAACGAAAATTTTACTGATGGATTGCATATCCATATGTGGCTAGGAGGCGTGACTAGTCTTAAGGAGAATAATGGATGGGAAGAGCATTAGGAGATACGAGGTATTGCTCGCGTAGCGGCGATATATTCTAACGTAGAGATTCACCAAGATATTAAATTGTAAGTTCCTGCCTTTTCCTTATGGGGTATTTTTTACTGACTGGCCACGTAATAAACCACCTAGCTGTTGAGCATAGTTCACCAGCTACTACGAAATTACAGTAAACCCCATCGTGAGCTACCCTCACATTGAATCCTTTGTTAACACTCACAGAGTATTTTACGACTTCTCAAGGAATTATGAAGGAGTCTTTAATTAAAACTTATAAATTGTAAAAACCCATATATGACCATCCAGGAACACTGCTTGGCTGATTATACTATCAAAATCAAGCTCCTGAAGTTTCTGAAGTTTAATTTTACAAATATAAGCAATGTCGTTTTCGACGTAGTAAACAGGTTATATCCTCAACGACGCTTCTATGAAAAAAAACCCACCACTTATTGTCGCATATACACTGAAAAGAATCTATTTGTTGGAATGGATATTTCTTTATAGAGACGGTTAGTGTAATACAAATGAATGGTTTCTGTTCCCCTGTGCCAGCACCTTTCACCGGCAACCTTCGGTGTCTGTGCTACAGGTCTAAAAACACTTATAGTACAGATGAGGTACGTGGCATACTGAAAATGGCCCGCGTTCAATTATTCCTGTAACGTGGATAAGGAAAGCCATTGAAATTATTCGTGTAAATCTGATTATTACTCTCTCTTCGCTCTGGATGGTGTGTCAGGTCATCCACAAGCGCTCCACAGTATACGAGTACCAACCCATGTCTATTGCTCCTCGCGCAATCCCATAGTATAAACCGATCAGTCCACTCTGCTTCTCGCAGTTCTATTCATTTGTATCTTCCAAACGCGGTCTCTTGTTCAACGTCGTATTCAGTGCTTCATTTGTGAACGTTCATGCTCATCGATAACACCAGTGCACTCACATTTCTAATTCTACAGAGTATGAGGTTGTGGTGTCCTCAAATGTCCCAAGAGCATGTACCATTGAATTGAAATTTAAATATATCTGTAAACCGTTCAAATATTTATTTATTTAATTTTCGTGATTACCGAATCGATGGCCTAGATCTAGTACCACGTATCTGGCAATTCTTTTCCTATCCAGTACTTTCCTTAAGACTGGTTACGTCTCCAGGACACATATGGATTTGCAGAACATCAGAAACATTTTCCTTGTGTTCATTTTCATATCGTAATGTGTAAAGAAATATGTACCTTGCCATACCTTACTGTAGGGATGTTTCTTTGCATGACGAATTTACGCACTCTTACAGTATAATGAATTTCAGGTTAATTTTCCTTAACATATAATCATAGGAAAATGAATACAACGAAAATTGTTCTAATGGACTGCATATTCATATGTGACTGGGAGGCGTGACCTGTCTTAAGGACAATAGTGGTTATGAAGAGTATTGCCAGATACATGGTATTAGAACCAGGCCTGTCATAATTATTTTACTTCCGAATTCCAAATAATGTATATGATCCAAAAATAATTCGTGATAGGGTAGAAATGAGCGACTAACGTTGTATCCAATTTGGGGGTACGGAATGGAGTGCACGTTCTTGGGTTGGCCCACCTCAGAGAGGGCACTGTTTTGTAGTACACACCGCTCTCCCTAGTCATCTGCTCGCAGCTCACGGTATCTGCCGTGGAACCGTACCTAAACCTTCATCAATGCCAATTTATATGCTAATCTAGGACTGTTGAAATATCTCATCGTCCCCTCTCAACCATGGATCCTGTGTTTTAAAAACAACATACACACACGTAACATTTACAAACAAACAAATGAACAAACAAAAAAGCAAACAAACAAAAAACCTACAGTTCCAATTACATTCGTATGGCTGGCTAAACCTAAATTAATCAAAATTACTTCCAACCTATGACAAAGCAGCTTAGAATACTCTTCAAAACGCTTATGTTTTCTTTATGACAGATTACGATATAATCAAAAAACTCATGCATAGTTGCTAATCCCTTTCTTCAGTTAAATTAGATTTTAGTGTATATCTGAATCTTTCTTTCCCAGGAGCATATCAACATGTAATAGTTAATTTTCCTTCCCAAAATTCATTACATGTCCGTCTTTTCACCAGATGTTTGAACAAATGATGTTATTAATTTTAAGTTTTATTTCTTTCAAACAGGTGGTCTAATTTCGTAACTCAATCACACACCAAAGTTAAAGTAATTTTTGTTCTTTATGTCCTTGTGATTCTCAAGATTAGGTACAAGATTGGATCAGTATCTCGACTGAGACAGCAATATAACATGGTCTTGTTTGCCATAACATAGTCACTTTAGCTGATGTTTATCTTATTATTATAGTTAATCTTCGAGTTTGGAATAGAGAACTTCAATTAAAATTCCTTGTATGTCACTACAAATGAGTTTGATATTTGTCCAAATCAGCGTACGGTATGCTGTATAGGGATATGTTGAACGGAAATAAGAATGCAATTTCGATAAGGTGTGGAATTTTAATGGTGTTTTAGGCAAATTTCAATGCAAAATATCGCGTGTTAACTAAGCGAAATGCCCAAGTTCCTAAATCATTGTAATCCTTAATCACCGAGCTCGATAGCTGCAGTCGCTTAAGTGTGGCCAGTATCCAATAATCGGGAGATAGTGGGTTCGAGTCCCACTGTCGGCATCCTTGAAGATGGTTTCCCGTGGTTTCCCATTTTCACCCCAGGCAAATGCCGGGGCTGTACCTTAATTAAGGCCACGGCCGCTTCCTTCCACTTCATAGACATTTCCTATCCCATCGTCGCCATAAGACATATCTGTGTGGGTGCAACGTTAAGCAAAATAGCAAACCAAAAATAATCCTTAATCCTTCCTCACTCTCAAAACAAGGAATTCTACAGTTGTGAAAAGTATCATACACTCTTACACATGATATCCATGCCGAGTGGAAGGCCAAAACTGCAGGGAAACGTCATGAAAGTGAAGCAATTACTCCGCTTCCTCACAGGTCCACTCATGGCTGTACTAATAATGGAGAAAGTTTTAAATTCAATTCGACGCCGCTTTGATGAAATGGTACTCCCTTTCATCACCAAATGACCCGCTACGTGCTGTTATACGTAGTACAGTCATTATGTTCTGAGACTGACCGCATAATGGCGCTGTGCTGAACTATATTGGTAGGTGGCGCCGTCGTCAGTTAGTCTCTCGTCCCTGCAAGGGATAGGTCAGTGCATCCACTGGAAGCAGACGTACGGTCGTTGTTGTCACGGTGATTTGAATGCGCCAGTCGGACCTTGACATGTCACAGTTTGAGCAACGGGCAAACGTCAAGTTCTTCCAGAAATTAGGCAAGAACGCTGCCAAAACCTTTGAAATGAAGCAGCAGGTTTACGGTGAGGACGCACTGAGTCGCAGTGTTGTGTTTAGGTGACACCGAAGTATGATGTGCATACTGGTCGGCCACAAACAGTTCGAAAGGAACGCAAGATACAAGAAGTTGCAACGTTGTTGCGTACTAACCACTCCCAATCGGTAGACGATCTCGCAGCAGCAATAGGGGTCAGCCATGGTACTTGCCACAAAATTCTGACGGATGACCTCAACATATCTCGTGCTACCCAGCACAGTGTGCCACGAATCCTGTCACAAGACTAACGTGATGATCGCATGACGATCTTTGGTGACCTCATCAGTAGTGATGACGATGATCCGACTTTATCAACCGGATAATAACTGGAGATGAAACATGGTGTTTCCTGTTAGCGTTGCTTCCAGCAGCTATACCAACGTTGGCAAACGTGCATATCGTCCAACGGCGACTATTTTGAGGGTGGGTGTGGTTCTGTTTGAGTGGTTAACAGCCATCGGCTCTTGTAAACTAGAGAGTATCGACAAAAGCTTGTGAGAGGTCATGCAGGACGTGAAATTAAAATTTTCATCAGAGGAGTACGGATATCAATAATGAAAGTGAAGGGGCTGGTAAAAGTAAGTACAAACAATTCCAGACTCAGCTAGGGTCACTTGGTCGCCAAGTCATGCCCAGAAGTTGACAGCCCCTGAGAATGAAGAGAGAAGTTGGTGTAAAATGGGGGACAGAAAAGATGGGAATAATTTCGATGGCTCACTTCTAAAACCTCGCATGTTCCAATTCTCTTCCTACCCATTATATTCTATAAGACTGGTCACGTCTTCCAACGACATACTGTATTTATAAGCAGTCCAACAGAATAATTCTCGTTGTGTTCATTTTCCTGATATAATGTGCAATGCAAAATGGACCTTACCATACCGTACTGTAGGGATGTTTTGTGAATGGCGAATTTACGGACTCCAACAGTATACTGTATTTAAGGTTCATTTTCCTTTGCACATTGACATAGGAAAATAAACACAGCAAACATTGTTCGAGGGACTGCCCATCCATATGTGGCTGCGAGGCGTGACCAGTCTTAAGAATAATAATGGATATGAAGGGCATTGAGAGAAACGAGGTTTTAGAAGCATGCCATCGACATGTGCATATTCAGGATGAAGAGATGAAGGCATATGAAATAATGGGTACATATATAAATTGATATATTTGTTTGGATTTCCTAACTCGCCGCCAAAAGAAAATTGGAACTGGTAAACAACTTGTGATATGAGAAAAGGTGGAAGTCCAATAAGAGATAACAAGAGTAGAAATATAGAAGGTTTAGTATTATGATCATTGCTTGAAAGAGACGTTTGGGATGATGTGATAAATGTGATGGGTGTAAAATACCAAAACGATTGATAGGGTCGAGAATGAGTTATCGATAAAATATAATTCTCATATGGTTTCTACAACTACAATTGCTGAGGTTATTCAACCAAACCACGTTCACGCGAAATATAATGCTGCACCCTGAGCCGTATAGAGGAATATTGCTATCTGGGGACAATAATATGGAGACACTTTAAGTGAAGTTATAAACCGTATTGAAAAAATATGAAGCATTTGAAAAGTTACAACAAGTATGAAAATCCCCCCCCCCCCTAATTCTCAGAAAAGTAAAACTCAGAATACTTATTCAAATAACAAATTTGTATTACTGTATGTATGTGAGACGGGAATATCTGCCTGAGGTACACAAAGAGAATTTTGCGGCCCAAGACCATCTCCAACAAGGGAGCCTACGAACCAGAGTATCTTCCAGTAACAGATAAGACAGGTGTGTGGCACAACCTGGGGGGTAACAGGGAAACATCCCAGGACATGCACTGGAATAAATTCATTAATATAGTTACAGTTAAAGAAGAGAGAACAACACATGAAAGAGAACTATTGACAAGACGTGCACAGAGTTATTATTGCATAGAACACGTCCGAGAAATTTCGTTGAGTCTCTGTGTCCCATCATGGATTGAAAAAGATTAAGGAAACCGTATTGAGACAAACAGATAGTTTTAGGTAAGACATGGATTTTCATTAACATTTCTGGAAATTTCCTCTAAATAATAGGAAATATATCCAAAAAAACTATATAATTTGAAATAAAACATGAAAATTAGGGAAAGTTTTGAATTATTTAAGTTCACCTTTTCATCATGTTTCAAGTAATTGAAAACTTACATTTATAAAATACATGTTCAAGAAACACCGCGTTGCATTTTTTCTGCATACAGTCATGAACGTTTACTTTTTATCCAAATTTAGCCCATAAAGTTACCTACTGAGATAAGAAATTCATACGCAACTTTCCTAATACGTAGGCTACAACAATGACGGAGATCAAACACGAATTTTATAAGTCTAAAGAGAATAATATAGGAGCGGAATTAAATGAAATGTAGATGTTATGCGGAATATTACAGCAGAGAAATTGTATAAAATATATACAATCGGATAATTGGTCAAAAGTAAAATGTAGATAAGTGTAGCATTATCGTCATTAAAACCGTCGAAAACCAAATATCTCTATCGCATGAAGTTAAATAAGTCAAGAGCCATCTGGTAGCGAAATAGAGTGCCATTTCATAAAATTGAGTTTTAGCATATCGTCGTTGCCGGGACAAAACCTCCTATGTGATAATATTTTCGTAGAAATACTGACCCGCAGCACATACATTATGAAAAACGAGGATGCCTTGACAATTTTCACACAGTATTGCACCTTAGATGACAGAATCTTACCGCCCGAAGTTATATGCTAAAATATTTCACATAGGAGGTTTTCTCCCGGCAGCGACGATATTCAGAAGCATTAGAACAATAGTGGATAATCCCGACTAATCTCCCACAAACCTGAGTAATGCCTTCGCGAAATGTTAAGTCCCACAGCGGATTGTCTCTTTAATACGGCATAAATCCAAGCGATTCTTATTATTCTGGGCTGTGAAAGCGTCAGTCTAAACATCATGCAATGCGTACCTTCAGGTTACGAAGAATATAATTAGATTTTTCACGAATCCTGTATTTATCTATTAAAGTTACAATAACTCTCATATTGCAGATGTGGATTTCGGGGAATTGGAAAATTAAATACGATCTGTTAATGATGCAATACTGCTATTCAGTGTAAGCAGACGATGGTATCGGGTGTTCAGTCGCACGAACATGTAGGGCACGCAACATATATGCTAATGTTATTGAATGTGTAACAATAGTATTCAATTCTCTATACTATTCCTGTACACAAAACCGCTTACTGGCCTGTGGAAGGGTAGTGGGAGGGGGACTGGGTTTGGGGCTTCACAACACACACAATACATTTCAGCATATGTCACACGGACCCTACAGCACTATGTGAGTTACGTTACGGGCACGACCCATAACTTGAAGACTAATCCTCAGAATAAAGCCAAAGAACTGAGAACAGGCAACCTGCTAGGCCATGGCTAGAAGATCTCTTTCATTGCTAGGCTGTTCATGGAAAAGTAATACTCGTATCAGTATGCATAACAGAAGGGTTTTATGCACAAATGTACATATATTTCAGAAAATAATATTCTACTACTGGAGAAGATATTTTATTAAAATTTGACCGATAATGAATATTTTGTATTGTGTAAGAAAGAACGCATTAATATGATGCAGGTGGTTATCAACGACATTTCTGAATTATATTCTCACATTTTTCAAAAATCACAATATACACTAAATTGAACTAAATAGGGTCCAACTTCACCCATGTGATACCAGTGGTTCTTTCCAAAAGCATGAACCACTCGAGTATTTTAACAAAAACATTTATACACATTTTATAAATATTCAATTTTGAATTTTAAAATCAAATTAACTTTTTGGTGGCCTCTCCCCTATAAATCCTCCAAATTTTAATTAAATATGATCATTTTTGGTTCATTCTCGAGAATAACTACACTTGAATTTTTTTAAATATTTTAAGTGTATGATGCAATTAAATAAATTAAATATGAGTTATTTCTTTCTTCATTGATCAAGAGAGTAAATAATTCATCTCGAACAACAAAAGAACGTCATGCGAGGTAGTGAGTAATACCATACCATGCAGACCATTCTGATTGAAGCTTATATCTCTTCACGAAAGTGCACATTACATCTGAAAAAATATCACCGGAAAATGTGCATGGAGGAAGATGTGACATATCATTTGCGTAGTGCCTAAAACCCCTGGTGATTGATTTGAGAGCAGGTACAACTGGCATATCATCCTCCATTAACACGAACTAGAATGAAAATAGAAAAGGAGATGGTGTGGTGATTATTGCTTTAAGAGGAAGTAAAACTGGGCAACTATACTCTATTAAAACTTATCAGAAGGAAAATGGAAGATGGTAGTGGTAATTATTGTTTTAAAAGGATGTAACAATAGGAAACTGTCCTTTTATTAAAACTAATAAGGATGAAAATAAAGAATAAATGGGCAACTGTAATGTGTTATGAATATTCTTTTTATATTTGTAGTTTTACAATTTGTTTCATGTCACAGCCACACAGAGAGGCTTTATGGCGACGATAGGATAGGAAAGAGTTAGGAGTGGGAAGGAACCGGCCGTGACCGTAACTAAGCTACAGTCCCAGAATTTGCCTGGTGTGAAAGTTGAAAACTCGAAAACACACCTTCAGGGCTGCCCACAATTCGGTTCGAACCCACTATCTCCCGAATGCAAGCTCACAACTGGCGGCACTAACCGCACGGCCACCTCGCTCGGTTCTATTGATAGTTATCAAAATGAAAGTGGTAGATAGTGGTGGTGCTAATCATTTTAAGAGGAAGTACAAATGTGCAATCACAGCTTATTAATACTAATCGGAAGGAAAAGGAAAGCTTTCCGACACGTCGCAGAATGAAGGTATCGGTAAAAGAAAAACACGAGTGCCGAAAGGCGCAAACCTAACACCGTGTAGGGCAGAAGAGAACAAGCATTGACCATGGGGTAACAGATAGGAAAAATGAAAAAGAGTAACCTGGGACAAGTAACGGTAAGCAGTTTATTTTATTTATTTATTTATTTATTTATTTATTTATTTATTTATTTATTTATTTATTTAGTTTACGTATGACTTACATAGAGCACAAAACAATGGGGAATAAATAACGAATAGGCTCATTCAAGGATAAGAAACCTGTGGTTGCTAACGCATACTCTCAATTTGAGAGTCCCAGCTTCCCTATTTAGTCACCTCCTACGACGGATAGGGAATACCGTGGATGTAATATGCCTCCCCATCCACAGGACAACTTAAGAAGAACTCCTCAATTGCATCCAAATAAGCAAATTTATGACGATTGATTAGAAAAATTTAGGATCTGTTCTTTGATCCCAATCTGGTAACTAGTGGTGAGGGTAAACTCCGTGCAGTGCGGTTAGGGCCACGCAACTGTGAGCTTGTATCCGTGAGATAGTGGGTTCGAATCCCACTGTCAGCAGCCCAGAAGATGGTTTTCCTTGGTTTCCCATTTTCACACCAGGCAAATGCTAGGGCTGTACCTTAATTAAGACCACGGCCGTTTCCTTCCAATTCCTGTCCCTTTCCTATCCCATCTTCGCCATAAGACCTATCTGTGTCGGTGGGACGTAAAGCCACTAGCAAAAAATAGTAAACCCCGTAGCCATTACACTACCATGAGTGCCTCTGGACGAAATGTTTCTATGTTCTTGAGCAAGGTTTCCTTTGAGGCCGTTCCTTGGATCTTTCGTGGGGTTCGTCGTTGTCACCAAAAAATTTGGTGTGGTGATCAAGTGGTGTTCATTCGCAAAGTACGATCAAATCACTTAAACCGCCCATTTTGAATGTACCCTTTCTGTGCCTGTGCACTAGACGCATTTCCACAAATGACTATTTCGAAATGAAGACATTAAAATATTACTCCAGATGATATTTAAAATCCAATCTGGGAGAAAATATCCCAGAGAATTTAAATATATTTTCACATAATAAACTTTGAACAATTTATCGGAATGTTAACATAGATGCTTTCACGGCCCGTATGTGTATACATGATATGAGCTTTTGGGCTTATGCCGTGTCAAGAAAACAAGATGAAACTCTTTACATTTCGCAGAGAACTTGCTCCGCGTCTTCAGAAGAAATTCACGACGGTTCACGATGAAGACTTCTACAATAATGAGGGCTTGAATTTAAGAATGCTTTACCATTGGATCTGTAGTGGTACGCTCGTGCGTCACCAGGTGGCTCGCTGTACGCTATAACAACGCTCCACGCGGGAGCTTACGACAACATTAAGCTCCAGTGAAGGTGTTCTATCACACTGTGTGTGCATGAGAAGTATCAGAGAAGACATCAGGTGAATCAGGGATGAATGTGGTGGAAGAAATAAATAGAAGGGAATAAAATAAAATAATATAAAATAAAATGCAACGAAAGACACCAGCATAGAATAGAACAGAGCTGAAGAATGGAAAAAAAGTATGTGGAGAAAAACAGAAGGTGATAATGATGTGAGACGGCGTGACAATGGGGTGGAGATAACCGGTTTACACACGTTATGGAAGTATGACACTAACATGTAACACACGTCTTGGAATGAATCAACTGGTGTTAGCGGACGGACGAATTTGGTAAACAACGAAACGGAATAACAAAACAGAAAAGACAGGGAGGAGAACTACCTACGTAAATCCTTAATGGCTTGCTACCACGTATTAATTCATTGATAGCCGGTATCCCTAAAAACAGGGACTGAAGACGTGAAGAAAAGTTCTCTGCGGATCTTAGAGCTTCTTCTTTTTAATCTGTTTACACTCCAAGGTCGGTTTTTTCCTCGGACTGAGAGATGGAACCCACCTCTACCGCCGGGATAGACAAGGAAGAGGGAAGGAATCAGCCGTGGCCTTAAGCTAGGTACCATCCAGGCATTTGCCGGAGGAGAAGTGGAAAACCACGGAAAACCACTTCCAGGATGGCTGAGGTGGGAATCGAACCCACTTCTACTCAGTTAAGCTCCAGAGGCTAAGTGGACCCCGTTCCAGCCCTCGTACCACTTTTCAAATTTCGTGGCAGAGCCGGTAATCGAACCCGGGCCCCGTGGGGTGGCAGCTAATCACACAAACCACTAAACCACAGAGGTGGCCTCACCTTGTTTTATTGACACGGCATAAGCCCAAAAGCTCATATCAAGTCTACAATTTATCGGAAGTAAAGTATATTAGTATTCCAGCCCCGCGGTGTAGGGGGAAACGCGTTCGCCTGTCACCCGGCGGCCACGGGTTCGATTCCCGACCGGGTCAGGGTTTCCAAATGTAAATTATTAATATCCCTGGCCTGGGGTCTGGGGGATTGTGTCGTCGTTAATTGTCCTTTCCTCACATTCAACACTTTATACTTCCTCCATTTCCAAATTCACGCAGGTTCATAACATATGGTGCAAAGTACGGTCAAAAGATCTTCTTAGGTCGACACCCCGATAAATAGCATTTTTTGTATAAAGAAAGGTATGTTGGTACAAATGAATAGTTCAGCTTTCTGTATTAATGTTAGTCATTATCATGTGTCGGAGTCCGCATAATATAGTAGCAGCCATAATAATACATGTCGATACCTTTCTTTTAAAACCTCACATGTCCCAATGCTCTTCCTACCCATTGTATACTTTAAGACTGACCACGCCTCCCAGCCACATATTTATATGCAGTACATCAGAATAATTTTAACTGTGTTAATTTTCCTATGCTAACGTATAAAGGAAAATTAACCTTAAATACATTGCACTGTAGGAGAGCGTGAATCCGCCGTGCAAACAACATTCCTACAATACTTTATGGTAAGGTATTTTTTCTTTACACATTAGCATAGGAAAATGAACGTCCGGCTCCATGGCTTAATGGTTAGCGTGCTGGCCTTTGGTGACAGGGGTCCCGGATTCGATTCCCGGCAGGGTCGGGAATTTTAACCATCATTGGTTAATTTCCCTGCCATGGGGGCTGGCTGTATGTGTCGTCTTCATCATCATTTGATCCTCATTACTACGCGGAGGTCGCCTACGGGTGCCAAATCGAAAGACCTGCACCTGGCGAGCCGAACATGTCCTCGGACAATCGCGGCACTAAAAGCCATAGCAAAATGAACACAACGAAAATGATTTCGCTTACTGTATATAAATATATGGACGGGACGTGAGACCAGTTTAATAAATATAATGAGCAGGAAGAGCATTGGAACATAGGAGGTTTAAAAAGAAAGCCATCGAAATGAACCACTTTCATTGTAAGGCATGCGAAAGCATCAAAAGAAATACGCAACAAGCGATATTATAAAACAGTACATAAGCTCACGGTGATGTGTTGTGAGAAGACAGTGAGAGATTGGAGCAATTTCAGAGTGACACAAACCAATAGCCATATATTATACATATTGTATGCGAGTCTTGTATACACACGTCACTGTAGAGTTCCCAAACATGTATAGCTATTGTAAATAGTCTATTCGATAGCTCGTTGTGTACATTATAGGCGCTCCCACCCCAACTGAATGTGGATCTACAGAGAGCTGTGAAACTTAGTACTTTACGCATACTAACCTGGAACCATTACCGTTCTAAGCTGAAAGTTTCGCCAACATTGTAATCGATAGTTATGCATTTTAGATGTGTAGACTACCCTGTTATAGTCTGTTAACGAACTCGTGTGAGGATTACGTTCAAATACTTCACGCTACCAAAACCTCAAAATTATTCACAATAAGTAACATGCGTAACATATATAAATTGACGATCGATTCTGGTATATTTTTTGTCTCGTGCCGTCCGACATTCACTGTCATAACGTACAACATTTTTTTCTACTTTAGATTATTTGAAGACTCATTAGGGAGACCGCGCACGTAGCTGAATTACGTACCAGAAAAGTTATTGTCAGGAAAGTTCCTTTGGCTGTGGTCTTAAAATGAGACATTTCAGTTCTTGAAGAAGTGTAACAAAAGCCGTATGCGGTTGGCATAGAATAGCTGCTAATGAGAATCGTTGCACGTAAACTTAACCAAACGTGTGGGGGACATTTTAGAGCAGCAGCATGTTAAAAGTGCGAGTAAGAATTGTTGTTGGATGCATTTTTCTCGTGTGCTTAGGGTATGCATTAACCATTAACCAACACTAGAGCAATGAGTATTGCATTATTAAGTGGTTGTGTGAGAGTTGTGGAGGTCTGAGTTAAATAGAAGTCACTAATCTTTAAAGGAATGTTTATGTAATTATTATTTACCAATTTTGCAAATTGTGTTAACACTTTTGAAACTTATGAACACTTCTTAGTGTAATTCAGTATAAACGAAGTAATTTACCTAAACATATCATTGGACCGAACAACGTTAAATATCAGTATATTAGGTACCTTTAGTCATTTTTTAACTTTAATTCGTTGCATATCTGATATATGTTATTACATAGACGACTAGGAAATCAATGTATATTTCATTTTATTAATTATTTAAAAAGGTCTGCAAATTTATGCATAGTTAATTACTGAGTAATTGGTAACAAATTATCTTTCAGTAGTTAAACCCTAATTACCGGTACTTATTTTTGAATTCTCCGATAAATTATCTACCAGTAGCCACTCGTGAAGAACTGTTGTCCATAAAAGTAATAACTACAACATTAATTTTACCACTATTGCACGTAAATTAAAATACTTTATACTTGTTATCATGGACTACAATAAAGGAAAAGTATCGTTGAAACTTATGAAATTACACTCACGTTCGTTAAAAAACAGAACACCTTGAAAGACTAGAGATAGGAAGTTCATATTCCCAGGATATGTTCATTAGTATGTCCTGCAGAAACTATTAGTACTTCAGTCACCTAGGTTCAGCATGTGTCCTATTGCCTAGTAGGCACTGGATACGTCATGGGCACTGACAACTTGTTCCATGTGTGATAGTATCGACGCGTATAAGGCACGAATGGCGTCCTGGGGTATAGCCAACCCGGCTGCATTCACCTGATTCCACAGTTCATCTTAAGTGTTTGGCATTGGGTCAGAACGCTGCACCCGTCGTTTCACCATATCCCACATATTTTCCATTGGTGGCATGTCCGGTGATCAGGTGGGCCAGGGCAACAGTCTGACATCCTGTGACAACAAGAAGGCGCGTGTTCGTGCAACAACATGTGTACGAGCATTGTTCATCTGAAATATGGCATCCTGGGTGTCGTGCAGAAAGGGTATGTTTACGGGACTCAGGATGTCATTCACGTACGACAAACTGGTCACAGTTCATGGACGCGCACCAACTGTGATTTGTGGTTGTACCCAATAGCGCCCCACACCATAACGCCTTGAGTTGGCGCTTTATGCCTTGTACGAATGCAGTCAATGTGATGCCTCTCCCCCTGCCTGCGGTGAACCAAAATGAGGCCATCATTTTCAAAACAAACAAAACCTAAATTAGTCCGAAAACACTATTTGCTGCCGTTGCTGTTCCCAATGACGTCGTTCCATACACCATTACACTCTAGAAGGTTTATGCACGATTGTCAAAGGTAGGCGGAGGATTGGATGACGCACCAGTAACGCAGGCCGTAATAAATAGCGACGGACTGTCATTCCTGTTAGTGTACGATGTGTTACTCTGTTTCATTGTTGTGCCAGAGGCGAGGAGGACGCTGATCTGTCCTGCAATGCCATTCGGACGAGGTGTCGAACTTATCGGAGGGTGGTCTGGGTGGTGCGACCAGACTCATCTCCTCCTTGTGAACCATTCTGTACACACCCATTGCACTGCCGACACACTTCGTTCCATATGAGCAGCAATTTCCTTGATGGATGCATCACGTTCTCTCATGCCAAAAATGCACCCTCTTTCAAACTCACTCATATGACGGTACGGTTCTCGCGTACGTCTGCGAGGCATCCTGCACGTCTGCTCAAGTCATACCGATCCATTACCTTCGGTTTATAGAGACAACTAGAGCCACAGGCACATTTTATCAGTCGGTGGTGGTGCGCCGAGATTTCGATTTAGACCGTGAACCTGAGGATCGACATGGTTTAAATGCTAACCATTACGTTCTGTGTTCTGTGAATATGAACTTCCCATCTCTATTTTTTCAAGTTCTTCTCGGTTTTATGAACATGAGTGTACAATGTCAGTCTTTCGTTGTACAAAGGGTTGAGTCATTTAAAGACCTTATAATATTTATTCATTTTATTTTAGGGAGTGTCGAACTCCATGTGTGCTACATATATGCACTAGTTTCATGTATCTCAGGAATTGCCGCTCAAATTGAATAATGACCTGAATAATCCAAGAACCTACGAGATGTAGGTTATGGTCTGTTGTCAAACAGGTGTTTCTTTAAACAACACGAAACGTCATGAACTACGCGATCACTTGGTTCACAGGCATCTAGAATTTTGAACGAACAAATTTATAACGACAACTCAAATGTTTATAGGTGCGCTAAATACTCTCATGATTTTCGGAAACACCGTAGTGTCAGAATTTGTTCTCACAAGACCTATTTTAACTGCTCGTAAATCTACTGTACCACTGATGTGTTTGATTACATTCAAATACCACTAGACTGAGCCACAATAGGGTCCATCAACTTACTGTCAGATTCTCTACCGTCTGAGCTACTGCACATGGCGAATGTATCAATTTTCACAGTTGCAAGTGAATAAAATCGTTCAATGTATGCCAACACATGCAATACCGAAAAACATGATATAATTTTAGTATAGTTGAGAAAAATCTGGAACCTATTCCATGGAGTCTCAGGTTAATGAAGAGCACAGAGATTGTTAGAGGACTACAATTACTGTGTGAGGATAATGTCGACTAGTACATTCATAGGCAATCATATGTTGCATAAAATAACACACTATTGAAAGTGTTATTCATTTTTGGGCTTATCCCGCTTTGCCGAAGGTCCACTATTTTGCATGCCAGTCGCCACTTCAGTTGATAAGGGTATCATAATGAGAGGGGGAGAGAAATGTTGCAAATTTAACGGAGGACAGGAATGAAGGTAGGTCTCCTTCAATCAATGTACACCGTACGGTAGAGTGGCAAGAGGGGCGGGAGTGGAGGTGGTGTTGGTGGTGGTGTTGATGGCGGTGGTGATTATTGTTTTAAGAGGAAGTACATCTAGGCAACCATCCTTTATGTAACATTAATCAGAGAGAAAAGATGGAAGGGACCCGTCAATTCGAAATATGAAGCTATCGGCCAAAGAAAGACAAGGGCCACGAAGACGTGTGAAAATGAAAGGCTACCTAAGCCTTGAATGGTCTAATGCCGTCAGGATCGGAAACGAACAAGAGTTGACCAAGGGAGATCGGATATGTTAGATGAAAGTGAGTGCTTGGTACAAGTAAGTGGTGGTAATGTAAGGACTCAGCTAAGGGTCCCATGGTCGCCAACACACGTTTCTAAGTTGTGAGCCCTTGGGGCCCTTCTAATCACCTTTTACAACATGCAGGGGATAACGTGTGTATTATTCTACTGCTCTCACCCACAGGAAGGATTGACCTGAGGGAAGGGAAGAAGTTCGGTAAGATAGGTGGGCTAATGTTTTAAGGGGAAGAAAAAACGGGGCTAAAGTTTCTCATCAGGAAGTGAGTTCAGAAGAGGTATCGATGAGAAATCGATATATTTTACTGCATGTAGAACAGCAGAGGAAAGATGGGGAACAGGGAAGTGTTACAGTGAACGGGCAAGACGAGGGGAAACGGTAAGAAAGGGAAAGGAAGAGTATAGAAAGAAGGACGTGGAACAGGGTCCTCAGGGAGAGAAGAGAGAAGGAAGTAGGTTATGCAGTCGTCAGGAAAGTTAAGTGTTACCAGAAAAGGAAGGGATCTAATGAGCAGATTGGGGTTGCGGTTCTGGTCAAGGGTGAATCTCTTATTAGGCATGTGGGTAAAGTGTATGGAGGAACGAGGAGTAGGTGTTCGATAGGAATTAGGCTAAGGCACATATTGAGGAAAGTAGAAGCGATGAATGAGGGTTTTGAGAAGGTGGTAATTTTCCACATCTGTATGAATCAACGTAACGCAAGCACGAATAAATACTAACATGTTTAGATATCTGTGCGATGTGGTTACGGTACCTTGGGAGAAGTTCAAGGGAGCGGATATTGACATCAGTGGGCACTGTGTAGGACGGATTCTGAATTGTGGGAGATCAGGAATTTAAAGATTACGGAGTGGGTATATGGGAAATTGGGAACGAGTTATTTAGTTCCTAATGGGTGGGTAGGAGGTAGGCTTCTACACTCAGATGGCCTTCACTTGATTCACAATGTTACATATAAGTTGAGGGGCTTTTTTTAGAAGAGTTATTAGGGAGGTACATTTTACGAAACGGGCTGGACTAGGGAGCGGTGATGAGAGAATTGGAAGCTGGGAGTCAGGTAAGGATAAAGTTGTTAGTGTTAAATTGTAGATTATTGTAAAAAATGAGTAGATATATATATCGTCGGTGCCGGGACAAAACCTCCTATGTGAAATATTTTAGCTTAGAACTTTGGCCGGTAAGGTTCTGTCATCCAAGGTGCAATATTGTGTGAATATTATCAAGGCATTCTCGCTCGTCATAATGTATGTCCTGCGGGTCAGTATATCTCCAAAAATATTATCACGTAGGAGGTTTTGTCCCGGCAACGACGATTTACTACGTAAGGCTCAGAGGCGATATGATGGACGCCGAAATTTTCTCTCGGAACTGGAGTGTTTAACACAGAGACAGTATAGAAATAGTTTTAGGAAAAGTAGGAGGTTAAAGAAAAATTTGTAAGGTGCAAAACTTATAAGAAAAGATTAAATTCGACGTATAAAGCTCATTTCTGAAGATAATAGGCAACTTGATGATTATGGGGTGTACATATTTGAAGGCGTGATGCTGACGGTGGTGCGGAATTATTTGATAACGTAATTAGCTATATGTGGAACGACAAAGGAAAGGAACGTTACTGTAACGGACAATCACAAGTTATCAACTATTAATTGAGAACATAATCCAAAAGATAGAACGAATGAAAAACAAATGGTGAATAAATGAATCTTGAATGAACAAATTAATCTGATGGAACTAAATAGGAGAAAACTATTCTAGACGTGATGCTGATAAAACCAGATGAGTTCTATAGAGAAACTGTGATAGACAATGTAATAGATCACGAATCTGTTTTGTCATAGAGAAAAAATGGCATAGAGAGGTTGTAAAGACACACTATATTAAAACAGAAAAATAAAAGTAATTTGGAAGAAATAGAGTTTAGAATGGGTGTGGCTTTCACCTAGTATTGAATTAGGGAGACGTTGACCACCTTTAGGTATCCAACCCTTTAATCCTCAGAGAAAGAAGGAACTCGCTAGAGAGTGAATATAACCAAAAAGTCAGCTATGGACAACATGATGGAATGTATAACTTGCATTCATGTGAAGTTAATCCTAAAATAGAAGGATATGTATAAGTACTTCAAAGATGAAAACGGGTCCAGGATGGACATTTTAGGGATCTTCAATGAACAAAAATGAAGTGTACATATAAGGACTTACAGAAGGCAGAAATATTCAGTCAGTAAACATAGTGTTCGAACCCCACTGTCGGAAGCCCTGAAGATGGTTTTCCGTGGTTTACCATTTTCACACCAGGCAAATGTTGGGACTGTACCTTAATTAAGGCCACGGCCGCTTCCTTGCCATTCCTAGGCCTTCGTATTCTATTGCCGCATAAGACATATCTGCGTCGATGCGAGGTAAAGCAAATAGCAAATAAAAGGAAATATAGTTAGATGTAAGATTAATTCCCAGGCTGAACAGGTGACCAATACTGTCTAAGTACTGGTAATAAAGACGTTTACAAAAATATACAAAATTTTAAAGCTAGGAAACAGCTAGGTTTGATAAGATTTCTGGAGATGTACTGAGAGATTCGGTTGGGATAATGTGTCATATTTGAGAGATTTGTTTGATTACTCTTTTTATTAAAGAGCTATACATAAAGGGATGGAAAGTAGCTACAGTAGCCCCAGGGTACAATGATAAAGATAAATAACATAATTACGTTTTTTTGCTAGTTGCTTTACGTCGCACGGACACAGATAGGTCTTACGGCGACGATGGGACAGGGAGGGGCTAGGAGTGAGAAGGAAGCGGCCGTGGCCTTAATTAAGGTACAGCCCCAGCATTTGCCTGGTATGAAAATGGGAAACCACGGAAAACCATCTTATGGGCTGCCGACAGTGGGGTTCGAACCTACTATCTCCCGAATACTGGATACTGGCCGCACTTAAGCGACTGCAGCTATCGAGGTCGGTAACATAATTACTTGTCAGTCAGTTTGACATGTACTGTTAATAAGACCTGACAGGGAATTATTTCTAATTCTATTAGACACGTATGAATAATTACTAACTAGTTAGATAGAAGGCAATTTGTGTTTAGGAAATGTTATTGCAACGAGGCTTAACTGATTCCAGAAAGTTATAGAAGGTATTTTAGATTCGGGAGTTGAAATTGACTGTATAGCTATTGGCCTAGCCAAGGCTTTTGATAGGGTAGATCATGGGAGACCACTGACAAACATGAGAGTTATTGAACTACTCATAGTCAAATGAGTGGTTGATTCGGTGACATAATTTCTAGAAGTTAGCACTCAGTGAATTAAGAGTAAGTGAAGCATTATCTGATTCTCTAATGTTTAAGAGGTAAGTCCCAAAGGCAGTGTTATTGGATATTTATATTTCCCTAAGTATATGAAATATATGATTAGAGAACTGGAACCACGGATATTTTTTTTGAATGATGTTATACCATGCAGAGCACTAAATAATATTGTGAGTGACTATAAGAAAAGACCTCGACAAAGTTGTTAGATGCTGAGCAGACAATAGTATGATGGTAAACGGGTTGAAGCCAATTTTTTAAGTTTCGCTAATAGGAAAAGCCCGTTCAGTTTTAATTACTGTGTTGATAGGGTGATAGTACCTCGTGGGAATTACGGAAATTCCTTCGGTTTAAAAATGAGGAGCAATCTTCACCATGTAATCACATTAATGAATTTGAAGTTAACGGTTAATAAGATTATGACGGCATTTTTGGTTGTATAAATCTCCGGCAATGACCCACAATGACCCACTAGAATATAGTTAGTGTTTATGCGACCCACACTGGGATTTCTTTAAAGGAGATCTGGAAAAGGCCCCAAGGAAAGCAGCATGACATATTCTGGGCGATTTCCAAGAAAGGAGTAGTGATACGAATAGACGTATTGCAATCTATGAGCTAGAAAAACTTGGAAGTAAGCAGACGAGCTGGTCGACTAAGCGGTATACGGTAGTAGAATCTGTTAATAGAGAGATGGCGGAGGATGGAGAAAAAAAGCTGGCAGAGAAAAGTAAGGAATGAGGAAGCATTCAAAAGAGTGGGTGAAGGAAGGAGAACGATATTGGAATGCTTTCAAAGACGGAAGAAAAATTGGTTAGGCCACTGATTGCGACGAAATTGCTTAATAACCGAAGCATTGGAAGGGAATATATAAGGAAAACTGAAGAGAGGAAGGTAAAGGTATCAGTTAGTGGACAGTGTAAAGGTGAATAAAAGCTATTGGAAAACAAGACAGAACAGAACAGAATTCATCCAATAGGCAGACCAACAGTGATGATAGTGATGATGATGATGATGATGATGATGAAGATGAATAGAGTGATGGCGAGAAAATAGCGTATTTAATCGGATAATCCCCGCACCCTAACTTTAGGAAGGCTTATTTTGAAAAAAATAATAAAATGCTAACATCGAAGCAAATAAAATCCGCACCTTAATTTTGTGCCTCAAATTTAAAAAAAATGCGGGGATTATTCGCGTAAATACGGTACATGAGTAGACGAATAAGCTTTTGTGGAGCTTTTAAAGAAAGGACATATCACAACTTGAAGATAAATGTAGAAGTCAAGAGAACAAATTGCGGCAAATACTCATTTATAGCAAGACGAATTGGGTATTTGAATAACTTACCAAGGGAAATGTTCAATACATTTCCATGTTCTTTGAAATCGTTTAAGAAACGACCAGATGGATAATTGATAAGAAATCTGCCAGCTGGGTGACAGCGCTAAATGCAAATCAATGATGACTGATTAGACAGACAATAAAACATATTTATAGTTTATATCCCCCAGAAATGGTTTCCTTTTTCCAGAGGAAATTAATATTTGTTACGAATTACGTCTTGTTAATCAAAGCCTTATTACAGGTATAGATTTAGATTAATTATCCCCTGCTCTAAAGGTGGTCCTCTCGAATAGTAATAATACTCAATATAGAATAATACGAACGTTATTAATTACTCGTCATTTCTTCTTCAATTTTACCTAGAGACATTGGGTTGTCCCTATTTTTTTCTTATAAATTAGTTAATGCGTTAGAAGCCATAGAAACGGTGTTGTCGCAGTTAACTTCCTAAGGTGAGACAGAGCTTAGATGGGATCAAACGTGCTCTCTTGGAGACAGGAAGCTAATTGAATAACTGGTTTGGCCGCTCAGAACGGAGTTTTCCTTGTATATATGGATTCTACAGAACATATCTGTAAGGCATATTTTTTCATCCATTGAAATCACCAATCTTAATGATGATACCAACCCACCACGTATTACACATTTTAACCCTAGAACACTAACCCTGTTTCGCCAAACATTATTACTAACCCTTCGTAAATTTGACTACTCCAATTTATAATTGTTATATTCTCTACGTAACAGCTTATATTTGGCAAGATTTTGGATATTTAGAGTCCCTTGTTGTTGTTGTTGTTGTTAGTCGTTTAGTCGCATTCGACTCTCCATGACCCCATAGACCAAAGTGCGCCATTTCTTCCTGTCGTATACTATTTTCCGAAGTCTTTCTAAATTGAGAGCCGTGGCTTCCTTGATGCCATCAATCCACCTCATCCGTTGTCGCCCTCTTCTCCTGTTACCATCAGTCTTCCCCAGCATATTGTCGTAAACTTAACATGAATCAAAATACGTAGATATTAAATAATTTTATGTGATTATTTACTAAATACAGCAAATTTGACATACAAAAAATATTAAATGAACACGGTTTATAAGAAATGAATTTTATAACACAACATATTCAAATAAACCCTTAAAATTATGAATATGTGTTATTTACATCACAAAGAAACCAAAACTACCAAGAAAATAAATAAAATAAATATAAATGTAAAAAAAAGGCATGAAGACACATTATACCCTTAAGTACACACTATCACTAACCGTTCGTCATTATGACGTGGCCTTAATTAAGGTAGAGCCCCAGCATTTGCCTGGTGTGAAAATGGGAAACCACGGAAAACCATCTTCAGGACTGCCGACAGTGGGGTTCGAACCTACTACCTCCCGAATACTGGATACTGGCCGCACTTTAGCGACTGCAGCTATCGAGCTCGGTTATTAGTTTTACGTCCCACTAACTACTCTTTTACGGTTTTCGGAGACGCCGAGGTGCCGGAATTTAGTCCCACAGGAGTTCTTTTACGTGCCAGTAAAGCTACCGACACGAGGCTGACGTATTTCAGCACCTTCAAATACCACCGGACTGAGCCAGGATCGAACCTGTCAAGTTGGGGTCAGAAGGTCAGCGCCTTAACCGTCTGGGCCACTCAGCCCGGCAAAGGAAACTGAATAAGTGAGACTGTCTTCATTGAAATTTATCATGTAGCCTGTATTTCTGCCTCTGAACCGATGAAATATTGCACATGTATTCACCACAGTGGTTAATGAGGTATCCCCTACCTGTCATAAAAGGCGACCTAAAGTTGCCTTTCACTTATGACACGCTTCTAATTTTCACCGTGTTTTATCCGTTTCCCTCCCCTACTTAGTAAAATCTCGTTCACTTTTAATTCCAGCGGGATTAGGTTAACCAATTTCCAATTTTGGTTTAAGTTTTTTAAACCAGATTTTTTCCATTTTCTCTCCTGATTATAGATACGAAGAAATGTTTACCTATTTGAACGTCCCATTGAAACAACAGTCATTGCTGCAAGCAAAACCACTTCAGTTATCAATATATAGCACAAAGTAGCATGTGACATACGATACCTCTTGTTATTCAGTTTCAGTATTTAGAAGTGGTAATGACATATTCATTATTGCCCGAGAAGTCTTTAGAATGTTGATATCGCCGTTGCGACTATAAAAACCTCTTTGTAATAATATTTCAGCTTAGAACTCTGACTAGAAAGGTTCTGTCATCTATGGTTCAGTATTGCATTAACAATATAAACGAATTTTCGTTCTAAGTAGTACATGCACTGCGGGTCAGTATTTTGTCCCTCAACATTGTCACAGAGCGGTAATTCTAGGCACAACGATGATATTATATTCCTTTCAATTCTTAGATCTCTATACTTCGTTGACTTAGTTATCTCAACAATCTAGGATTACTTCAGGAGCAGTTTGTCGCCTGAATGGAATATATACGTTTTACTTATTTTGATTTATAGTTGACGTATATTTCAGTGATACCATGCAGCAAATGGGAAATAAGTCTATTTCATTTTTCAAACAGTTAAAAAAATTTTAACATGCATTATTCTTTACAATTCCTATTTTTGCATTATCTATATTATGGTATAAGGAAGTTATCGAGTGAAAATTCCATAAGCATGGTCTCCCAAGGGCGTCAAATAAAATACCTGCATCAGGAGAGCCATACATGTCTTCGGACACTCCCAGCATGAAGAGACATATGATAAGAAAATCTATAGGCATGAAAGTGAAATCTCACGAAATTTATAAATCAACGTTTTCTGAAACAATGCAAAATTGAAAATTACAATTTAAATTAGCGTTCTTAGTTTCAAATGTTATAAGTGTAGAATCATGTACATTTAGTGTAAAAATAAATGTGACTTCTTGTGTTCACAAATATATGGTTAAACAATAAAAGGACAGGCAAAAACGCTGGTTTCTAACATTTGGGCTTCAGTTCATAATCTTTCAAATATAAGGTATTCTCTTTCACATTCGACTTATTGTGAATGGCATTGATGAATACGCCAAGTTCTACTTCCTGAAATAACACTGCTGGACTGAAATTGTTTAATAATCAATACACAGTAATGCAAGGAGATTGATGTCCTACCATTAGACCGTAAAGTAGGTCGCGGGATGTTTTTGTCACGGTACATTTCATTTTTCATTTCCCTCGCGTGTAATGTGATTACAGTATGAGTGATCTCACTCCACTCTATCTACAGGATAATTCTGATATAATCAATTTATTAAAAATAAGCCGATTTTCCTTCTGTTCTTTCTTCTGTGAAAATATCTGAAATTAATTTAGTACAGTGTTATCCTGCCGGGACTGGACATCCATTTTAATTAACTCGTGATTGCAAACGCACATTTCAGTAGCAGATGATCATTAAACCCCGTAGTTTGTTATAAATCTCTTGTATCGTGTATTTCAATTCTTGATCTTAGTGTCTGATAACTTTCGGAGAGGATTGTACCCAATTATGGACTTCTAATCCTGTTGCTTTTTGATAACTTTCTTCCCTACAAGAGTAAATAAACAATTTTGCTTAACGTCACAATTACAAAGTATCTCACTTGCCATTTAGCGTAGTAGACCCCATTATGGTACTCCAATCGGCTTTTGTGAATTATTATTTTTTAGGATTAGACTATCCTTTTAGCTGGTGAATTACTCCGGAGACTAACAGACTCATCTAGAAAATAACTTGGGTTAGAAAAGGCTAGTAAACAACGGATAGGGAATCTGCTACGTGGGTGACTGCCCTAAATGCATATCAGCATTGATTGATTGAAATCTCACTATTCAACTTACCATAATTGAACCCCATAGCACCGAGCTCGATAGCTGCAGTCGCTAAGTGTGGCCAGTATCCAGTAATCGGGAGATAGTGGGTTCGAACCCCACTGTCGGCAGCCCTGAAAATGGCTTTCCGTGGTTTCCCATTTTCACACCAGGCAAATGCTGGGGCTGTACCTTAATTAAGGCCACGGCCGCTTTCTTGCCACTCCTAGGCCACTACCCGGGGCCTCCGGGTAATAGGCAGGCACGCTACCCCTACACCACGGGGGCGGCTTAGGAAAACCTATATATGAATATTAATTAATTTTATCGGGTAAAAACCGAATGTGACACGACAGATGTTTTATAACCCGAACTGCTACGGCGTGGAATGTCCAATTGTATTTGACGTCCAACCACCTTCTTCTAACGTTTTAGAACCTGCAGCCCTGAGATCCAGAAGCCTACACTCTACTTCTGATCCACGCAGGGATCTCTTCCGATGATATTGTTTTTGTATTCTTCTTGGAATATAATTGTATTGAGCAGTTTGGTGATGAACAAGTGTATCGATTGATCAACAAAGCGACGGTCAATAGAATTCGAAAAGGTGAGCATTATTACACTGGACTTGGTTCACTCGTGAAACTTTAAGTTGTGCTCTTCTAGCCCTTTCGGCCCTGATTTATTATTTTTCACACAAAAATTAAAACTTGGTATTCTATGTCTAAAAGCTTTTATTTACTCAAGGAAATATAGAATAGAATGACACGCATAGTTTTCAATTAGAGGATGTGCTGTAAATAGTACATCAGGTTTCAAATATAGTATACATTCACATATGTAGGCATAATTTCCCTTTTATCTTCAGTTCGTTTTCTCACAGTTTTCTCGGAAGAAACTCTTGGTCGTAAATTTAATTTCCCATCAATCTAGTTTCATTAATCGCTTATTTAATTAACGATTGTGGAAAGCCTTGAAACTGTTGCTATGTTCTGTCAAACATAAGTAAACGTTACATTTTTCACAGTTCGTTTTTGACCGTTGAGTACACATTTCTTTCTTGCATCTTCATTGATTGTCGGCTATTTTTGGCCAGTGATTCATATTGTATTGTCTAATGCCATTACGAGTCTTACCTTCTCATTCTTCAGTTTCTTCTTGTAAGAAACAGTGACAGGGGACTCAGTGCTCGGTCTTCCCACCTTGGGATTCAATACAGGATCACCAGCTTTAGGTAAAGCTTCAGCATATCCAAGGAAATTTCTAGAAGATCCTTCTGTTCCCTTTTGGACACAAATATCACCTTTCTGAGGATTCGACTATCCTTTTAGCTGGTGAATTACTCGGGTGACTAACAGACTCATCTAGAAAATAACTTGGATTTTATATAGACAGTAGTCTGAATAGATTCAGTGGTTTATATTCTAGCCAACTGTTAGTATTTGCAAGATTTATTAAGTGGAATATAACTCTCGAAGTCCATTTGCGTGACCGAATGAAGATCCTGTATATTTGAACCGAGAAGTCAGTTTTATCTACACCACCCATTGAGGAGTTGTGGCATCTTATCCTTCAGGCCAGATCACTTGTTTATACACCATCTCAGTTTTGATCCATCGTTGAACAGTGTCTGACGTTTCCTTCTCCATTAAACTCGATTCCATAATCACTTAGTCACTGTCTTGTCATTCCACCGAGTAATGACTATTTTGTCATCGCTACTTACAGTTTCATGCATGATACAATGATACAACGTTCATTTTCTTCTCCCTTGTAAACTAGTTTTTAATCGGTGAGGTAACTAACGAGTTTTTCGAATTATTCCGGAGTAAAAATACCTTTTCTCAGGAGATGCCTGATATAGTATGGAAGTGATTATCGGCATACACTTTATAGTTTTCAGTAGTTAGTACTCGTTCACACTACTGCGCCACTACTGCTCCTATTTCTTTTGTTATTTGCTTTACGTCGCACCGACACAGATAGGTTTTATGGCGACGATGGACAGGAAAGGCCTAGGAATGGGGAGGAAGCGGCCGTGGCCTGAATTAAAGTACAGCCCCAGCATTTGCCTAGTGTGGAATCCACTACCAACACACAGAAATCAAGCTTCCCTCCGCTCCCCCAAGGATACGGTTTATCTTTTAAGTACTGATTGAAATTCAAAGATCCTCTGAAAGAAATAATTTGCTCATCAATACATATATTCTCTTCAAGATGGAGATTATTGCATCTTGACTTTACACTGTCAATGATCGGTCTGACCTTCCATAGTCTGTCATTACTACTATCTGGTTTGTCAGTTGCTAATTGTAAACCGTTCCGTAATTTTTCAAAACGGTTGCGCGACATAAGATCAGCAATCAGAGGAATACGTGTCAACGGGTCCCAAAACAATCTCAGCCTGGAAAACTTCAGAATACGTATCACAATGTGAATTGCAATTAACTTGTAAATCTCCATAAAGTCAGTGCAAAAGCAACTGTTGCCCGTGTCTTTATATAGTAGTTCTTGGTGTAGATATTCATGTAGATATTCTGGTATATGGGATCTAAAGTATTCTTACGGAGTACGTACATCTTCCCCCTCATCTAGGTATGGTGTTCCACGCCACGTATTATATTCTGTGTTTTCAAATTCTTTTATTTTCCACTTTTCAGAAACAGCTACACGCTTCGCCTATTTACCAGCTTGTGAGTTTTCGTCATCAGAACTGTCACTCCTAGCATTTTATATTGGGTCAAGTGAGGTTCCATTAACAGTCATACCATAAGCACCAACACCTTCATAAATGACATATCTTATCTATTCAAACTGGCATTCTTCATCTCCTTCCTCTCCAAAGGAGACACACTCCAGGTCAGATATCTTACCATTCTGAATTTGCGTTAGTAGGTCTTCCGATTCACCTGCCGATAACGTCTTATTCTTGTCAATGCGTCTTCTTTTGCAAACCACGGGATCTGTTGAACAGAATACACAAAAAAGGCACAATGTGAAAATGTAGGCACTAGTTCCCACAATACTTGGCAAATGATGGTAGAGCAATAATCCCTTTGGTGGTATCCACTTGGAAACAAAACATGCCTTACATTATTTTCCTGTAGTATTTCAGTAGAAAATGATGTATAGGTATTTAACAAATATCAGACTAAATGACGATATATTTACACACAATGAATTCAAATACAGTCCTATACAAAAATAATTTATCATACACAGTGTATAGTACACAAGCACCAACTATAACGCCGGAGAGCTGTTGTACTACATTTAGTACATCAAGTATAGATGCATATACACTGATTTTTTGAAATAATTATTGCACCAGTTATACAAGTTATGCCTAGTTAAGTTATACTCAACAAGACTGTCACTAAAATGTGCATTTGCCGAGAAGTAAAATAAGCTTACCAGGAATAGCATCTTTTCTTTCTGCCACCTTGTTTTCAAATGTAGTTTTCAGAATAAGCACTGGATGGCAGCTGATGACTAACTCGGCATATGAAGAGGAAACGATACTATATTCAGAACACCAGGGCTCTGGCGTCTCAGTACCTTTCATGCCGAGATAATAACCATAAAATTTAATGTACTCTTTTAGTACGCCAGGGCCGAAGGGGCTAGTCTATTCGAATGAAAAATTACGCTTGTCTTCATGTATGTCACTTTCTTTCACCCACATGACGACATATCATAGAAGAAGAAATAGCGAATTACTTGAATACCTTTGCCAGACAAGTCACAAATCAACTGCAGAGTTTCATAATAAGAGTCAATCAAGAGTGATCATTATCTGATAATTATACGGCCCATAGGAATCATTCTAGAGACTGGCGGTTTATAATCATTCTAAGATCGTGGAAGTACTCTATCTGCTGCTGCCGTCCAGACATCTTTCAGCCTGTCACCTCATCTGTGTGTGACGTAACTCTCTTTATTGGACAAAATATGTTTATTAAAATCCTCTTTATATCTTAACCTTCCTTTTGTATTGTAAATAGCGTTCGATAGACAGACATATCCTTTAACGCACCCCTGTTAACAAGTTCAGAGACAACAACAAGTAGAAGTTGGATGGTGCATACTAGTTAAAATATTCAGCGTCTACTTTCTACGGGAAGCCAAAGATCTACGTGAAGCCAAAGATCTACGTAAAACATCAAATTGTCTTGGAGAAATTCCTTATTACTGTTGTTAATATTATTAGCGAATAAACCTACGCAAAGTACTTAGAAAGGTGCCTTTTTCGTCCTTTGTGTCCGTATATATTTTATTCTTTTACTGTGGGCAGCGTTTCTGTCTTCAGACCAAGATGTCCCAGTCTTCTTCTTCTTCTTCCTCTTCTTCATCTCCTTCCTCTTGTTGCTATTATTTGGAGTATGGATCATGCGAAACAAACAGTATTTATAATAAAGTATGGCAAGGAAATGATTCATTAACAAAGGAAAAATATAGAATTAAACAATATATCCTGAATACATTTTTATTGCGATTACAAACCAGACCAAACTTTTGGGACACTTGCCATATTTATTTCATGAAAATACAATTCTTTAACCTGCTCACTTAATCTTCATATAATATTATCCATTGCAATATATTTTATAGTATTGAACCGTTTTCTCTGAAGAATGAAGTCTTTGCACTGGGTGGGCTTAAACGTGGTGAGGTGTGAATAACGCGGATTAATACTGAACTTCGGTAAGCGTGACGTCACAAACTTCCCATCCGTTCCTCACTGAAGTTGCCACCGCCTTTCTACACCAACCAACAGCCTGGCTCCTCTCAGTTGACGATACCTCACTACGATACCAACGTTCAAGAACCTTAACCTTCCTTTAGTCGCTCACGGAGATTTCCTCCGGACCGATTACATTTTGCACGGTACTGAACTTCTCAGTTGAACTGTTGGTCTCCCCACCCCTATATTTTACTGCTTGTTCATTTGGACTCATCCTGTCAGCATTTCAGCGCGATCGTGCTCCTGTGAGCGAGTGTGGGATCATTGTTGTGACACGTGACATCACCTGGACGTTTCCTCCGTGTGCAAATAAGCAAAAAAAACTATTTTAGTGCATGTTATTTATTTTCTATGTGGATTACTTTTTGTTCTGTTCTTCTAAACGTACTTTAGAAAAATATTATTTCATATGATGTGATCGTCGTAGGTAATATCATAAGACCATTCGTCACAGTTAAGGTCTACAGTATTCTGATTTCAGATCAAACAAACTGTGTAAGAATAACCTACTAATACTTAAAAGGGTTTCTTTTAATTATGCCGAAGAATACTGAAAACGAACATGCCAAAACAACATCTCAAGGGACGAAAATTACGCGCATTTGTAACCCCGGAGGTTACCTCCGTGCGCGACTAGTAACGTAATAATTTTCGCGCGACTAAAGAAGAGTTAATGACTAACCTATTAAAACGAAGTAGAAATGTATATACTGGAAGATGACCACCCGCTATCATTCAGGCATGACATTTTCCAGGTAATGTAAGATAATCATGCTACATTTTATTTTAGTTGAAGCCTTTCCTTTTCAGTTTCGACTTAGTTAATATATAGGATGTAACAATAGGGCAGACCAAGTTTTCAGGACACATTACTCACACTTAGAAGAAGAAAACATGTTATTTGGGCTTCGATCCGGAAATCCTTTGTTTCCATGTCGGAACCCATATTCTACAACTCTACAAAGTACATTAATTAGGGAAAACACACAGGGACAGAATGTGTGTTGTACTTTATCGATCTGTTGAAACTAATCTAGAATTAATAAAATTAGGCATATACCTGAAAAACAAAACATTTTATGGGGAATATACCTCAAAAAGATACCGTCTAATTGAACACAGAGTGATATATTTAATTCCTGAAAGAACATCATTAGATTATATAATACAACACGTCTTTTCTTCTAAGAGTTGATGGATATTATGAACAAATGTATAAATATGTATGTTAACACTATGAATATGTACATAGAAATTTAAAAGTGTTAATAAAAATACCGAGCGGCTCTGCAAATAACCTCAGCCTTTGTGGGTGAGGTTAACTTCCTAAATTAACCCGGGGAACCCGACCCCTACAGAGCGCGTCCGCAGGTGGTGGATAGGGGCCCCACTACAGTTTGTAGGGCTGGTTAAAGTACCCAATGCAACCCGCGGACCAACGGATAGCCCAATTCCTGGGGGCTTTAAAATACTGGGACACCCTCTCTCAAGGGGTCATAAATATGGAGGACCTTTAGCCTGGGTTATGTGTAAAGTCCTCAACGGCATTTACGTCGGAGGAGATGACCTTCGGTACGGTGGAGATGGCGGAAGGCGCAAACCTTGCCTACGGTTACTAGGTGAAATCTGGTCAACGGTCTCAATGGCGGGTGAAGAGAAGAATCTCCCAACGGCAGAGGAGGCGGATGAGCTACCTCCAAGAATTGAATCTTGGTTGAAGAACATTAAATTCCCCAGGCGTCTGTTCCCAGATTGGGCGGCCTTAGGTCAGCGCCTGTACCCCATGTTAGGGGTGGCTGAAATAAACCTCCGGGGCTCACAACCTTGGTTGTAAACTGGTGACTCAAGTAGTTACCCCAAACTCATGTTTATCGTTCATGGGAAAGTGTAATATGAAACAAATTACCCCAGGTGCACCGTTGTGCACAAGCAGACATTCGGATTATGGGGTGTCTGCAGCGCTACTCAGACACGAGTCGGAGCGCATTGGAACCTCAAACAAAATCAAATGCAAATACCCGAATTTCATAGCCACCTTCAATGCTAATTCTCTTCTTAAAACTGGAAAGTTAAAACACCTTACAGACACTCTCAGAAATAATAGAATTATCATAACGGCACTTCAGGAGACCAGATATATAGATGAAAATAACTTCTAATCTGAAGGGTTCAGGATATACAAGGGAAACGTTGGTCAGAGAGTCATGAAAAACATGCCACACCTAGGAACTGGCTTCAGAATAGACAAGAACATCTTGGATTCCATAGTCCAGTTTGAGTCCCAATCTTAAAGACTATCAACTTTGGTTTTCAAATCTACCAATAGAATATGCACAATTGTGAGTGCCCATGCACCCATAAATGAGGACAACATAAGTAACAAGGAGAAAGTGGAACTCTTTTGGGATCAGTTGGAAGATGTCATCCAAAGGGTACATGAAAAACACATCACACTAATGGGAGACTTCAACACCCAGATAGGGAAGGAGAGAAAGTATCGACACCTAGTCGGGAAACACCCAGAGCATAACGGGACCGATCAAAATCGTGCCAGACTTACAGATTTGTGCCAAGCCCACGGCATGATACTGAAGTCCACAGCTTTTAAAAAGCTTCCTAAAAAAATAAACGTCGAACTCACCAAATTTCAACTGGACCATGTGGCTATTAGACGGAAGTTCAGTAGGGAGATACAAAATGTCAAAGTCCTCAGGGGAGCTAAATTATACTCGGAACATTACATGTCGAAGATAAAATCATCCCCAGAAGGAGAGACAAGGTCCTTAAACGGACAAACAAACGATATAAGCCGGGGAAAATTTTAAATTCAAAGGAATACCATCTTGGGACAACAGATAAACACAAGCCAAATTGGGATGAAACAAAACGGAACTTATTATCAACAGCCAAAAAATTAGCCCCTATAACAATTGTAAAAACATGCTTTGTGGTCGGAAGAATGTGACGATCTGTTGAAACAAAGTAAGGAATCATGGCACAAATGGCAGTTGCAACGAACGGAAAGCAATAGGAAAAAATTCTTGAATATCAGAAAGATGGTCAATAAAAAATTCAAAACAATTAAAAAGGCTTACGAAAGCCAGATGCTTATTCCAATAGACGAGGACTTACTAAAAACAAGACAAGAAGTTTCTACAAAGTCTTTAAACAGAGAACAACGAAGTACAAGCCACCAACTCTACAGGTACGGGACAAGAATGGAAATATAGCACATAACACCCTGAAAACTGCAGGATACTAACCGACTACTTTGAAAATCTCCTCAACTGTGAAACGCCAGGAGAAAAATGGCATTTAACGTCCCAACAAATACCAATCCCGACTCACAGCCGCCAACCTTCGAGGAACTATGAAAGATTATTTCGAGCCTTAAAAACAACAAAGCATACCGAGAAAACCAGATCACAGCCGAACTTCGAAAGAATGCCAACAAGGAAGCGATAGAATTCCTACAAAAGGTTTTTGAACAAATCTGGGCCAAAGAAAGAATTCTAGAAGAATGTAAGATGGTCTTCATCCACCCAATCCACAAGAAGGGGGATAAAATGAACCCCAACAACCATGGTGGCATATCATTTTTGGATATTACGTATAAGATTAATAGGACAGAACCACAGTTAGATCATCAATTGGGAGAATATCAAGCTGGATTCAGAAAGGGGAGATACTGTCCGGAACAAATCCTGAACCTTAAAAATCTCATATCATACCAGAAATCTAGGGCAAAAACGTACTTCATCTCCTTTATTGACTTCCAAAAGGTGCATGGCTCACTAGACCGGGAAAGTCTCCTTTCTTTACTCAAAGAATTCGGTCTAGACAAGAAACAACAAACCGCATTAGGAAAACTCTCACTAATATTACAAAGTCAAATTCGTGGGAGAATTGTCGGCTCCTCTTGAGATCAAAACTGGTGTAAGACAGGGTGGCGGACTGTCCCATATACTGTTCAATTGTGCCTTGGAGAAGGTAGTTAGAGAATGGGATAAGACAAACAGTGGTGGAATTCGATTGGGATCGGTGAACAAGGGTATCAAAATCAAATGTCTAGCTTTCAGAGACGACATGGCCTTACTAGCTGAGACGTGGGAGGAAGCCAAGGAACAGTCCTTTGAACTGCTGAAGCAAGCATAGAAGATAGGTCTCAAAGTCGCCTTTGGAATGACCAAAATAATAACCAACATTAAGAATCCTGCAAAATATTTGAAAGTGGGGGAACAAAAAATAGGGATCGTCATGGATTTCAAATACCTTGGTGAATGGATCAGTTGGAATGGTCCTGAGAAGAAAGCAGTGGAATCTCGACGAACCAAAGTAGAAAGAGCCTTCCATCTTACGAATGACACTTATAACAAAATATCCCTCTCCTGGAATTCCAAGATCAATTATTATAACACAGTAGTCAAGCCTGAAGCCCTTTATGCTGAAGAAACACTGTATGTAACTACATATGGTCCAATGGAAAAGTTGGAGATAAAAGAAAGGAAAATACTACGAAAAATTATGGGCCTCAAATTCCATAATAACGAACTTTCACACATCAGCAATGAAACCTTGTATAAGAAATCAGGAAGGATTTCCGACAAAATAAGGAAAAGGGGAATTACCTTCTATGGCCACATCCTAAGAATGGACCCGTAAAAGACAAATAAAGGAATCTTCGACTTTTTCTGTATTAAGAAAACCAAGCCGAACTTGTTTGAGGAAACTGAGAAGGGCCTACAAGAATTCCAAATTGCAGAAGGGATGGTTGTAGATGGATCTGCGAAGAAAATAACCAAGGATAAGATAAAGAGGTTTCAGGGCAGGATGACGCCCAAACGACTATACTTTTAACATAATTTCTGAAGAAGAGAGGAAGGTAAGATCTGAAAGGATGAAAAAATACTGGGAGGACAGGAAAACACAAACTCACTAACCACTGATAGATCTATCGTACCCCAAAAAGGGTGAAACGGACAAGAAGAAGAAGAATACCGAGCGGAGTGGTCGCGATGGTTAACGGGATAAGGCTATGGAGCCTAGCTCTCTATTCGGGAGACGAACGGGTTTGAATCCCACCCTCGGCTCTTTTGAGAATGGTTTATGTATTTTCCCATTTTCACTTCCAGAAAATTGTCGGGATAGTTGCTAATCAGAGGTCACAGCCAATTCCTCGCAACTCGTTTTCCAATTATATCATTCACCATCATTCATTTCGTCTTCACTGGGTCCTCAACGGAGGTGGGTGTCAGGAATGGAAACCGGTCGTTAAGTCAGATCATATATCATTTTATCATCTAATCCCCGACCCTGTATCAGGAAACGGAACTAAGGGGAAGACATACACTTGTTCACGAGAGAGAATATCCAACATATAGTCGCCCTTATTATGGAATCTAACCTATCGGATTTTTGATCTGTTCACACAGTACAGCTGTGACAATGCATCTTGTATTTTTGCTATGTTTTATTGCTATTTTGATAGTAAGCGGGTTGTATCTGGTATTTTACTGTTGGATTTGCTGTCTTTAACTTTATTGAAATGTTAAGCATTTTCGCAACCATGTCGTGTAATAGAGGTAATGCCTCCTAATAATTACATTATCAATTATTGATAACGAGATACCGAGTCTTCTACAGTATACCATGGATGATAGACTCAAATGTTTAAAGCTTCCTGAAGAAATCCAGGGTTTATTTAGGTCTAATCCCTGTGGCTACTATCATCAATTCTTAAAAAATGTGGTTTGATAATATCTGGTGACGTTCTTTCAAGAATAAAATAGAATATTCAATTAAACATGGGATGGCAACTTTTCAGGTATAATTCGTTACTAAATGTTCTCTTATATGTAATTTTTTCAACAGACTAAGGAACTTCACAGCACTAGAATATCGGACAACTGACAGAAGTGCACTGACCTCATTTCAAATACTTACGTAAGCAAATGGCACTACTGTAGGTGCTCATGAAAGCAAACGCTATCGTAAAATCGATGTGTCTCGTATCAAAAGGTCGTCCATTGTTACTGCCAGGTTTTGAAGGTTGATTTTTATGACCAACAAGCTGAACTGTGTTACAGAGTCCAAGTTTTTTATTCGTTTATACACAATTTTCAGTCCAAACCCAATAAATACACTATTTGGTTATTCATCATTCCGCTTCTGACGAATTTATGACTTGAAGCATACTATTTTTCTCATTGAATGTAGTTCGTGACATATTCCGGGTTGAGTATTACGTCCATACTTGGCTTCATAGAAATTATAAATGACAGACATGACCACCAAGAAAATAACTGTCTACAAATAGAACATTTGTAATTTTCTCGAACGTCTATTAGCGTCGAATATACAAAATGATATATTCCATAACACCATAAATCAGAGTCACACGGTAGTGTATACAATTAGGTAATTTCTCACGTGCGCAATAAGCTGTTATTGACAATTCACCGAACATTTCTTCAAGGTTATACTGCTTGTCTGCAGGAATGACTTGGACTACCTAACTTTTGTTTTAACTTTCCTTAGAATCTGACATTCTTAACTAGGATCAAAGTAAAGGATTTGGAATAATGATGAGATTACTGTGGTGGTGGTGCCTGAGAGGAACTATTCATGATCCCATGATGATGCAGTCGAAGGAGCACCCTGCGAATTAATCCATGCGCGAAGATATAATCCAATGCTAAAAATGTGTATTAAGCCATGGGAAAACGATTGTTATAGACTTAGATATCTTCCACCTTTGTTTCAAATAATAATGCCTAACGAGAGGAAAAAACGATCTTATATAACAACTGACATTTCAAGAGAGTTTCATTTCATGACAATGAATACATCACTTAAGACGTTAATAAAAGTATATAGGATACACAGTTATGGCGTATAATACATTTATCGCTTCGGAGACGTACCTGGGCAAGTGAATGTAACGACAATATGAAATCATTTCTAGACAACACGTTGGACGACAGTGTTCGTACCTCACTGTAAGGTGTTACCTTCCACTCCCCCATAGTCCTTCGTAAAATGTACGGAGATCGATTTGCTTTTGTAAGTTCCAGATCACAACCATACCAAACGTTCAAACATGAGTCTGGAGTGACGAGCATTACCTTACGAATATGACTGTAGAGTGCGAACCTTAGAAGAGTTGCCGGCTATTCTCTGTGCCGTGTCTGGGCAACTGGATGTTACGATAGACGGCTGACCCACACAGTTTGCCCAGTGACGTCATGATCTCACCTAGTCTGCGATAAGCTTCCGTACAGCGTGAGTGCTCCTTATTGAACCCGACAGGGGCATGATCCAAGGACCTTTGGTTGATATTGATCTTCGTAATTACGCAAGCAATGCTATTTAAGGGAAATAATGCTGAAACTGATTAATATTCATATCATTGATTGAGATAGGTAAATTGTGTCTTAAAAAAATTATTCTACGAGATTTCTTTGTCTGCAACTTATTGTGCAGTATTGTCCTCTGTGTGGCGGGGGCCCGCAGATGAAGCCAAGCCAACTTAGACCCGGGAGGGGTTATGAATGCGGATTCCCCGTGACGTCACTCGAGATAAGACATCCCTCCTCAAGACTCATACAATGAGGGGAAACCAACTTTTTCGAAACGAAATATAGGAGCCATCTTGGATTCGGACTAGCCAACTTAATTACCTACGACCTAGAAAATTAATGAAACTCGAATTATGGGGTCGTCTCCCGATTTAAAAGGGATAAATGTCATTGGGACATTTATTTAGAGTGTTTAATGTCCTCTTCCTTGATAACTTTCTGAAGAAGAAAGAATACTGTGTGGTTTCTGCGTGGAAAAGTACTGGGCCATCTGTTTATTCTCACGATACCTCCTCGAGAAAGGGAGTTCACCACGCAGGGTGGGGGAAGCAGGACAGATTTTAATTAATTTAAGGAGATTCACCGAAGGATAAGTGAGTGGTTATGTCTCAATCGCATCAACTAAATACTGGTCACCGGTTAACCGTACTATTATACCTCGAGTACGCCGGGAATAGGCGCTACGCAAGTTAGTGGAAGGGGTATCGCTCCCTTGTAAAAACTACTGCAGTAAGAGACAAGCGTCATTCGGGGTTAGCGGCTCATCGACGGCCAAGCTGTGCTCGGTTAAGCCCTCGTTAGTTCTTTGTTCAAGTGAAGTTAACTCCCATTTTGAGTGAAATAATACAATTAGCATAAACAGTGTGTAGTTTTGATCTCTGTGACGCCAGTGTTAACTTTTTAGAAAACCGTAATGTGTAAAGTAATATTATTATCATTACTATAGTATAATAATCTGACGTAGCAGCAGACTGAATAGGAAAACCGAGAGATAGACGAGATTCGGTACTGAACCGCGGACTACGTAGTCGCTTACGAGATCGTGACCAGACGTTCACATTGAGCGCTGTTAACCGGAGTGTGAATTAAACAGTGACGTTATGTGTGTACAGGATTAACTGCCAGCGGCTCCACCAGCATCGAACAATGGATCTTCAACTTCAAGATGGAATGGAAATGAAAGTAATCACCGTGGTGCCCATGGAGGAGGAGTAAGCTCAGGATAGACCTCCTGAGCTGACGAAGGTGTCATCATGTGATAGAGATGAGTACAAAGTCTTATTATCTGGCATGCATAGAGGGGATGGGAATATTTATTGTAAACTGACGCTATAAGAGATTAAAGATGTAGTCCTGTTGAAATAGAGCGCCGAGATGGGCGCGTAGTTATTAATTCTTAGTTTAGGAAACCGGCGACAGGTCTGAGTAATTGATTGTAAATAATGTAGGGAATATAATACTTTAGCTTTTCATGGGATAGAGATTTATTCAGTTATTTCTTTCTTTGGAGATTTTGTTTGATTATTTGCGTCAGAAGACCAGGAGTAATTAGTTTAGGGGAGTGCAGTGAGAGTAGTTATTAGAGTAATCATTAATTTGATAAGTGTATGGCAAGTAAAACGGTAAGTACTACAGTGCGTAAGGCGCGTAACTACGAGGCTCAGCGGCCGAACTGACAGCCAAAGAAGAACTCCACCCTTTGAAATACTTAGATAGGAAGTGATAAGATTAAATTGATTATGTGATTAAATTTACCAGGAAGTGATCATAATGCGTGTGTCAAATATCAATCCGTGTGAATATTAAGTAATTAGTGAATGTATTGCCGTGTGACGATAAAATAGCCACGTACTGACCATCGATTAATTAGCAGTCAGTAATCAGATGTTAATTGCCGAGCGAACACTAATTGTGTTGTAATTGCTGAATAGATTCCGCACGATGACCATGTATAAGTAATGTAGCGGGTAAGCCATGTAGGACGGCAGGAATAATAATAATAATAATAATAATAATAATAATAATAATAATAATAATAATAATAATAATAATAATAATAATAATAATAATAATAACAATCGGGCAAAGATTACCATTGTAATACCGGAGTCGCGTTGTGAAAGTGACGTGATACTGTTGGGTAAATATGTTTTGAAGTCGAGGTGATTTGCGCGAGTGTTTTAGACCTCGGTTTATTGTAGACTTGCTTCTTAGTGGAGTGGTCTTGCGTCCTTATGAAAGGGAGTGTTACGCCTGTTAATGGTGGGTTGTCGACCGCGTGTGGAATGGGGAGCATTTCGTCTGGCCTTGCCCAGTTGTGTTTCCTTTCTTTTTGTTTTGTTTGGGGTGTCCCGTCAGCTGAGGAAGGAGGGACATTGCTGTTAAAGAGAAGTTGGCTTCTTTGAACGGCAAAATAATGTGATTTACCTAACACGGCAGAGCAGTGTAATAATTAACAAGCGACCCGGCCGATAATGATAATGTTTGCCAATGAATCATTGATAATTGTTCGAGTATAATACAGATAGGGATTACAGGACCCTGCCTTCATCGCAAGAGGTTGTCAGTTCGATGCTCAACGTAGGCATTGGAGGCCTACAGCGTCAGAAGAAAGATCAAAGTGCCTTTTACGTATTATGTTGCATATCATGTATCATTTATGTGTTCTTTATGCCATGTGTGGTTGTACATAAGGTCAGTGGTGGTTCTGTCCATCAGATTTTCGATGTCTATAATAGCGAGGGTCGGTTCGAACCCAGGTGTTGTATCATATGTGTGTATTTGTTTTCTTTTACGTCATTTCATTGGGAAATCTAGGTCTTCATTAGAATAGGGATTGCTCAGACGTGTTGTCGGATGCATGTTAGTTTTATGTGTTAGCGATAATATAGCCTCAGTGTTATGATAAAATTACCATTCACTATATGTCACGATACATCGCTTCGCGATAAACGTACTCATTTCTATCAAGTATAACGGACAGATGTCCACCTAACAAACCACAACAAACATTTATAAATTTTAATGTAATTCATTAGTGTTATTTAATGCGCCATTTCCCATCATCATTAAGGTTGAATAAACCGGTTTGTGAGTTAAATATTTTAATTCGAATGTGTTCTCATTTTAGTTATGTATGCCCCGCTTCTCCTCCCCTGTACGCCTTTAAGTTTACTTTAGTTCAGCGCCTATTTATTTCATACTTCTTGACCCATGTGCGACCCTGTTGATTCCATGCCGGTGCCATTTAGTAATTGATTGCTTTAGCGTGTTTCATAGCTTTTAAAGTGACTAGTGAACAAAATACTTTTGTGTGCTTGGGATTTTTAAATGCGATTCGTTCCGAAATTTTAATATACCTCTCCATGACATCATCGGATGATACACTAGTGCTACCATTTTGAGGTACTATACTGTAGTTGCCCTGCCGCGTTGCTGACAAAAATGTAGCGTGGTAGCAAGTTCTGTAATGTGTCATTTGATTTTTCTCAATTATTTTTTCATTTATACGATTTCTTATTATTATTACTCTATTTCTACTACTGAGTAAATTGTGGTATGAAGAAGAACAAAAATTCATGTCTTTCGGAAACTGTCGCAGCACATGGACCAAAAATAACTTCAAAATTATAGAAAATGCGTTGGGAAGGATAGATTCCAAAAGTCTCAAAATCACCAGTGCCAAGTGTCGAAAGGCTTAAAGGAGGAGCCGAGCGTCGTGAGGCAAATTCCGCGTTAATGGAGACCCACCCGAGCAATTGAATTGCCCGAGTTTGTTCAGAATTAATAAATATTGCCTCAACAATAACATCTTGAACACTTGACCATATACTTGAATTCGACAATGCCTTTCACACAGGACGTATTCTGCCTCAAAATGTTGGCCATGACCTTGATACATCCCGTTCAATTTTTGCTTTACATGTGTATATCGAAAGTAAATTTGCTGACGAGTTTTTGAGAAACTTGCTGATCCTGATCAACACAGGCTGATGTCTGGCTCCTTGGATGAATTGTTAACCTAGTGGCCTTCAGTTCAGAGGGCCCGCGTTAGATGCCCGGCACACAGTTTTTCATACACTGCTATCCACCCTTGTCGGTTGGTCTGCCTTAGGCTAGCAACAACCAAACATATGTTATTAAATGTCCCTTTGGAAAAATACAATCATAGATATGCCTTTCAATAACATATATAACACGATGTTATCTAGCAACCGTGCAGGCTATGATGTGAAGTATTGGTGAATGACCATGCTCAGCTTTTAAGGTACTGTAGCTAGGAAACAGCGCGTCACACATTTTCCTACATGCCACTCTTTCGTTACACACATTACCGGATGACTGCCAGCTGTAAGACATATTTAAGTCAAATTATCATTATCATCACACTATTTCGCACGTTATGAAAACACCACCACCGCCAGTTACTTGAGAGTGACATACAACATTGATGGACTCATTACTACAAATCTAAATTTGAAAATATCTCTGTTAACTCATCAAGTAAAAGCAATCGGAAAATATCTCTACAACATTTGTTACATCACAGAGCTAATACTAAGAGAGATACTCGACAATTCCTGTGTTGAATACTGCCTGAATATTGCAACGCCACTGCATACTAATAAAATAATAGTTTTGAGCAAAACACGGCTGCCCCGTTTGATACGATAGCAAGAAAACAAACAATCAAAAACAAGTAAACAAACAAACAAAAACAAAAAAAGAAAGATACCAACATACAGACAATATTGAAGTGAACCTCGTTTTGAACTTAGTATAAAATTTCAGATATAGAAATTAGAATGGGGTAAAAATCTTAAGTGCACCCACAACATAATTCGTTATTTATATAGATATAAGTAAATAATAAAGTACGGCTCCTTGGCTGAAAGGCCATCTTATCATTTTTCGTTTAAAAGTAATTTTGGGATCGATTCTCGGCAGGTCCAGAGATTTTAGACGTATTTCATTAATTCGTCTGCCTCGGGAACTGTATGTTGAATTTTTTTACTTTACAACTCTCTTCTCTACACAATACCTTACCAACCACCACAATAACTCATATTTTAATACATCTTTCAACATAGTATTAAGGTGAAGAATGTTATTCGTCTATAAAACAGGGCCAAGTCTACAAGTTTTTTTTACATATTATAATTTTGCTGACTGTCCTCCTAGATAATTTTATATCTGAACACGTACTGAGCGACTGGAAAGCTAAAGTTATATTGACTCAAACTAGGTGACACTGAAATTTACGAATGCTAAACAAACCAACGATGATATTATTCTGCGTTAGTTGCAACTACGTGTACACACAATGACATTATATAATTAGTTACCTGTTGATTAACTAAATTCCTAGAACTGCTGAATATAAACCACCACAAAAGTTAACATAAAGTTGAATGAAGCTACACCAATCAAACTGAAATTACATTCACACAGACCCGTCAAATGTAAAGTACAAACCAGACTCAAAGAGTATAGTTGAAGGAGGAAGGAGATCACTTTTTGCCACAGCGTTATAATAATTTCTAACCAGATAAATATTCTGCTATGTGGCGAAATAGCCAATATATCCCTAATAATATATTTGAAAATCGTTGTTATTTTTAAGTGCCTTCGGATGATAGAATTAAACAGACGGTTATTCACTTTCCTCATCACCAAAGTAATCTTACAAGTTTACGTGTCTGTAAATATCGTAAACATAGCCACGTGACCTCCAGTTTCAAGTTGAATTGCAACGATGAGAACGTGAATTTACTTTCGAAATTCCTCCTGCATAGGCCAAAATTCGAACCTCGGTCGCCTTCATGAGACGCCTGTGAAAATAACATCCTGCTCTAACGCCCCTCCCCTCATTACCATTTTACATTCATCACCTATGAACTAATTAATAAAAGAATGAGCGGCTTTTAAGTTATTCCGGACAATGGACGTGATGTGAGGAATTAAACCCACGATTACTCCTCCAAACCACAAATTTCGCACGCTAGTTTATAAAAATGGAATAACAGTGAGAATATTCCAACAAGATTTAACTGAACTAAAATGAGTGCATTCACCACTAGCCCATAACGGCGAGTATTTTTTCGGTGTACCATTGTGATCCTGAGGGGATTCTCATGAAGAGAGCCAGACAGGTGATCTTAGTGCTCGCATGAGCCTTGTTAACATAACGCTGAAGGCACATAATCTCCAGGCTTCTCATGCCTAATCCTAGATGTGAATACTCCATCTGCTGAGTATGTTGATGATTATGGGTATTAGTTTAGGGGCGAAAACTGTAGATCACTGGCTCAAAAACTCCATCCCAGAAAATATAAAATGCGACCATAACTAACAATCACACTTCTGAATATTGAAACAATTACTTCCTTGTATAAATAATTTTTATTTAAGTTTGATGTAATTTAGAAAATGACGTTATAAATCGGTTACTAAACTCTCGAAATCCAAGTGCTATATCGTTAGCTATGGCATTAATTCAAATATTTCATACAACGGAATCAGGATTTCATTAACGTTCATTTTCTATCAGCTTAGGATACCCTTTTCAATCGTAATCATAGATGATTTATAGACTTTTAGTGCACATGTCAAAACAGTCTTGCACTGAACCACTCATGATATATACAAATGTCGATATAACACAGGTAACAGATCCAATATACCTTTGAATGTCAACAAGGGAATCAACAAATATCTGTGAATTAACAGAGTATAAAGTTCGCAGTTTGAGATAAATCGGGCGACTTCATCTTATTTAATACTTATCTAATCGCCTTCTTGCAAATATATTTTTGGGTGTTCTATTTTATATATCATTCACATCCTGTCAAGTTTTTAGAAGTCTAACTTGTCATGCTGTACAATGATAATTCGGCACATGTTTTCTGGAGAATTACTTAGCTCAAGAAAGAATTGTCTCCTAGAAGTTCACCTTTGCAATGCACTTTGTGATTTATTAAAAATCAAAATCGAAGATATATGCCAAATTATCGGTCATGTTTCGTGTATAACAGGCACCCTCTGATTAAGAACGTGATTGTGGTTATTTAAAATCATGATACCTGGGCTTCATTTGTGTGCATCTTCAAGGCACTTCGACAGAAAGTTCTTCCTGGGGATGGATATTATGTTTAGTGCAAATGAAATTCCGGTCTGGACGCGCAGCCTTGACCACGGCCGGATCAACACACTGCGGCACCTAAGCTGTCAGCAGCACAGTGTGGACGACAAGTGGACTATTATTCCAACACAACAGGAAGTTCTTTTATACTAAACATAATATCCAGCCACAGGACGAACTTTCTCTGGAAGTACTCCCTTCTACTCTATCTTCAAGATGCACACAGATCAATCCCAGCTTTATGATTTTAAATAGTCACAATCACTGTTTTCATCAGCATTAGCACTTCTATCCCAGGAAGAAACAAGTCTTAGGAATGCAAGTACAAGTGTACCTGAGTGCTTGCAAATACACTGACAGACAGAGCAAATGCAACACCAAGAAGGAGTGGTCAGAACTTTATGCCAATTGCAGGGTAGACTGACGTCACTGAGGTATGCTCATGATGTGAAATGCGCCGCTGTGCTGCACACGTAGCGAACGATAAATGGGACACGGCGTTGGCGAATGGCCCACTTCGTACCGTGATTTCTCAGCCGACAGTCATTGTAGAACGTGTTGTCGTGTGCCACAGGACACGTGTATAGCTAAGAATGCCAGGCCGCCGTCAACGGAGGCATTTCCAGCAGACAGACGACTTTACGAGGGGTATGGTGATCGGGCTGAGAAGGGCAGGTTGGTCGCTTCGTCAAATCGCAGCCGATACCCATAGGGATGTGTCCACGGTGCAGCGCCTGTGGCGAAGATGGTTGGCGCAGGGACATGTGGCACGTGCGAGGGGTCCAGGCGCATCCCGAGTGACGTCAGCACGTGAGGATCGGCGCATCCGCCGCCAAGCGGTGGCAGCCCCGCACGCCACGTCAACCGCCATTCTTCAGCATGTGCAAGACACCCTGGCTGTTCCAATATCGACCAGAACAATTTCCCGTCGATTGGCTGAAGGAGGCCTGCACTCCCGGCGTCCGCTCAGAAGACTACCATTGACTCCACAGCATAGACGTGCACGCCTGGCATGGTGCCGGGCTAGAGCGACTTGGATGAGGGAATGGCGGAACGTCGTGTTCTCCGATGAGTCACGCTTCTGTTCTGTCAGTGATAGTCACCGCAGACGAGTGTGGCGTCGGCGTAGAGAAAGGTCAAATCCGGCAGTAACTGTGGAGCGCCCTACCGCTAGACAACGCGGCATCATGGTTTGGGGCGCTATTGCGTATGATTCCACGTCACCTCTAGTGCGTATTCAAGGCACGTTACATGCCCACCGCTACGTGCAGCATGTGCTGCGGCCGGTGGCACTCCCGTACCTTCAGGGGCTGCCCAATGCTCTGTTTCAGCAGGATAATGCCCGCCCACACACTGCTCGCATCTCCCAACAGGCTCTACGAGTTGTACAGATGCTTCTGTGGCCAGCGTACTCTCCAGATCTCTCACCAATCGAACACGTGTGGGATCTCATTGGACGCCGTTTGCAAACTCTGCCCCAGCCTCGTACGGACGACCAACTGTGGCAAATGGTTGACAGAGAATGGAGAACCATCCCTCAGGACACCATCCGCACTCTTATTGACTCTGTACCTCGACGTGTTTCTGCGTGCATCGCCGCTCGCGGTGGTCCTACATCCTACTGAGTCGATGCCGTGCGCATTGTGTAACCTGCATATCGGTTTGAAATAAACATCAATTATTCGTCCGTGCCGTCTCTGTTTTTTCCCCAACTTTCATCCCTTTCGAACCACTCCTTCTTGGTGTTGCATTTGCTCTGTCAGTCAGTGTATTAACTGCCATACACGACCAACGCTATTTTACCCACTGCGATGTATTAATGACTCAACACATGTTAATCTCACTCAAGTGCTTAGTGTATCTAAACAAGTGTGACTTTGTGATAGTTCTTTTAATGTTATAAGCCACTTTATTTAGCATTTTAAGTTTAGCCTTGAGTCTAGTCTACCTCTTCAATTTTAAGTTTAATTTTAAAGATAGCACGGCTGAGGATGCCTCTTATATTATAGGCGAAACATGTTCCGATATTTTAGCATGTACGAATTTGATTTTTAATAAATCACAAAGTGTATTGAAAAGGTGGACTCCTAGGAGACAATTCCTTCATGAGCTTATACGTAGTTCATTACGGACCCCAATATGAAGTTTACAACTTGAAATAATTGTTTAGTTGTCAGAATGAAAAAAAATCAAACCCTGTTAGGTCTAAAGGAGTTTATATACGAGATCAAAGTAGTCAAGTGTGGCGATATCGACATTGAGAAGTGCTGATAATTTTCGACATCATGTCCGGCGTGAAAACAAACATCGTCGCCTGGGAAGAAATACTTCGTATCTCACAATGCTATTGCTATTCAATACGTTCTTTAAGACAGGTCACCTCTTGATATGCAGTCCGTCAGAACAATTTTCGTTCTGTTCACATTCCTACAGTACTGTAGGGATACATGTTTGCATGACGTATTTACGCACTCCTACAACATACTGTATATAAGGTTAATTTAAGACACGATGCTGAAAATTTTCAGAAACCGGACACGTGCGATATACTCTATAGACTCAATATCTCCTTCTGAGGATAAATACATTTTAAATTCCGAATATCAAGGAAATGACAAGATTACATCAATTTCATTTTTGGCGTTTTCTCAAATTGCGTGTAATTACCTGACAGGAACTTCCTTGAACCTTACTGTATCGCTTTGTAGGAATGTATGATTGCATGTCGTATTTACACACTCCCATTGTATGATGCATTTAAAGTTCATATTCCTTTAGACATGAACATAGGTATATGAACCCAACGAAAATTTTACTGATGGACTGCATATCAATATGTGGCTTGGAGGCGTGACCAGTATCTATATAAATAAAATTGTAGGGGGTCCGCTGTCTGTAATTTCTTCTATTTTGCCAATTTTTCAGATATTTATCCGTTTTAGGTCAACTCAAGACCGAATCGGTGGTTTTTACGTTTCGTGTCTGTTTGTTTGTTTGTTTGTCTGTTTGTCTGTTTGTCTGTTTGTCTGTTTGTCTGTTTGTCTGTTTGTCTGTCTGTTTGTGTTTGTCTGTTCCACCATCACGTCGAAACGGCTGGATAGATCTCAACCAAACTTCATATTTAGAGTATACTCATCCCGGGGAATGTTTCGATATGCATATCATTTTAAAATCTTTGAATACACGGGGGGTTTATAGGAAAACCAGAATGGTTTTTCCACCATCACGTCGAAACGGCTGGATAGATTTCAATCAAACTTCATATTTACAGTATACTCATCCCGGGGAAGGTTTTGATATGCATATCATTTTAAAATCTTTGAATACACGGGGTGTTTATAGGGAAACCAGGATGTTTTTTTCAACATCACTTCGAAACGGCTGGATACATCTCAACCAAACTTCATATTTAGAGTATACTCATCCCGGGGAAGGTTTCGATGTGCATATCATTTTAAAATATTTCAATAGATGGGGGTTTATAGCTGGTTTTCCTCCATTTTCTCTTATACTATTGATTTTCTGTAAACTTCGTTTACCGTACGTGAAACGTCTCTTCATTATAAACAACTTTCGTTATGTTCATAATTTACCTTACCCTTCACATGACGGAGAAATTTACAATTTTCCGCTGGTATCATGCTCTGCATTGAGTGACCGACAGACCGACAACGAACCTACAGGTTACCATGGCAACGTCTCTGACTGCATGCCAGCAGGGAAGTAACGTATTGCCATTTTCCTCATCATGCTTTTAAATTCGTGGTTGTTGCTTGGGTAGAAGGCAAGAGAGGCGTCAATCGCCCTATCTGCGGGATATTGGCGGAATACTGTTGGATGTTATAACCGCCCTCGAATAGATTAAGTAATAACACCATTAGTCATCTTCTTATTATTTGTTTACCTAAGAATCACTGGACCTAAATTTCTCCTCTGTTACCGCTTTATTATATCCATAGCTCACACTAGCATAATTTATTGAGGGGCATTTGATTTTCCAATACATTCACTTGGCATTTACATATTTGTCGTTATCCGGCTGTCCTCAGTTATAATCCATTTTCTATTAGTTTCAACTTTCTTAACTGTATTATCTTCTTCCTTAATTACGCCGTATGTACGCGAGTGCTACAAATTACTGGATGTATTTCCACCAAGACTCATATTTAGAATACACCTGTCCTTGATAGGTTTTAGGGCAAATATTGTTTCTAAATCCCTGAACTGACTGGGGGTTTATATGAAACTGAAACAGTGATTTTGCACTTCCACAAAACATACACAACCAAACTTAATGGAAATCTACCTACCTTGGTAGAAATTAATTTCTAAACCTTTTTTCTCATGTGCATCATTTCGATACGAGGATTAATAAGGGAGACTTAACTCACGAGCGGGTGCGTGTAAAGCGTATTCCTTACAACTTGAAAACTACTGAAGACATTCGAACCAAAATTTTTATTTAGCATCCACCTGTCCAAAGGTAGGTTTTAAACGTAAATAACATTTCATGTTCCAGAATGGACTGGCGGTTTATAGGGAACCGAAATGGTGATTTTACTCTTCCACAATATATACAGAACAAGACCAACCTGACTGGAAATCGACCAAGCGTGATGGAATTCCACCTCTAAACCTTTCTCTTCATGTGCATTTTTTCGTCAGGAGGATTAATAAAGGAGATATCATGAATGGTAACTTTTGCTGGTTAAGTCCAGCGGACATAGCCCAAAAGGTGTTTTACATGCAATTATAATGTCAACTTCCCAACTCGATTGTGAATGCCAGTAGGCAAGTGAGCCTGCCGTTATATCACAAATCCGTAACAAACACTTTACATTGGAAACAACGTACGGGGACCTCCCCATGCTCTTTCTCGGATAACGCTAAGAGACATGCAATTTTAAAACAATCTTATTTACTGCATGTACATTATTTACTTCGATATTCTAATACAATGTTGAATGCCGTAGCGAAGCACGGGTACATTCGCTAGTTAAGGATAATAATGGATAGAAAGTGAATTGTCAGATAAGATGTACTGCTTTGGCACCGTCGATATAACTTTTTCCGCATAAGTGTATATTAGAACAGAAATTGCACAAAGCAAAGGTTGGCATTTGTGGAAAAATGTAACCTGTGAGATCTGGTTGCAGAACACATTTCTACGGCTGTAAATGGCCATAATGGCAGCATAGAAAATCAAGAATGATATATTTATCCTTTCAAGTAGATCCTAAGAGGATATTAATCGCTAAATACATCTTGACTCTGTTATGAAGAGTCCAACCTACTAGCTGTTCTGCCCATCTGCAACGTGCTCTATGATGTCGAGGTGCAAGATGTGGTCATCGTCATTGTGGTGGACTATTTATTTAAAATAGATTTTGTGCTTTACATCTTCAGATTCTGTAGTATCCCTTGAATCGTGTTCTCTTGACAGCAAGTCTAAGATATCTCTGATAGGTTTCATTTGCATTTTAATTCTCGTACTTGGCGATCATATCGTGTCTATGACTACACGACAGAAGTTCAATGTAGACCTTCATGGCACAGCTATACTCTTCACATACTATACACGGTTATTAGCAGTGTTGCAAGCTTGTATCCTTAGAGCAGCGTCCACAAATCTCAGAAGCCATTGTCGGCCCAAATTATTCCACTCCTCATTACCTATCCTACGTACGCTTTGCTGATTCACAAAACGACAATGATTTATTCTTGATGTTTCAAACTCAGCTGACGTAATTTCTGCCATTTGACTTCGTTCAAATTCTAAGATATGTCGTACATTATTCATCTGCAGACAGTTCAAGGAGTGTCGTACACAGTTTCTTATTTACGTCCGCTGCCCTGTCATCGAGCTCCGTCACCAGGTGTAGGAGTGTACGAAATCTACGAGGTCTGTACGTAAAGTAGTCGCAGCGTACTCCAGACACTCGCAGGTGATCGGGCATGCGCAAATAGGATATGTGAGCGGTCAGGTGGCGCTGTTGTCGGTGGGTAGTGTGCATATGACGGGCGTCCAATTTGGGAGTGTTGTTGTTGTGTGACGGTGAAGTGAAGAGTGTCGATTTCACAGTTCTAAAGCATGTTTTTCAAGGGGTGATCAACGTTCGTGAATTAGAATCGAAGTTGCCCGTGGGAAAAATGCATCAGAATGTGATCGAAGATTACGTGAAGACTGTGACGAGAATGCATTACCTCATAGGACGCTTGCATGAAGGGTCAAGTCTTTTCGTGCGTGTAGGAATGATACTGCGGATTTGCACCGCACAGGTCGTCCGTTCATTCCTCAAGGTCAGATTGACATCGCGAGTTTTCTCTTTTCCGTCGACCATTAATGGACTGTCCGGGAATTATCCGTAGAGGTTGATCTCAGTCATCAAACTGTGTGGCACATACTGACTAAATGTCTTAACCTGAGGAAAATTGCGTCCCATTGGGTTCCATATCAAGTCACCGACGTACAAAATAGCACCGGTATTCGCTGGCTGTCATCCACCTGGACAGATACCACAACGAAGGAAACGAATTTCTGCAGAGTATTATCGTCATTCATGAGATGTGGGCACGAACATACAAGTGTACGAGGCTGAATTAAGGCGTCAATCGAATGAATGCATTATCCAGGTTCGCCAAGTCCACAGAAATTTCGACAGGAATCCAGTCGGGTGAAGCTTATGCTGATTGTGGCATGCAACTACCAGGGTGTTATTCTTACGCATGCTGTGCCTGAGGGACAAACCGTCACACGTGACTACCATTGCCGATTTCTGGAGCGACATCAGCGTCCACGTTTAGTGCGAGACGATCGCCCTATCGTGTTGCACGTCAAGGCTCTCTGTAATGTCACAAGAAATCGCAAGCTCATATTTCAACGGTGGCATTCTTGTGACTTCGATATGTTTTCAAAATTGATTTGTTTCTATTGGCTTTACGTCGCTCCGACACAGATAGGTCTTATGGCGACGATGGGACAGGAAAGGGATAGGAGTGGGAAGGAACCGGCCGTGGCATTTGCCTGGTGTGAAAATGAGAAACCACGGAAAACCATCTTCAAGGCTGCCGACAGTGGAGTTCGAACACACAATCTCCCGAATACTGGACACTGGCCGCACTTAAGAGACTGCAGCTACCCAAAGTTTAAGGGACCCCTCTGAGGCCGCCCGATTCCGGACGTGGCATTTGTACTCCGAGCGGTAAGGTGCTCCTTCACTGTCATCAACAGGAAAAGCCTTGCCAACGCTCCCCAACGGCTTCCCGACATTGACAAGAGGTGACTGTACTGAATGAATGTAATGCAATTGTACTTGTTACTTCAATTAATATTGCGTTCTATCAATATTGCCACTGATTTACTTACAGCCCTTGTATAACTGTTCAGCCAGGCTGAATGGCTCATTGCGATGAGGCGCTGGTCTTCTGACTCAAACATGGCAGGTTCGATCCTGGCTCATTCCAGTGATATTTGAAGGTGTTTAGAAACGTTGCCTCCTGTCGGTAGATTTATTGGCACGTAAAGTAACTTCTGCGGGGCTAAATTCCTGCGTCCCCGAAAACCGTGAAAAAGTTAGTGAGACGTAAAGCCAATAAAAGTATTACTGACATATTCAGTGGGATAGTTCTTGGTGGTACTGAGGTTCCCTTTACTCTTCGTTTTAACCTCGGAAAGATCAAACCCACATTATATTCTGAATGCGCTGTGTTGTTAATGCATTTTCAACACTCTGAAATTCCTTTTTTTAATTCATCTTGTCCTGTTGGTAATGCGAGACTTATACGACAACTGTTCTCAGGTGATTGAAATTCTCACTGGTCACCTCTCTGAGCTCTAGCAACTTCGATAAACAAATGCCAACTCCGCCTCACCCGAGTTTCATCGTATTTTGGACACATAGGGTGGTTGGAAACAACGTGAACCTTGTATATGAGCGTTAGCGTGTTGGTAACACTGAAAAATAATTTTAGAAAACTAATTTAAATTATCCCTTGGAATGATCTGCTTTGCTAAATTCATCAGCTGACGAAATAAAAATTGCGCAGGGTATCATTTAATAAAAGTATTTATGACCAACGCTCTAATGCTCATCCACCATGTATAGTAATGGCACGTATAAAGATGGGAAAGCAAGATGCTTTTTGATTATACTATGCACAGTTAACTCTTTTATGGAAAAGTGACACCAATTGACACTATGAGTGGATATGAAGGCTGTAATAAGGATGAACAAGGTGAAGTGAACTTGATCGAGGATATTATGCTTTTAAATGCATCTTGTTCTCGATAATCACATAGTATCTGTAGTCATTCACAGTGTATAATGCCAGAGTTTTGAGGACCTGCTTTAAGAATGTTTCATGTGGTTAACTGAGCTGACAAAGAAATACTTAATCAGTCGCTGTTAAAATGGGGCATGTGATACTTTCATCAAAAGTGAGGTATTTATTGAGACTTCACCTACATCAACAGATATATCTTTCAGTGAAAATAAGATAAAATAAAATAAGATTTATCGGGCCTTGAAGGCACGGCTCATCGTTAGAAAGCAATACGTGGGCCTCATTCTAACAGAGAATGCTGGGAACACTTTCGCTGTGCTGTTCGCCGCTGTTCTCTGCTGCTATGTAACTAGTACTGTTAAAGACTTCGTGAACAATTTAACCACATGTACAGTAGTATGGCATCTAAAATGACTGCAGTTCCTTCCTTACCGACCATGAAAGCTTACCCATTGGTACGTTCAACGGAAGGAAGTTCAATGATCTAGCAACCCTTTCCCTTTGCATTGTTGGTTGCAATTTCTACTTCAAGATGCAGATATACTGCATATTGTATACCAAGTTGTGCAAGGACAGGCACATGATGTGGAAAAATTCTTATACAGGCGTGATTTTAGCGAAAATTTCCGGTATATTTGTTGGTTACGCATAATTGTAGCTCATGCTCTATAGATCGATCGACGTTAGAATTATTTAGGCATGATACGGAAAAGTTCAGAGCGAGACTTAGTGTAGCCTACATATTTCAATAAATTGCATTTTTATTTAATTACTGGCAAATGTACCTGTGCTTCGCTACGGCATTCCATATTGTATACGGATATCTAAGTAAATTACTGAACGTGCAGTGAATTTTTTTTTTTAATTCCATGTCTCTGAGCGTTATCCGAGAAACAGCATAGGGAGGTCCACATACGTTGCTTCTAATGTAAAGAGCAAGTTGCGGAGTTGTGACGGTAACAGCAGGTCCACTTACCTACTACCATTCGCAATCGATTTGGGAATTTTCATTATGATGGCGGGCCCCATTGCCTGCTGCGCGGTCAGAATATATTTGGGGAGTTTTCGTTGCAATGACAGGCCCCATTTCCTACTTCCAGACAGATAACAATAGAGGAAATTTTATTATAATGGCAGACACCTTCCCTACAGCCAGTCAAAACTGAGTTGTGCTGTTATCAATAAAATGACAGGCCCCTTTTCCTAATGCCAGTCATCTTACTGCCATTCACACCGATTTGGTGAGTTTCTATTATAATAGCAGGCCACTGTGAATAACGTCAAGCATATTTTGGATGGGTAAATTTGTTTATAACGGCAAGCACCCTAGCCTACTAACAAATACAATTGTGTAAAAAAGTTTTGTAAATGTTGCATGTTCCCTAGCCTTCTGCCAGTATATCGAGAAGGAACATATTAATTATAATGGTACACAGGAGTTGGAGAAAGGCCCCATTCATACTGCCATTTAAAGTCGATATGGGGAGTACTGATTAAAATAGCAGACGGTATCCTGCCGAGAGTCATTATCGATTTGTAAAGTATTAAAGGCACGCACACATTTTCTGTATCGCTACAAAAAGAATTCAATGAATAAATATAGACAGACATACGAAAGTATGTGCATTTTTACCCTCATTTGAAGATTAACTGCTCTAAAAGGTACATCATATCGACAAAAGGATTGTAGGCCTAAGATAAGACGCCATGTATAACGGTCTATGGCTGGTCCTATGATATGTTCTCGTATGTCATCTATTTGTGGGCAAGATTGAGTTAGAAAGGTTGAATACTGTGAAATTTTGGTAAGGTTTTCTCACAGCGAATTACATTTAGGACAAATGAGTGACAGCTACAAACATAGAATTTGGTACACATATAGCTACGTTGTGGGCCAAGTTTCACGTAGAAGTTGATGATCCTATCTTTCGGATAAGTGAATCAAACTACCAGTTATTCGTGTAAAGAGTGCAAAAAATACGCACAATCCAGAAATAGAACCAAATTTAACGCATAAGTGATAGAAATACGACAAAAAGTCATAGGACCAAAGTTGTAGATCACTCCAAATTGAACGGAGAATGTGCCATGCGTTTTGTGATACGACTTACCGTTTATCCACTAAATACCTCAAAAGGAAGTTCTGCACCGTCTTTAAAATTGCCTACAAAATTTCTTTGATTTTGCACCAGCGGTTTAGGAGGAGATGTGTCATTTACATACATCCATACATACAAGCATTCATTTTTATATGTATATAGATAATTTCATTTTAATAATAATAATAATAATAATAATAATAATAATAATAATAATAAGTCATAATGAACAAAAGAGGGAGCCTCCATGGCTTAGACAGCAACACGTCGGCCTCTCACCTCCGGGTTCCGTGGTTCAAATCCCGATCAGTCGACGCGAGATTTGTGCTGGACAAAGCGGAGGCGGGACAGGTTTTTCTCCGGGTAATCCCGTTTTCCCTGTCATCCTTCATTCCAGCAACACTCTTCATTCTCATTTCATAGCATCTATCAGTCATTAATAAAGTAACTTTGGGAGTGGTGACCCCATCGTACTGTTAGCCTATATATGATTCATTCATTTCATTCCTGATCCGACAATGACTGGAAAACAGCTTGTAGGTTTTCATTTTCAAACGTTTCAGAAATATTATTATTAGGAAAGAGTTAATATACATCACATACCGTTAGGCCTGTTCACTATCTTTAGGTAATGGTGTTAATCCGCCCATAAATTCATCCATGTCCCTGGATGATCCACGTTCAACCGAATCGGAACCAGTTGGCGATACATCGACATGCAGTACTGGGCGGAAGTGCGCTAATTCATTAATGCAATTTATACTGAGTTCTGGTGTGTTTTATAAATCACTTCAGACATTTATAAATATTTTTTCTTGCCTACTCACCACCGTACAATTAATAAAAATTAGTTATCCCTCCTTATGTTCTCTGTTACCATCCGGTAAATTTCAACTAGTATTTAAATGTTAAACTTACAGTTTTATTCTTATGTAAAATTCATTGTCCAGGAAAGGAGATAAGTTTCTATCAATATCAGGCAATACAAAAAGTATCTTTATCCATTTTGATAATTTTTTATCCATCGTATGATAAGTTATTTTTCCGCACAATATGGATTCGCGCCAAGATAACGAAATGGTAAAAAATTGGCCGTGTGTTTTATAACTTCATATTTGACAAGTAGGCAATGGTATGATGATAAACGGGGTTAAAAGTCAGGTTGTGAGTTTCAAAAATAGGAAAAGACCTCTCAGCTTTAGTTACTGCGTTGATGGGGTGAAGGATCCCTTTGGAGACCATTGTAAGTACCTAGGTCTTAATATAAGGAAAGATCTTCATTGGGGTAATCACATAAGTATGATTGTAAATAAAGGGTACAGACCTCTGCCCATGGTTATTAGGGTATTTAGGGGTTGTAGTAAGGATGTAAAGAAGAGGGTATACAAGTCTCTTGTAACACCCCTACTAGAGTATCTCTCCAGTGTATGGGACTCTAACCAGGATTACTTGATTCATGAACTGGAAAAAATCCAAAGAAAAACAGCTCGATTTGTTCTGGGCGATTTCCGGCAAAAGAGTAGCGTTACAAAAATGTTGCTAAGTTTGGGCTGGGAAGACTTGGGAGAAAGGAGACGAGGTGCTCGACTAAGTGGTATGTTCCGAGCTGTCAGTGGAGAGAAAAACGTGGAATGACATCAGTAGACGAATAAGTTTGAGTGGTGTTTTTAAAAGCAGGAAAGATCACAAAATATGAAGATAAAGTTGGAAATCTAGAGGACAAATTGGGGAATGTATTCGTTTATAGGAGGGGGAGTTAGGGATTGGAATAACTTACCAAGGGAGATCTGCACTTAATTTCCAACTTCTTTGCAATAATTTAAGAAAATGCTAGGAAAATAACAGATAGGGAATCTGCCACCTGGGCGACTGCCTTAAATGGAGATCAGCAGTGATTGTTTGATAATGAGAAACAACAATAAATCCTCTGTGAGGCCACACTAAATCTTTTTAGATTTATCATTTTGGATTATCGGACAGTAGTCAACATGGCGGGTGTAAAAAATGATGAAACTAATACTGCAGGACATGCGATTGCGAGTGAGGGGCAAATACTACATCTAAATCCAAACTCGTATCTTTAAGGTAGAGAAACACTATAAAATGAGATATCACTCAGCACGTGAGTAAAATATATCTATACATTGCAACTTTCTATTCCATTCTTTACATGTTTACCATTTTAAAGAAGATATTTAGATTCTTTAGTGTCATGGAACGCAAGTGTTGCTGTCTGTACTGGTGCTTGTCGAGTCTGTTGCAAGAGAGAGTTGTACGGAGTGTACGGCTCTATAACTAGAGCTCCTAATGCAATGAATAGTGTAATACAATCAATATTATTGCTGCGACTAAACCCGCGGACCAGCCTGTGGTACAATTAATCGCCAGTTGAATTCTAATACAAACAGAACGATACGGGAGGGTTGTACAACCGCCGAGGGCTGCCCAGTAGCTGTCACTCTGGGAGACGTGAATACACTAACCCGCAGATGAAAATAAGGCAGGAAATGGTTTATATGAAATATAATTATAATTTTCAACACAGTGAAATAAAAGGTAAACAGCAATGTTTGGTGGTTATCAGTTATGAAGTGAATATTATTTGTAAGAAACAATGCAACTGAATGTGTTTCTCGTTAAAAATGAGTGATACCCACTGTTCATCGGCTGACAAAAGCAAGTTTATTTATATTCTCAATTTTAGAAGTTCCGTAGAATTCATTTAAGCCTTAAGTATATTAATGAAAGTATCAGATTTTTATCAGTATTCGGATAATGCATTCGTCTTCTTTCGTAGGACTGAGTAGTTCAGACGGTAGAGAACCAACTTTGTAAGCCTGAAGTTGGAGAGTTCGATTCTTGCTCAGCCTGGTAGTATTTGAAGGAGCTCAAATATGCCAGCGTCCTATCCGTAGATATATTTCATCCTAAACAAAAACCTGCAAGAAAACATTCCGGCCCCTCTATGTTCCCGAAGGCCGTAAAACGAATTATTATTTTTATTTGCGCCATTTCACTATTAGCAGTGAATATTCTGGAACAGGAATGGACGCTATGCCGCGAGAACATAAAAATAACACGCTAATATAATCGTAAATGTCGAGAAGATCATACTTTTATCAGGTACAAGCCGAGAAATAACATATAGAAAGCGATGAAAAAGAATGAAAGATGGAATATTGTTAAAAATGTATTATTAAAAAATCATTCGAGAAGGAACCAACGCAAGAAGTTTGCTACGGCAGATTAATACAGAAAGAAGATTATACTCATGAACACGATTTTTAATTGAAGAGAAATTAGAAATATAGAGCAGGGAAATCGTCCAAAACAACGAGAAACCGCACATCTGCAAACTGATAAACTGAAACAGAACAGCTGGACAGAATCGTTACGTAATCAGTTACGTCATGATACACCAAGATAAAGAAAGACCTAGCATTATAACTTGCTCTCAAGAAAATAAGGAGTACAACAGCGATTAGAAACAAGCTATACGAAATAAAATATCATTATAATTGAAACTTTAATAACCATATTAGTTATCTGCAAGACGTTAGCACGATTCGATTAAAAGAAGCATTAGTGTCAATATATTTCTAAAGCATAGAAGGCTTGTACACTGAGATGACGAAACTGACCACCTTAATCCATATTTCTGTTCTAACTGCGCAAGAAATTGCCAACGTCATCTGCTAAGGGCCGGTATTATAATAGAGGTTTAAACTGTTGATTGAGTTTATACTTTGGTTTATATCTGTTAGTTGCGTGTTGTAAAACTTAATCTTAAGTTTAACTAGAGATTAATTTTACTGCCACTCATCTACCGTTTAAACTGAAGCTTAAGAATACATAACCTTACAACATGACAGAACGAAGGGATCTCGAAGATATTTTTGAGGTGTTTGAAGACATTAAGGAATGATGAAGAAGTATTTTGAATTATTGAACGACCACGGGCACCACGAGTTCTAGGAGCAAGGGCACGTCACTTTCATATATGGAATACAGTATAATAGGGCTTTTAAATAGGTTTAGGCTTACAAAACAGACTGTCTTAACCCTATTTCAGCAAATTGGTGCTCGAATAAAAAGAAGGGTAAGAATATAAAGAATAGAATATAAAAATTACTTTTTGAACTGTTTGAATGTCACAAGTTCAAATTTTTGAAAATAAAGTAACTTCCTTTAATTTCAGAAATTGTGGGGTAGAACCCCTCAGTCAGCTACTACTAACATTGCGGTTTTATGCCTCCGGTAGTATGATTATTAAATGGGAGATTTCAGAGGGATTCATTAGACCACTGTTTCACGGACTATATTTATATCCTGTACTAATTGCACAAGAAATTCTATTTCATTACAAGTAAAATTACGTAGGGCAATGTTTATTGTTTTTATCCGCCATTTTCGCTACAAAAAGTAAAGAAAGCATTATCGATAGTCATCTTTTCTCGCAAGTCACTGCTACCCAGATCGTATATATCATTCTTCACCTCAGTTTAAGGCCGGCCATTATAAGACTCAGCATCGGTTTAAACACAAGTTACAGTTTAACTCAATCTTAAGTTTAAACTTTCATTGTAATACTGGCCCTAAGAAGACTAAGGCGAGGCTGTCTGGATATGGGGACTTGAAGCCGACAAACCTATTCCCTGATGACGGAGAAGGAGAGAACTATCCAGATGTTTCCCGGAGGCTAATGCGATGTCACAATCATATTGAAGGCATGCCCTAAGCATTTGGACATACACACAGCAACGAGGGAAAACAGGAAGAACAGATAAGTTTATTAAAATATTGATACCGTAATTTAAATAATATGTTTTTAAGAAGTGCCATTTTCTATTTGTATGAAATATATATGTGCAGTGCTGTCATGAGTTTATATTCAAACGAAGTGAGGTTACTAGTGGAAAAGCAATTGATTTAATAACATAGTTTTTTTGAGTTAGGATATATTTAACCAGTGATAACCAAACCATGCGTTCGTAACGCTATCAATATTGAGTAAAGAGGTTAACTTACTTCAGCTGATGATATGACATTGTGGTTAGTGTTATGATTATATTAGGATATTATACTACGAAATGGAGTTAATGTAATGCCACACACAGCTTATATCGTGGTTATAGGAAGATATATGAAGAACATGAGAAGAATCGGAAAAAAAATGAGGACGAGAGGTAATATACAAGTGGATGAATAATAATTAAGGCGTCATATGCGTCAAAGTAAGATAGATTATTGTGCTTATTGTAGTGAAGAGTGAAATATGATATGAGAAATGTAAAGCAGATTATATATATGTGAAGAATGGTCGAGTAATAAGGAGAATAATGATGGTGATGATTATTTTTTCATCGAGATTGAAGATATGGATATTTTATTGACGATGTTAAGTTAGTTGACGCAATTTAAGGTTGAGAATAGATATATTTGATTCCATAACGCATATTAATCCTTCAGTATTCCGTATATAACACTAAATACAATCCATATAATGTGCAAATATTGGTTAAATACCTGTAGATCATCAAAAACGAACTTACATAGGGAAGTTAATGTGAACTTAGCCCATATTATCCTGAATTTCTAACCACAAATATCTTTAATCAAATAGAGTTAGGAGGCTTGTTTGATCATACAAGATGGTATCAATGGAGAGGATCTCTGTAATTTAAGGATGTTAAAATTGATTAGTAGAGTCTGTTCAGATACCAGACTACAGAATTTCCAAAAGAATAACATTAAATAGATGTCGGGTGTAACTGATAACGTAATGACAGATCATATATGATAAATATATTGGCACTTAAATTAATTTTGGTAATTTGTATTTTATTTTTGGTGAATGACATGAATAATTATCAGTAATTGTAACTTTGATTATTTTTAGAGAAAAATGATGATTTAACGAATTGTCTTTCCTTTCTTCCTGAAGTGTGAATATTAGAGACGCATGTTTTCAAATACTCGATTTACATGAACGAGAAGACGAGTGTTTTTCTTTATATGAAGGTTAACAAGCGTGATGATTGTGATAATGGAATATTAACAGATAAATGCAGGCAAAGATAACTGAAATATTGTGAATTGATTCGCAATGTATTGTATATATATATAATTTAAGTGGAAAATTTAAGAAATTAGGTTGTGTAAAGGCAAAAGAAAGAGTATAAAACGTGATTTGGTGATTTGTAACGAGTAATGATAATTTTCTATATTCCACAAAGAGGATGTATATAACAACATTTTATCTTTTTCACCTAAGATTAAGGGCCTTTAAAAGTTCTATAAATAACAAGTAGGTTAGTTAGATGATGAGATAATTAGATTCTTTTCAAAATATTCAGTTTTTCAAATCATAAAAACATATTAGATGAATGTGCTTATTCTTTCAATGGCTACTTAGGTTAAGCATATAATTATAAATATTCATAGTCTATGAATCGTAGGAATTTATGATGAAATGAATCGAATCGCGAGATGGAGACGTCCAACGCGTAGGTATAACGCAAGTTCATCCTTTTATCTCATTCAGCGACTCTCTATCAGAACTCATGACCCCAAATCGACACTGAATTGAACATTAACGATAATTTTGAGCTAGTCTGAATCTGACTCGACCTGAGCTTATTATTATTATTATTATTATCATTATTATTATTATTATTATTATTATTATTATTATTATTATTATTATTATTTGTTGCTGTTATTCTAGAATTTGATATCGAGGTGCAAAACGATGAGATCGCAATATCAACATTAATGTAAAATGTCTACCTCACTTCCTTAATTACATAGTCACATATTAAGAAAACGTGAGCTTGGGACAAGAAAAAAGAAAGGAAGAAAAATGGAAAGAAAGGTTTGAAAGATAAATAGATTAGAAAGATCACCATGAAATTCTGAGTTCGAATAATTACGACATCAACATGAAATCTGTACCTATAATTCCGTAAATTTGGCTAATAATCTGGTATTTTGTTATCTACTCTTCGGTTGTTCAAATGTCTGTCTAACCCTTTAAGTTATACAATCACGATGTTCGTGTACGGCCAACGTCAGGATTGTCATCCATCCGATATTGAAAGATAATATTAGCAGCTGATATTATTCATCTTCACGTAAGTGACACAACTAACAGTATTTTCGGCCATTCATGGCCTTTACAATTTCTCGGTGAGCACCAGCTTTTCGACTTAGGATATTAGTAACGTTCCTCTACAACGCCTGATTTTAAATGTCTGATAGACACAGATGGTACTGAACTTGATGGGCCATGTTATAGTACATTCAATTAAAGTCATACCGGGCTATTCGAATTCAGACCTTTATATCTCTGCCAGAGTAACGGTCATATAGAAGTGAGGTACTTGAACTTGTTCACACTGTCAACTTCTCTCTTATTAAGGCAATTACGATAATTCTTTGGGTTCCTTAAGGCTTCAAAGGGATTATTTAATAGCTATACCTTCCATACGTTGGTCTGTTCTAAACAGGAGAAGATAAACATTATCTAATGAAAATGAAATGAAATGACGTATGGCTTTTAGTGCCGGGAGTGTCCGAGGACAAGTTCGGCTCGCCAGATGCAGGTCTTTTGATTTGACACCCGTAGGCGACCTGCCCGTCGTGATGAGGATGAAACGATGATGAAGACGACACATACACCCAGCCCCCGTGCCAACGAAATTGACCAATTAAGGTTAAAATTCCTGACCCTGCCGGGAATCGAACCCGGAACCCCTATAACCAAGGGCCAGCACGCTAACCATTTAGCCATGAAGCCTTACGTTCTCTAATACATTCACTGTTTTTTATTTTCTACTTGTTCAACGCCGCACTAACATATCAAAGGTTTACGGCGACGGAAGGACGGTAAAAGGCAAGGGATGGGAAAGTAGCGACATGACCTGAATTAAGGCACATTCCCAGCATTTTCCTGGTGTGAAAATTGAAAATAATCTTCACGGCTGTCGACGGTGAGCTTCGAACTCAATACCTGCCGAATGCAAGCTCACAGCTGCGCGACCTTAACCGCATGGCCAACTTGCTCGGCCATGGCATATTATATGAGCATCAGATTAAACTATTTTAGTGGAAATGATTTTAGGTTTTCATGCAGAATATTATTTTGCTGATAACATTTAAGCATATGATAATTTTATAGGTTGTCCAGCTTGTGCTGGCTACTTTGTTGTCATTAATATTGTAGATACACGTGGGCTTTTTAATTTTTCAGTGATAGAATTAATTATTTCTGCGGTTTTTAATACTTCACTTCTTTTTTATGTTTTGTGTTACGCAGATTTTCATAAATTTACAAGTAATCTGGTCAACAGGCAGTGTAAAGTGAATATGAACTTTTTTATGCGAGTACTGTGGTGTGGAAGTAGTATATCTGCCTCTTATCCACAGATCTCGGCTTTGATTTCCGACTCTTAATATTTTCTTCAGTTCTGGTTGCATAGCTGCAACAGGGCTCAATCAGCTCTGTAAAATCAATACGTGTGAATTTATCACTATGCTAACCATATGCTATTCCAATATTTCTAGACCCTTTGGCTGGCCAGTAAACATGTGAGTATCAAAGGTAGAGGTGATCTCTATATGGAGGTATTTGACATTTTTTAAAGATTTTCATACTGCTCACTGTCTTTAGCCGAATGCTCCGCACCAAGACATTCGGTTAAGAAAGTTCGATTGCCAACCAGATTGGAGATTACCACACTATCAAACAGCACAGAAACACTCTGTGGTGAATACTGTATATATTTCCACATAAATTTGGCGTTACGAAGAGAATCCCGGCGGCAAACTAGGCCGGGTCCAAATGCACGATACACATTGCACTCAATACCCTACCAATCTACGTGAAAAGAAATGAATACAGAAATAAGGATAGAAAGAAAGATTGAAATTAGTCAGGATGAACATCCTGAATGCCAAAGTTCAAATTCTAACGACACCAAATTTATACCTATAACTGCGAGATAAATTGCCAGCAAAGAGCCATGGATTACGGTTCCAAGTTCTTAATTTTCTTGAATGCTAAGTTCCATTTCATTCCACTTATTAAATAATATTCTTTCATAACGTATCCTTACTTATAAACTGATATCTCATTTTTATTAACTGATATATTATTATATTGGCTGCCTGGCTGTGGCGGTAAAAGCATGTTCTGTTCACCTAGAAGGTCGTAGTTTCGATTCCCGAGAGGAAGTCGAAAAATTAAAGAAGCGAGATTTCCACTTCCAGAGGTGCACATGGCCCTGAAATTCACTCACCCTCCACAAAAAAGGATACCAGATAATTTCCTGGTGTAAAGCTGGCCGGGGGTTGATGTAACCACTGTATCCTACCAAGTGCTGAGTTTACCGGTAGTGGAAAACTTTACCTTCCACCCCTATGGAGGGATGACTGTTTTGCTTTTTATAATGGAGGGTTAGTAATAACTTAAGAAGGAAATCAGAAGTTTTGAATGATATAATTCAGAGGAACATGTACATTTTCATTGTACTGTAGAATGACAGCGAAAAATTATCGTT